>NC_089821.1:116341631-116702024 GCF_035046505.1 Tiliqua scincoides
GGTTGTAACACTAATTGCTTGGAGAATCCCTCAACAAAAACAAAACAACAGTTGAAATAATCTCTCTCTCTCTCTCTCTCTCTCTCTCTCTCTCTCTCTCTCTCTCTCTCTCTCTCGGGGATAGGGAAGGGTGTTGCTAGTTTTTTAGCCTACGTTTGTATTTCCCTGCCTTCGTTGCTGGATGTCCCCATCACTAGGGATGCATGTTGCATTTGTGCTTGCTGAAGATGAAAGGTCCATTGACTGAAGATGGTAATGACATATTACAGCTTTAATTATCATTACTGTAGTGCCTGAGGCTATGTGCAAAAACATTTTGAGTGGGAGGAAAGAAGGGAGTCTTGTGAACATTGTTGTGGCTTTGTAGGGGAATGTATTACCACATTTTCTCATGGGAATTGAACAGTGTTCCAGGAATCAAAAAATGGTTCTTACACCTTCAAGGTTACTCATTTGGTGCCCTGGAAACAAGACCTGTAAAAGGCATTGTGGTATACCCAGTCTCATTTCAAGATAACTTTTATGGGTCACTGTAACGCCTGAAGAAGAGTTCTATGTTATCAGAAGCCACAGGTGCCACAACAATGATGGCAAGTCTTTATGCAAACTACCATGTGTACTTTGCACAGACAAGCAGGTTGGATAAGCAGGTCTCATCAAGGTTTCCTGTTCTTTGGGATTTAGATTAACAGGGCAATGACAATGGCATTAATAGTTTCATGAAAATATTCTACGGGCAGCCCAATTCTAACTTGCGCTGGAACAGGCAGGCCAGCAGGCCTGCGCTGTATCCAGCACAAATTTCAGGCAACCAGAGGGCTCAGCCAGAGGCAAGGGAAAACTTTTCTTCTTATCCTGGGGAAACTACCTCAGGAGGTGGCACAAATTCGAGCAGCCTGGGACTGCCCTGGGCTGCCCAGGAATGGGGTTAGGATCTGGCATGAATGCCGGATTCTGGCCCCACCTCCCACTCCCTACCCACCCGCCCCTGGGGATGCCTGCTGCATGCTCTCTCACCCACCTCATAACGCCTCTCTCTCACCACCTCCCCGCCATCCCCATGCCCCCCCTTACCCCTGAGTCTGCTGAACTCGGCTGGCAGAAACGTACCTCTCCCCGGGGCCTATGGCAGCATGGGGAGATTGGTGCAGTCCACACGCCAGCCTAACCCCCCTCAGAGTGGCATGAAAGTGCATTATGGCACTTTAGCGACACTCCCAGGCCGGCGCAAGGGACTTGCACCAGCCCAGGGCACAGTTTGGGTTGCGTCCTTAGTCAAGAACTGGCCACCACTTTATTCTCTCTGCCAAAGAGCTCTATACACCTCAGAAGCTTGCCCACTCTTTCATTGACAATTAGTGCAATTATTAACAATTATCGTATTACCTGTTTTATACTTCCTGTCCTTTGCAACTAAGAGAGTAACAGTGAAGTATGTCAAAAATATTTCAAATCAGTAACAATTTTACTAGAAGGAAGTATTTGAGAGCTGGCAACTGATGATCTGAAGCAGCAGTTTGTTGGACTGTGTACTGAAATCTCTGTGCTACACCCCTTGTTTGTTGATCTCAGCACACGTCAAGCTAAGCACCCACTCTGTCAGCGTTCCTACCCATTTTTGTTATGAAATGCGTGAGATGGTTTGTATCTGATTGGCACTCAGACAGTCCAAGAATATTTAGGCAAAATCTGCCACAGGTGCAAGGATAATAGTGCCTACAGTATATATGCGAACCATCATGAGCAGAAAATTGTTCTCACGAGTTAAGAATCAGGATGAAAGGATACAAGAAAAAAATCAGCTTTGAATTGTCATATAGTAAAATCTATTCGATTGTGAATTTATTATCCAACTCAAGGACTTGCGGCAAATTAAGAAATCACTGACTGAGGGATCAGTGACAAGCATTACAATTACAAATCCTTTCAAACTAAGGGATAGAGACACTGGATGAAAGAGCAGTAATGTGGCTTTTAGGCTGAAATGTATTAGACACAATACAGAGCAAAGCTGGTTCTCAGTGGCTCTCATTAAATTCTATGGGGTAAAGTACATGAGCTGAAAACATGATTTTGGGGGCAGCAAAATGTGCTCCTCATAACAACTTGGGGTCAACAGGGAAAGGAGGGGAAATTTAGCTCCAAATAATTAGAGTCCCTGAAAACTTCCCTTTACATAAGAACATAAGAACAGCCCCACTGGATCAGGCCATAGGCCTATCTAGTCCAGCTTCCTGTATCTCACAGGATACCTCAGAATGCGAGATGCAAGGAATGGCACCAGGATGCAGGTCTCTTGTTGTCTTGTGTGCTCCCTGAAGCATTTGGTGGGCCACTGTGAGATACAGGAAGCTGGATGGGCTGTTCTTATGTTCCTACCGCTGTTTGCTGCATCACATCCCTGGTCTTGCTGCCGGACAGCAAAAGTCCAGGGGTCCTGAGAGTACTACCAGACTCCACCTAAAGTACCACTAGTGGTACCCATACCACTGGTTAAGAAACACTGCTCCAGAAGGATACCAGAGCCGATGGTATTTACGGCCATTGAGAGGTCCAGCAGAACAAACAGCGACACACTCCAGTTCCGGGCATAGGAGGAAACTTGCCTCCTTCATCTCAAAACCCAGACAGAAACCAGATTGAAAAGTATCTACTATCACTCTAGCCACCTGACATGCCACTTTATCACCCTCAGCTCTCAGGAAAATTGTCAATTTAGCTTGACAAAATTGTCAAGTGGGGAGAGAGCTTTCAAGGGTGATCATATGAAGAGCCTGAGCATCTTCCTATTCAAGAGGTCAGCCAGGGCCTTAGCAGACTCACTGGTAAAGGCAAAGTAAAATAAAATGTATAAATGACCAACTCAGATTTACAAACACCTGCATAATATACATAGTATGCACTTATCAAGAAGCCAGAATAAGCTGACCTAGAGGCTAGCCTAGGCTTTGTCTGTGTAATTTGAAATAAGTTTGTGATTACGTAAGTGACAAAATGTTGACCTTGTTTCTCTTGCGGGGCAATGCATTTAATAAGGACAACAATATTGGCCCACTTTATAGGGTGGTTGTAGGATTTATAAGACAATGCTTATGTACCACTTTGAATTCATAAAACATTTATTTTTCACATTTTTATATTGCCCCTTCTCCAAGGAGTCTGCGTAGTGTACATAGTTCCTCCCCTCCTTTTGTCCTCATAAGAACATAAGAACAGCCCCACTGGATCAGGCCATAGGCCCATCTAGTCCAGCTTCCTGTATCTCACAGCGGCCCACCAAATGCCCCAGGGAGCACACCAGATAATTTAATTTTTCCTATGGGCAGCACAATCCTACCGCTGCCCTGAGCTGGCACAAGTCCCTTGTGCTGGCTCCCGAGTATCACAAACATGCCGTAAAGCACGTTTATGGCTACTCCGAAAGGCTGGGCCAGCGCATGGACATGTGCTGGCCCTGTGGAGCTGGAGCAGAGCCAGGACAGGGTGGGTTTGTGTCAGCTCAGGCTGGCTGGCACTGGGGGTGAAACAGTACAGAAGGAGGGAGGAATGGAGGCAGGAAGAGGGTGTTTCAGGGAGAAGAAAGGATGGTCTGGGGGGAGGATCGGGCCCTGGATGGGTGGGGTCAGCTGCGGCAGCACATGCCAGATCTCAACCCCCATTTCTGGCCTGAGTGGCATTACTTGGACTGCTTGGATTTGTGCCTGCAAAACTGCAGGAACAAATCCAAGCAGCCCTGTAGGGCTGCTTGTGGCATTGCTTGGGGTAAGGGGACTAAAATCCCCTTACTTCTAGTTGTGCCCTGGGCTGCACCAAACCTTCACTGAATACAGCGCAGGCCAGTCAGCCTGCCTGCTCCAGTGCACACTAGGATTGTGCCCTTAGATGAATGGGTGTCATTCAATTTTAGAGGAATGAGTGCTACATTTTAGAGTACAGGCATGCCCCCCCTACCCATAGGGGTTCCATTCCAAAACTCCTCGCGGTTAAGTGAAACTGGATACAGGTAAATGCCTCCTGCCCACCTTCTGGAACCAAGTAATTGCCATGTACTTGCCATGCAAGTAATTGCCTCCAGAGAGTCATCTGAGCCCAGCGGAGGCCACTGACAAATGTCCGTGGCCTCTTTGGGGCTCAAACTGAGCCTGACAGTGAAAAAAATGCAACTTCCACTTTCTCTGTGAAACTGGATGTGATGTTTTTAAAGCCTTATAGGCATTGGGAGGCTAGGCAAGTCCCAGAGGGCTTCTCTGGCCTCTCAATGCCTTATAAGGCATTAAAAACATCACTTCCAATTTCACGGAGAAAGAGAAGTTGCATTTTTTTCACTGTTGGGCTCAGCCTGAGCCTTGCAGAGCCTCTGCTGGACTCAGGCAATACTCCAGAGGTGAGGAGAGTGGAGATCCCAAACCCGATCTGTGGATAAGTGAATCCATGGATACAGGATCTGTGCATATGGGGGGGGGAGGGGCTGTATTGTTGCAGAGATCAAAACCAGCACTTTGGCCCTGAGTAACCACATCCTGTGAAGCAAGAAGGTATGTATTCAGTGTAAGGAGAAGTATTGAACATCAATGAGATCCTGATAATATACAGTCTCCCCATGGCCAGGATGATGGCCATTTTGCTAATGTTAAAATACTACGTGTGGGAACTCATTCACTAGTTTTGAGCAGGCCAGCTAAAACTAGTGAATGCCAAAACTAGGGAGCCCAAAATTTGCTTCCCTAACATGTTTAACTGTCCTCATACGGAGAGACATGGTTACAGCATCTTACTGTCACACTAGAATCTGCATTTGAGATATTTGGGGCACAATCCTAACCCCTTATGTCAGTGCTTTCCAGCAGTGGCCAATGGGACGTGTGCTGCATCCTGCAGTTGGGTGTCACTCACAGAGGTCTCCTCAAAGTAAGGGAATGTTTGTTCCCTTACCTCAGAGCTGCATTGCCCTTATGTCAGTGCTGGAAAGCACTGACATAAGGGGTTAGGATTGCATCCTTATTTTCATAAAGAAGCTAGTTTACTTCTTCCTGCCATGCTAGCTTTCTACAGACGGGGAGGTTCTGATCTGGAAGAACATTCAGGTATACAATTCCACACCTCAAGTTTAAAGTTGTACTAATCCAGGAAGCATTGTATTATATCTACAAAAGTGTAGTGCATTCCTTCCTGATCAGCTTTCTACAAGCAAAAACATACTTGCATGAGCTGCACGGAAAGTGAAGTTGGTTGGTACACATATATGAGTGACATGGCAGGAAGCCATTTTCAGGAGAAAATGTCTGAGAAGCAAAAACAAAATCCTAAAGCTAAAATAGAACAATGTCTTCATTTGGATTAACTAAAACATCACAAAGGACTGAGCAAGCTTTTGAGTTCTCCAGGACTCTTCTCTGAATGTTAAGCAAAATGAAGGGGGTGTGGTAGAATAATGTTGGGTGTGCTGGGATAGGCCCCAGGTTTGCAGTTTGTAACAATCTTGGAGTGAAGGAAGTTTCATGAAAGGCAAAGGGGCACATACTGCTAATCATGTACTGTATATATCTGGCATGATTCAGAAAACCTACTGCTGACTTGAAAATGACCACATGTCAACAAAAGAACATCAAAGAGACAGTCTCTAGTGTAAAACTACAGAATTAGAATGTATTGGGAAATTTGATTCTGTCTGCTTGGGCTTACATTGAGATACTAATTTCATATGACTGATGTTGATTAGCTCAGCAAAGCCAATCAGATTGTGGTATCACCAATTACTACTGTTGTGAATTGTCATTGTGCTCATCTTAGATAAACTTTGCATGCAATTTCACAAACTATAGCTCTGGTATTCTCTAGTATTTCATGGCATTTGGTCCCACTGTTACATTATCATATTAGATACAGCAGTGGTATATCTAGGCCATCTGTCTCCTTGCTTGATTTGAGTGGGTTGGGGCAGTACTTTTCGAGAGGGCCTGAAGGGGACAAGAGAAAAAAAATTCGACCCCATGCTGAGGGTTGGGACAGTAAAGGAGGAGCAAAAAAGGCATTGGCTGATGGGGCGAGGCTACAGCAGGATAGGAGGTCAGTGGCTAAGAGGGTGACGGAAAGCAAATTTGCCCCCCCCCATATTGGAATCATGGAAGATCTGGCGAGGAGATAGCATGTGGGGTCAGCAGTGGCCCCTTTAAGGGTTAAGGCCTGCGCTTTGAACAGAGGTGTGCTGCACAGCTGCAGCCACTAGAGGCAATGAGGTTTCTAGGGATATAAGGAGCACCTGGTGCAGGAAGGGTTTGTGGTGGAGAAAGGAGACGTGCTTGCTGGCTGGATGAATGAATGAATGAATGAATGGGCTTTGTGGCTAATTGACCTACTGGACTGACTTATGGCTCTGTGTTTTGGACTGACCTTTTGGCTAACTGACTCACAGACTGACCCATGACTCTGCTAACAAACCAATGGTCAGGCTAATGATGTACTGGACTTTTGGAATGATTATTATTATTATTATTAACAGTATTTATATACCGCTTTTCAACTAAAAGTTCACAAAGTGGTTTACAGAGAAAAATCAAATAACTAATGGCTCACAATAATTATCTGGCTCACTAACTAATGGACTACTCAAACAGACTGCTGAGTGGCTGAAAGTTGAAGTGCTGCTGCTGTACCTGGAAGGACTGCTGCTTGGAGAGCTGGGACCCTGCAGACTTACAAGCAAGCCACCCTACTGGGTCTCCTTCCTGCTGGTACTGGCAGATCTAGCTGTAGTCAAGCTGGGGGGACAACTAAATAGCCTTAAAGTGGGCATAGGAGCTCTAGGCAAAGCTCAGAACAGGGAGTTTGGCAGAACACCCCTAACATGCTGCAGCTTGGGGGAAAAAAAGCCACAAAGAGCACAATGCTGTCAACCCAATCAATTCTTTATTTTTTAAATGGATCATGTGCAGGGAGGGTTGCAGCAGGGGCACCCCTCTCCAGCCAGCCTGGCCTTGGGCCTTTTGCCCCCCTTCCCCCCACCATGCCTGTCAGTGAGATACTTGGGCCTTGCCTCCAAAAACCCATGTCACATAAACCAGTTGAGGAGCTGCAGAATTCTTGGTCTGTCTTTCTTACCAAGATAATCCATTGGTTTTAATTAAATTTGCTACTCAACAAGGTGGTGAAAGTTGGAGTATAGGGCTACAATCCTGTCCGTACTTCCCTGGGAGTAAGCCCCATTGAACTCAATGGGGCTTGCTTCTGAGTAGACATGCATAGGATTGGGCTGTAAGCCATTTCATGCAAGTAAAACTGCCCTTATCTGAAAGTTCAATTGAATTCAAGTTCAGCTGACTTCTAAAGAAACATCTTAGAATCAAGCCTTACAATGATTTATCTGCAGTCTTTGGGTCACACCAGTCTCAGTGAGATCAGCTGGAAAAAAATGGATTAAATGCAAGTATATTAACTTAAATGAATAGAAATATATGTGGCTTTGCTCCCCAAAGCAGTTGTTTGCGTGTCTATGAGTGAGAGAGATTTAAAAGATACATCTTATGCAGAACATGTGCTACAAATCAGAGCTCAAATGGTTTATTCAGAATATCAGATAATTTTTTTCTTTCCCACAAGAGGTCCATTCAACCCAAATGAACAGAGCAGCATCTCCTCTGAAAAAGGACAAAATTTCCAGATATGTGATTTCTTCTTCTCAAGAGAGGTTGAATCTTTGTTGGAAAGGGAAGTGGTCCAGATGGTGGAATGCTGAAAAAGACAAAATTAGAAGGCGAAGGTAAAAAAAAAAAAGAAAATGAAAAGAAGTTTGAATAGGAAAAATAAATGAAGGAAAAATGTGTGCAAACTCTTTGTTGGACAGAACTTTTGGTACAGTTCAAGTAGGAATGGTTGTGTGTGGGCAATGCCTGCCATCCTATGTAGGACTTCCTTGCACTTCTAAGGTTACACTCCTATCCACACTTCTTTGAGAGCAAGCCCCATTGACTATAATGGACTTACTTCTGAGGAGACATGCACAGGTAGATCTGGGTTCCTAGTCCCGGCAGGAGTCCAGGTCTACCCACCAAGCAAACCTTGGTCACTGAGGCCAGAAGTTCAAGCGGGAATTCAGGTCTACCTCAGCCACAGCAAACTTCAGCCACGGAGGACATGAAGTTCAACCCACAGCTAACCTCAGTCACAGAGGACATTAAAATCAGCCTGGAGGAGCCCTGGTCTACCCCGGGCTCTGGAGTTTGGTAGTGCTTATGACTCCCCCCAAACACAAACACTGGATCCCCCTGCCTGCGTCCCTGGGGAAGAAAACCCCAAAGGGTGATGCGCTGTTGGCACTACGTGGGAGAAAAGTGCTTTTGGGGAGGGGGAGTGCCAGGAAAGCTCCTCCTCCAGCCAGGCCAGTTGCTGCTGAAAGTGGCAGCCCTGCGCGCGCTCCTCCCGGGGCTCCTTCCCCTCTCCCTCCACCAGAGCTGGGCTGCTGCTGCGGGCACTCCCATTCATGCCTATTCCAAGCGGCAGCGCGGCCGAGCCGAGCCAGGAGGAGCAGCAGCCACCACCCCCGGCCCTGCCCACGCCAGGATCTGCGTCACACGCGGCCGCGAGTGGGAGGGAAGAGCAGGAGCGCGGCGGTGCAGGAGGGAGCCGGAGCCGAGCGGAATCTCCCCATGTGACGGCGCGGGAGGGGGCTGTGGATGTGCGGGCAGCAGAGGGCGGGAGGAGGAGGAGGTGGCGGCGGTGGAGGGAGAGGAGGAGGCTGCTGCGCCCGCCGCCCCCTCCCTGCAGCAGCAGCTAGTCCCGGCTTGGAGGGCTGCCGGGCAGAGTGGAGAGCAGGGCGCGGAGGCGCGTTCGCCCACGGATGGGAAGGGAGCGGGCTGGCCGCTGCAGCCAGAGGGGACACTGGCAATAACTTCTGCACCGCAGCCGCACCGGGCGGAGGGACGACCCGGGCACTCAGCAATAGCGCCAGCAGCAGCCTCCTGCGGGGAAGTAAGTAGAGGGACCCTCTCGTGGCCGGGGATCGGGACCGCGCGCTCGCAGGCTGCAGTCCCGGCCACGCTTTCCTAGGAGTAAGCCTCATCGCCCCCAATGGAACTTACTTCTGAGTAGACGTGCATTGGCTTGGGCTCCAAGGCTACCATCTTAGCCGTACTTTCCTGGGAGTAAGCCCCATTGACTCTAGTGGGACTTACTCCTGAGTATATACGTGCATTGGCTTGGGCTCCAAGGCTACCATCTTAGCCGCACTTTCCTGGGAGTAAGCCCCATTGATTCTAGTGGGACTTACTCCTGAGTAGACGTGCATTGGCTTGGGTTCCAAGGCTATCATCCTAGCCGCACTTTCCTGGGAGTAAGCCTCATCGGCTACAATGGGACTTGCTTCTGAGCAGACGGGCATAGATAAGATTGGACTCTAAACCTGCGCATCTTTTTGGAAAAGTTGCGCCCTCCTTTCTCGCCTGCAAAATCCTTTTGTTAGTTCAAGGCTGAAATCCTATGCACCCTTTCCCTGAGAGTTAGTGAAGACAACAGGACTTACTTCTCAGTAGGCAAGTTTAGGATTGTGCCCTAAGGCGCCTTGCAAACTTGTGCATGCCCAGCTGGGACTTGGGCTGCAGTCCTGTCTACACTTACCTAGGAGTAAGCCCCATTGGCTATAATAGTACTCAATTCCGAGTAGACATGCATGGGATTGGACTCTAAGGCACTCTGAAACTTGGTGGAATTTACTGCCCAACAAACACGCATGGAATCGGGCTAGAAACATTTGCACGTGTGAATGCAGCTTCCTGCTGCCCTCAGATAGTTGGCGCGGAATTAATCAGAGTTAACTGGGTTATTCCGAAGTAAGAGTCGAATCCTATACATGTCTACTTAGAAGTAAGTGCCATTAGAGTCACTAGGCTTACTCCCTAGTAAGTGTGGATATCCTATCCATACTTTACTAGGAGTAAGTCCCATTTACTTTAATGGGACTTCTGAGTAGACATGCCTAGGATTGAGGCATGCCTAGGATTGCCTAAGGCTGCAATCGTATCCACACTTTCCTGGGAGTGAGCCCCATTGACTTTAATGGAACTTACTTCTGAGGATACTTCCTAATAGACATGCATAGGATTGGGCTCTAAGAATCGTAGTTCAGCTCCCCTAAAGAGAGTTTTTGTGGGGTTTTTTTTGTCCCACTGTAGACTTATTAGTTTAACCGCTGATTTTAGGCTGAACGTACGCGGAGGGATGGATGCGAGTTACAATTGTATCAACCGATCCGGAGTGAAACCCGTGCTGCAAGATGCGTGGCGGGGTGGGGGGAGGTAGTGGAGTAGGCGTTCTGTGCTTGGCGGCTGTAGGTGAATCTCAGAAGGCAGCATAGCAGATGCACTAACAAGCGCTTGCAATTTCTTGTTCAGCCTTGCTGGCGTTTCCGGCGTTGGGAAACTGCGGATGACCACAAAAGAGTCTTAAATAATAGGCAGGAACTTAAGTGTGGGGAGTAGGAGAAAATGGACTTTTAGAAGCACTGCTTCTTCCCTGCCCTGTAGGGTGTTTTCAGATCTGCTGCTGTGCAGTTCATTCTTGCTGCTCTAGATTGCCGGAAGGAGAGGGCGGATTCGTGTGTGTGTGTGTGTGTGTGTGTGTGTGTGTGTGTGTAGGGGGGTGGTGTGTGGATGATTCCCAGAGAAATCTAGTGCAAAAAAAAATGGGTGAGAGCGTAGGAGGAAAGTACTGAAAGATCCTTGCATTGTCTTCAGTAAAACTTTTGGGGAGGGGGAGTGATGGCGCATAAGCCAAACACTACAATGTGTGGCAATTGTCACTATGTTTTCTCTACAGTTGTTTGCCAACTGGATTTATAGCTGAATGCTTTTGAAATTTTCATTAAAAAGTAGTGGGAAGTTTAAACTCCATTGCAGATTGTCTTATTTTTGCAAGGGGGGGGCAGCAAGGTTATTGATTCCTTGATTCCTTTTCTTAAGCACTGAATCTTATTGATTCCTGTTCTTAAGCACTGGTCGTTAACATCATCTACCCTTTGGAAAATGAAACAAAATTGTTTCCTACATTTGGCCTTCTGTAATTTGACATGCAGGCATGTGCGTCCATATGCCTGGTAATGCACCATGTGCTGCTGTTTGCACATTCGTACCCTAATAGACAACCAAAACCAACTTAGAACCTAATCCTATCCAATTTTCCAGTGCCAAGGGGGCATGCACTGCATCCTGTTGTGGTGGGGCAGTCATAGAGGCCTCCTCAAGGTATGGGAACATTTGCTGCATTGCATTGCGGCTGCACTGGTGCTGGGAAATTAGATAGGATTGGGCCCTTAAATATTTTTGAAAGTGGGGGGAACAACTTTTCTCTTGCAAGTGCAAGAGCTAAAAAGAGAAGGTGGACCCCATAGCAGGATCTTAGAAATATGGACGATTTATTATTTATTACTGTATTTTGAATTGGTGCATATTTTAATATAAAGCTTGTATTCTTTCATCTTAGCGTTCTAAATGTGTCTAATTCTTGGGTGCTGCTGAGAGGATATTATTCTTTTTGTAATCTAAGTGTTAAAACAGCTGTTCAAAATGGTTTTTTTTTAAAAGTTATTCATACTTTGATAGCAAACTATATACGGTATCTGATAATATAGAAAAATTGGTGGTCCTTAGCGTCCACCTTGCCGCCATGGGGTCCCAGGGTCCCAAGACAGAGTCCCTGTTGGCCCTTCTGGTTTCCCTGTCTGTCAGCCTGCCCAGGGCCTCTCCTGTCAGGTTCCCCTCCAGGGCCAACCTGGTCCTTCCAAGCCTCAGAAACTTGTCGGGGAAGGGGTTTCACTGCACCCTGCAGACCTCCTCCGATTATTGGTTGCCCCTTGAGCCTCCCAGTAGCCTGGCTGTCCTCCACTTGGAGACTGTCTCCTCATTGGCCATGCCCAGATGTTTATATCACTTGGAGCTACTGGCTAGCCCCTCCTTTTCCTGCCCCACTTCCCTTCTTAACAGTCCTCCCTTTCCTGCTCCTATTTCTCCACCTGCAGTGAGGTGGTCATGTTGGCTCCTACCTGGTAGCCCATCCCCTGACACTTAAAATAGAGCATCTTTAGTAAACTATCAGTAGTTCTTCAATGCAGTTAACTGAAATAAGTATGAATACTTTTGCCTTATGTTTTACCAGGATGAAAAATTCCTATTCTAAAGAGAGGGCAGATTCTAGCATTTTTTTTTATAGGCAAGTGAAACATATTATTGATTTTCGTGTTTTTGTTTCAGTGTAAATGTACCTACCAGTCATGATGGATGTAATTTCTGTTAAAGTAGCTGCAGACTGACAGCTGAGCAAATGAGTTTAGTATTAAAATGCTGGTGATGATCCTATCAAATATAATATTTTGCTTAGAAGTAAGCAAACCATTCATACCAAAGTACTGGGTTGCAGAAGATGCAAATCTTTTAAAATATGCAGTTGAGTATTGCAGATTACATTGTCAACACATTAACAATGCAAGTCTTTACATAATAATTTTAAAGAGAACTTCTTTGAGACGCAGAAACAATCAGAAAAGTTTTTGACGTGAGAGGTGTACTGCTTCTTATTAAGGAGGAGAGGTTTAAACTTGTGCTCAGATCATAATGAATGGTAGTAGCCTAACATTACCGACATATTACGGGAATAAATAATAATCTTCCCACCCATCTCCATGTATAGTACTGCCTGTGTAGACTGTCAGCTTGCATATGGAATATCACTGATATCACTGGATTGGGAGGGCTACCATTACTTAGAAGTGTCCATGATTAAAAGCTGTCTGTTTGCTCTCTATTGTGATAGAGCCCGGAAGCAATTACAGTACTGATACTTGAAGCCTAAAAGTGCCCTGTTGTCTTCACACAATTCTGGAATTAACCTTCTGTTTGTAACCACGTACTTATCTGAAGATTTGTGCAAGCTTGAACTCCTGCTGTTGAATCATGCTTGTTTGCTCTCTCAACTTTCCCTAACTTTAAATATATGGATGGAGAAAGAAAGAGTACATGGCCAAGTTTAAAAAAACAAAACACTGAAGGATTAGCAAGTCAAACAACATCTGTACAAATAAAGAAAAAAAATTAAATCAGTTCTTTGTCCACCCCCTTCTCTTCTCCCTCTAGAAATGTAAGAAAAAAACTGATTGAAGATGAATTTGGGAGAAACTGATTGACCTTTCATATAAAATTGTAGTGATTCAAAAGTACTGCTGCAAAAATGTAGAAGAGTTGGTGTTTTGTTTCACCCTCATTTTGGGGGTAAGGGTGCAAAGTATTCCTCAAAAGTAACTGTGTTGGAGCTTTGCCGTTTTTCTCTTTGCAGGGCATATCCATAGATTGCTCAGAATGCGACACATCCTCTTGTTAGACAAACATATGTGTTCATGTGTATTTCCCACCATCATCAGATGGAGGACAACCTGGGAAGTAATTGGTTAAGAGATATATTCATCTCTCCCCTTCCAGCCCATGCCAAGATTTCTCCTTCTCTATAGTCCTTTGCCCACTCAAGCGACATCACAGCAGAAACGCCTCTTCCCTGTAACCTTCGCACAAGCCTTCAGAACCTTCAATTCCCATAATCTGTTGTGGGTAGAAATTGATACTTTCAAATTGTCCTTCTCAAGATGTTGTGATGAGGTATATAGGGAAGATTTCTGGTTCTTTTTTAATTTAGTAATTGAAGGACTAGTAATAAGTATCTATATAAAAGTAGGTCTTTTAGATTTATTCTGTAATACTTCACATATGCCTGAATAGCTTTTTTTAGTCTAGCTCAGATGTAAAGTCAGCTGTGATTTTGTGAGCCCAAAGGAGTCAAGCCTCCCCCCCCACGTTCTTCCTCTCATTTGCAAGAAGAGGTGAGTGAAAGTTCCCTTTTTTGCTTTAAAAACAAATCACAGTCTTGCAGCATGTATGAATTTGAGGATCATTGGTTTCTTAACTAACTAGAGTTAGAACAGGCCAGGATTTGTTCTAACTCTAGTATAGTTTTCTAAAGCAAAAACTTTCACTAATCTATTCCAGGTATTTGCCTGAGCTAAGAGGGAAGAGGAGGACAAATGCATATGGTTGCACTTTCCTTGGGCTCCTCCATATGATGCTAAAACATAGGTGCATCTGAACTGGGCATAAGAGTGGTTGGTTGGTTGGCAACCTTCAGTCTCGAAAGACTATGGTATAAGCCTACAGCACCCAGTATTCCAGTGTCGGTGCATCATTTTATGTATGTTATTTGTTGAAATTGTAGCAGCAGCCCTGTAACGTAGGTCAGAACAAATAACTATAGTAACACCTGGATAATTTCTTGCAGTTCTTATGAGCATACTAGATGGGGGGGAGGGAGACTATGGCACACTTTCACCTTCATTAGGAAAAAAATATTTCAGTATTTTCAGTCTTGAGCATTTAGGCGCTTGGTATATGTCTACCTTTTCTGTCCCTCTTTGAAAAACATGCCTATTGAAAAATTATTTAAAAACTGTACTTTTCCCCACTGTAATTCTGAAATTGTTTTTCTTATGAAACGGTTTTATACCTTTCTGAGTTAAGACTATTCTGGTGAGGTGTGTTTTTCTGCCAGTTTTCGAGTCATCAGCTCTGGCTTCCAGCCCTCTTTTTTTTTTTTTTAAAGATTGTTGGGAGAGTTTAAAAAGGAATCTGGTGGTGGTGGAGAGCTGCTGAGTGGGAAACTTATGAATGCCCCTCTGAATAGCAACTCATTCACACGTTCCTTTACAGTAAATCACTTGATTATTCAGCACTGGGCAACTTGCAGTGAAATGTTGCAGCAACTTCTATAGCAAGCATTGCTCTAGAAAAGATTGCTCTTGGAAGCATTGCTCTAGAAAAGATTGCTCTTGGAAGCTAAGCAGGGTCAGGCCTGGTTAGTACTTGGATGGGAGACCACCAGGGAATACCGGGTGCTGTAGGCTTATACCATAGTCTTTCGAGACTGAAGGTTGCCAACCATATTGCTCTAGAAAAGATAGAATTGTAGAATCATTCTATCCACGTTGCTTGATCAGTCATGCTGCAGTCATTAAGCAATGAACACCTGTCTGTGAACCATTCCTTAGTTATATGGTTTATTCACATACCTCATTGTGGTGCTCTGTGGTGGGGAGCCATGTGCATATAGCCACTCACCACACAGATTGTCCACTTTTCCAAAGTTGCCAGTTCTCCCTCCTGCAAGTTAGTGGTGACGTTGCGAACACCTGATGTTCCACAGGATGAGTGGCTGTGCACAATTGGTACTCTGAGTACTTTGGGAGCATCCATTGTGCAGCTGCTTGGTCATAGAAATCAGGCCTTTGTGCTGATGTAGATGTCAGATAAGGTTGGGTGGTTTTCACTTGGGCCCTCTGAAAGTTCTGTTTAATAGTATTTAAAACTGATATATAAAAGAAGAGGTTTCCTGGTTGGATATACAGGTAGGGGAGGAGGGGAAGGAGAGAGAGAAGTCATAAATGCTGGTACTGCTTGGGACTGATAGCACTGTTGTCCTGTGGAATGTCTTCATTAGTTTTTGTTGGCTGTTCTCTCCCGTTTTCCCATCCTCTCATCCTGCACAACCCTATTTGTTTCTTCGGTGTGTTTCATTGCATTAGCTGCCTACTGCTTTTTTCACCTTCTTCCCTCTTCCTCCAGGCCTCTTTGCTTATTCTCCCGCATCTTCATTTCTGTCACCTTTTCCCGGTTTCAGTGGGAGCCTTCCTACTGTTTGTTACAAGTGGAAGACCAGCATTTAGCCTTTGGGGGAGTGGTGCCAGGAAGAAAAATGGCATGAAACCAGAAAAATCTAGGACTGTGAGAGACGTGTTCGTGTTGCTCAGAGCATCACAATCTGTCCACCACATTGCAGGCGCTTAGCTCAGTCTTATCCATGTTTACTCTGAAGTAAGTCTTACTGATTGCAACCAGACTAAGGGCCCAATCCTATCCAATTTTCCAGTGCTGGTGCTGTTGTATCAGTGGGATGTGCACTGCATCCTGTAGTGGAGGAGCAGTCACTGGGGCCTTCTCAAAGTATAGGAACATGTGTTCCCTTACCATGGGGTTGCATTGTGGCTACACCAGAGCTGGAAAGTTGAATAGGATTGGGCAGTAAGGCTGCAGTCCTGTGCTTGCTATTCTGGGAATAAGCCCTATTGAACCCAGTGGAACTTAATTCTGAGTAGACATGGATAGGATTGTGCTATAACTGCTAAATAAGTTTTCTTAAGACTTAAGCTGAAGAGTGGGGCATTCCTCAGATCACCTGTCGATAGTAGTGCAAGGCATCTTGGCTTTGCTCCTTCATTGGCTCTTTGGGAGTTGCATCTGCTCTGAAATAGCCACAGGTATGGATTAGGTTCCCATGAGGGTTTCTGTCCTGGCATGAGTACTGCCTGACATGCTCAATTTCGCCATTATAGTCACTAAATGTATATCTTAACAACATCGGCCTTTTTGTTGTGGAGTGAGTGAGTCACAGAGTCAGGCTGGCAGCATTAAAAAGTGAAGCAAATTGTTGCTTGTTGTTGTGAATAAGGAAGATTGCCCTTTGTTGTTCTTCTTCAAAAGTCAGAAAGGGTGTGTATGAGGGGTTTTTCTTTTTTAAAGATGAGTCGAGACAGCCCCACTTTGTGTTGAGGACAGGCGTGAATATGGGGGAAAAAGAGCCTTTGCAAGCCTCCACTCTATCAAAGCAGCAAGTTTATAGTGCTGGCTCGGTTCCTTATGTACAAATTCTTCAGGTTTAGCACAATAAGCACTTGAAAAAGCCCATTGATTTTGACAGGAACATTAAGCACAGAATTCAGCTTCACCCATTGAAATAAATGTCTGTTTAAAATAGTTGTATCCTGCCTTTCCATACACTTAAGGCATTTTATAAAAATGGGTTGCGTTATCTGGTATTGTTGTGATAAGTTTAAATAAAATATAAACGTTAGCATATAAACCTAAAAAGATGTCAGCAAAGCATTAAGAATCCTGATGGTGGTAGGAGCAAAACTTCAGACTTTTCAGCAACCTACCCACTCCTCTAAGCATCTGCACAGATGCTTTTCTAAACAGGTGTTGCACCTTTACCAAAAAGCTAGGAGAGATCTGTACCTTGCCTGGCTTTTCCTGACAGATGTGGAACAGCCCAGGGATTATAACTGGACTGACCCTTCCCCTTGCTGAAGTGCGGATTACTCACATGAAGAGGATGCATAGAGCAGGGCCTTCCCAGACCACCTCAATGAGCAGGCAAAGGACAGAGAGCTCATAGGAGGAGAAGCCCTTTCTGAGGGGCTTCCACCCTCACCCCTTACTCGTGTTGCAGTGAGAGCAAATCCCATCACTTGGGATGGCAGCCTTGCAAAGCAACCCTGATCATGGTTTCTCGGGAGTAGATCCCATAAAATCAGTGGGACTTCCAATGAAGTACTGTAGTGTTTCTGGTTGGTTTGAAGAGACTGTCTCCACAAAAGGCAAGCTTTGGGTTGTTGCCAAGTTCTTCACCATGCAGCCTAGTATAATTTTCAGTGCAGTGGCCTTGGGTGTTGACTGCTTTCCTATCAAAGAAGTAGGAATGGGAATGTAGAATTAAAGTGTAAGTCTTCTTTATAGTACAGAGTGCTACTTGACTGACTTTTTATATAAAATCAATTTATTCACAGTTTTATGCAGAAGTCATTTCCCCCCCCCCCCCCCCATTTTTCTTTCTTTGTTAGAAGGGAATCTAATGAGGTTTGAATTTCTTGGCAAGGGTGGGGGATTGTTGTAGTTTTATTCCAAAAAGCTGAACTATTTTTGCAGTCCCTTTTGATGTGAAGTCGGCGAGATTAGTAAACATTACGTTCTAAGGTTTTGTCTTAACCAGATATGTGAATATGGCTTTTACCTCACTGCAGTTAATGTATCAGTAATGAACTAAAATTGGCTTAATTTAATCTATTTGTATCTCTTTATTTGAATACACAGTATTAATGTTCAGTAATTACAGTACTGTATCTTTCTTGTGTGGCTTTTGTTGCTCTGCTGGAGTTTTGAGGGTCATCTTTTTAATTTTAACTGAAGCTTAGTTTAATTAGCTCACAGAGACATCCTATAAAAACACTTTTGAGTTTAATTGTTTAGCTTAAGTCCTGTGCTTTTCTCAGAATGTTAATGGTTACTTTAGAGTTCATAGCTGACAGAACTAATTAAATGTATCTTTCTAGGAATTAGCCACTGACCTCTGTGCATTGTAAGTTCTAAAATGCTAAAGTAATTAATGAAATAGTTCTTCAGTATTTAAGTCTGAAGTAGCAGCCACAAAGGCTCTCATTTGAAGGGGCAGATACATTGCCAGAAACACTTAGGATAAACTAGATGTTATAAGAGAAATTCTGTGGTTGTAACTCCTTATGTTATTTTTTTTTCTTTTACAAAAAGCAGACAGCTTGTGTACATTTTGGTGGTTGAAGCAAATAGCAGATGAGGAATTTAAAATGATTTTTTAAAAATTACACAACAAAAAAATCATGCATGTTTAAAAGATCTTAGAACATGAGATGGAGTGAGAAAACGGCACAGGGGAGAGAAAGTTAACGTGCCATGACTCCAGTCCAGACATGGGGACCACCCATGACTCAGTTTTTAAGAGAGAAAAACTGGGGACTTCCAATTGTGGTGTTCCAGCTTGCTCTGAAAGCAGTGTCTAGTGTTGACTTTTAAGGTGTTAGGAAGAAACAAAGTAGAAAACGTTAGCATTGTGTTTTTGCAGACTGTTTTCACCCTAGTTTGTGTATGAGATTCTTTTGGAATTTTTATTCCACAGTTTTTCAACTATTATCTCAGTTCTCAAAGGCAAAGACATTTCTGAAGGGCTGTGAGTGGGAGAAAAACAACGGGTCACTCGGTTTCATGTGCGAAAGTGCTGGGGCCTACGTAGAATCAGTAGCTCTCGCTTCTTATCAGAGAGTTTTTGAGTCTTTGGCTATACACAGACTAGTCCTTTGGAGACCTCAAGGTTATATTTGCGGATTGGCAAGAAGACTCTCCCCTCCTCAAACAGTCGTTGAGTTACTGGAGTTAGTGGATCAGAGATAGTTTACAGTTAGTGTTTACAGCAGCAATTTTCATCCTTTTTTATCTCATGGCACACTGACAAGGCACTAAAATTGTCAAGGCACACCATCAGTTTTTTGACAAATGACAAGACACACCCACTGACAGCAGGGGCTCACATCCCCCAGTGGCCCTACTAACAAATGACCCTCCCCCAAATTCTCGTGGCACACCTGCAAACCATCCACGAGCCATGGCACACTAGTGTGCCACAGCACAGTGGTTGAAAATGGCTGCTCTATGGTAAGGGGAAATTTGTCTCCTTGTTTCAGAAAAGTAATAATCTGTGTACAAGTTTAGCTGTTTGCATGAGGAAAAACCGTAAGAGGTAGATGTCTGTTACAAGTGGGGGGTGATTTTTGGACCCAGCCGAAGTACTGACCTGCCACCTGTCATAATTATCACCTCCAAAGCATTCCCAGTAGCCTTTATCTTGCTTTTCTCACAACTGCAGTGTGAGGTAGGGCTATTAAGATGGAGAACTGAGATGGCAACTTGCCCAATGCCACCTAGGGAGTTGATGGGTTTTAAATTGCTGGGATGGTAAAATTTCCAAATTCCAGTGTGTACTACTTACCCAATCTTCCCTTCCATCAAAACCAGACAAATGCTAGAAAGGGTATTGAGTGTTGAAATGCACCTAAAAAGGGATATTAATTTTGTGGCTCTTCTTCTTTTCTTTTCAGGGTGTTCTGTCCACAATGGCAACGACTTTGCCCAGAACCCTTGGAGAGTTGCAGCTCTACCGGATACTGCAGAAAGCCAATCTCTTGTTCTACTTTGATGCCTTCATTCAGCAGGGAGGGGATGATGTCCAGCAGTTGTGCGAGGCAGGTGAAGAGGAGTTCCTCGAGATCATGGCCCTTGTGGGTATGGCTAGCAAACCTCTTCATGTGCGGAGACTGCAGAAAGCTTTGAGAGACTGGGTCACAAATCCAGGCCTTTTCAACCAGCCCCTTACTTCCTTACCGGTCAGTAGCATTCCAATATATAAGTTGCCGGAAGGATCTCCTACTTGGTTGGGAATATCATGCAATAGTTATGAAAGGAATAGTAATACACGGGAGCCTCACTTGAAGATTCCAAAATGTGCTGCCGCCACATGTGTTCAAAGCATGGGTGCAGGCAAATCTGATGGGGTTGGGAACTTACCGCTGCAGGGCAGCAGTGAACAGAGACTATGGCAAGGACACCACACTACAGAGAGTGAACACAGCCTTTCCCCCGCTGATGTCGGCTCTCCAGCCTCACCAAAGGAAAACGCGGAAACCTTGGATGCGGCAGCAGCTCTCTCAGTGACTGAGTGCGTCGAGCGCATGGTTCCTACTCTCCCCAAAAGTGACTTGAACGAAGTGAAAGAACTGCTCAAAATAAATAAAAAACTGGCCAAGATGGTTGGTCACATCTTTGAGATGAGCGATGAGGACCCTCGCAAAGAGGAGGAGATTAGGAAGTACAGCGCAATATATGGCAGATTTGACTCCAAAAGGAAGGATGGCAAACATCTCACTCTCCATGAGGTAAAATGATGCAAACAAGGAACAGTTTTCTCTGTTATTTTTGGTTCTTGTCAGAGGTTGTTTGCCCCACAGATCACAAATTTTGTTAACCACCATGCCCAGGATTCTCAAACTGGAGCGTCGCAGTGCCCTAGCCAGGGAAGCTCTGTCTCTGCCCCCTTAAGGGGCAGGGCGACTGATGGCAGCAACGTGATTGGGTTGATTGTGCTACTGCCAGGGAGGGAAGGGTTTTTACACTTGCCTGAGGCTCCCTGGAGGGTCCAGAGAGCCTGCGACCCCCTCTGGAGCGCCTCTGCAGCCTCCATGAGGCCTCCATGAGCCTCCAAACCGCTGAAAAAAAGGGGGAACCACGCCCTGTTTTTGTCACAAGTGGTTTTTTCCCCCTTATTCCAGCAAGCAACCCCCTTAAAAAGCCCTTCCTTCCCTAGCAGCAGCATGGTTGGCTTACATTACTGTCCCCCCTGCAAATACTTACTCATTCCCAAACTCTCCCTGAGACTTTGGGAACTGCTGCACTATGCCATTGACTTTCTCCTAAGAGATTGAACTGTGACTCAGGACTTCCTCACTTCAAATTTAGTCTCTGATCTGAACTCACTAGGTGGCCTTAGATGAGCCATTCCCTCAGCTGCAATATGGAAATAATACCTACTTGCCTCACAGAGCAGTTATGAAGACAGTATCAAGGTAGTTCATGTGAAATGCCTTGTACACCCAGAAAATACTTCATAAATGTTAATATTGTAATACTTCCCTATAACTTCAACCATTAAGGTTTATGAACAGTCAGCGAGGTCTCTGATGTGTTTTTTGTACTTGTTCACTTTAAAAAAAAAAAAAAGCGCATTATCTGACTTGCAACCCACCAGATTCAATGTTCTGGTTGTGTAATTAAAATGGCACTTTAAAAGGAAAGCTACTGTTGGATGATGCTTCTAACTAAAGTCACATTCTCTAGGTTAGTTGTTTTCATTCCTTCTCTGCTTCCTGTGTCTCATAATAAGCAAGTATCTTGTCTAACTATTGCCATCAAATGTTTCTTTAATGCCAGAGATGTGATAGGGAGTGAAAATACATTAATAAAGATCAACTGTTTTGCTTCTGCTGTACAGTTGACCTGTTTAGTGAGTTAAATACAATGTTAGTACATGGTTAAAGACCTCCAAGGTTCATAATTACGCAACATGAACAACTACTACTACTACTACTACTACTACTACTACTACTATTATTATTATTATTATTATTAACAACAGTATTTATATACCACTTTTCAACTAAAAGTTCACAAAGCGGTTTACTGAGAAAAATCAAATAACTAAATGGCTCCCTGTCCCAAAAGGGCTCACAATCTAAAAAAATGCAAATGAATACCAACAGACAGTGCTGGGGTGAGGTGGGCCACATACTCTCCCCCTGCTAAAAAAAGGAGCACCCACTTGAAAAAGTGCCTCTTACCCAATTAGCAGGGGTAAATTTAGCATGTAAATTCTTGTTTTGTACAATATTGAAAAAAGTGACATCTATTGAATTAGTAGGAATTCTTGGCATGCATCTTTTAAACTTTGAGATAACTTCTAAATATTAATACAAGTAGGGTTGCAGATTTTTGGTGAGCTCCCTGGAAACTGTGCCATGATCTGAAATGCTCGTGTAAGGGCGTATATATGTAAATATGCTCATGTAAGAGCATAGTGTATATGGTTAAAACACCAAGGATTTTCTCCCTCCGTAAATAACATATGAAATTTGAGGTAGAAACCATGTTTATGGAAGTTTATAAGAAAAGAAAATGCTTGATCTGTATAGCACCTTGAAGCACGAGTTTTTGTTGATCATACTGTATGTATTTTGGCAGATATTGATAGTTTGAGCAGAAGCAAGCATATAAGGTCAGCAACTTGAATATTAAAAGGAATTGCATGGGTAGAATCTTCATCTTACCATAATAACCCTTTAGTAGTTCATAGATTTATATTGTAAGAGGAAATTATATTCCTTGAGATCTTGGCTCAGGCAGTTAGATTTTTGTTGTCAGTCCTTTTCTGATTATTGCTTATTCCATTCTTCCTCCTGAATTGATTTACTTGAGAATAGCTGTTTTGAGGTCATTGATGGAATAACCACAAACCGCATACCACTCACAGGTATGTTGGATTTCTGTTTTTCTGTGTCGGATTTGTGGCTGCTCATCTGCTTTCTTAAGCAGGATCTGAGCTGGCCAATGTTGGCTGCTGCAGATGTTGTTGACAAGACATTGTATAATCATTTATAATATCTTATAACAAATTGCATATGTAGGAATCTTGAATGTGGTAGGTTGCATTTTTAGGATCAATAACATTCTCAATGTTAATTTAAAAAAGTGCAATTGGCATTTGGTTTATTGCAGAGTCTTGTGTCTTGATGATGGTATCCTGCAATTTAGTTCCTTTTGAGCAATAGTTTCAGTCTGGATTCTGTCTGTTCCGGCAGAGTCTTCTAGTGCCTTCACTCTGAAGGATGGGCCATGCATCACTGAAAAGCCCACTGCAGTAGGATGACAACTTATGTTTGAGGGGATCCTTGGCAAGATACCATCTGGTTCATCCCTCTGTCACCTTGGTGTTGAAAGGGACTTGGGGCCCAATCCTAAACGCTCTCAGTGACAGTGCTGAGCTCCAGTGCCAGTGCTGGTTGTCACAAAGGTGCCATAAGTCACATCTGCAGCACCCGGAGAGAAGGGGCCACCGGTCCTGGGTCAGCGTCAGTCGGTGCTGAGCCTCAGAACCACATGGAGGGCTGGCTGGCACTCTAGCAGCACCAGCTGGCGGTAAGTAGCTTCGAAGTGGGGGGAGGTGGGGAGTGGGGGAACAGGGCAGGAGGAGCAACCTGGGTGGAAGGGGGTGGGACCAGCGGAGCTCTGCTTTGTAGTATCCTAGCCTCCATATTGGCTGAAAAGCCCAACATGAAGTCTCAAGTATGCACCGGAAAAATAGCAGGCACAGACTTGAGAAGCCCCATTGCAGGGCCTGGAGCTTTCCACAGGGGAAGGGGACAAAAGTCCATTTCCCTTGAAAAGACTTCCGGCGGCCTTAGCAGTGCAGTTGGATGCAGCAGTAGCCATTTTGGTGCCATTGCACCCAGTTGAGCTGCCAGCTTTAGGATTGGGCTGTTGGCATCTTTAGATGGCCAGAAGCAGTAGCCGTGCCCTTACTGATGACCACTGGCTCCTATCACGTTTTCTGCACCATGTCCTCTGCTGTAATAAAACATGGAACACTGTCGAGGAAAATGTGGCTGCTAGTTAAAATGCTGCTGTTGGCCTACTGTTGCCAAGGTAAGGCAACAGGCAAGCCAACCAGTGGCTTCTAGTCGTTGGTTGGGGCCAGTCCTCTATGGACACTCACAGTGGGGCCCCAGAACCCATGAGCACGGACAGCTGCCCATTGGAGCCAGCTACCCATGAGCTGACACTAGTCCAATTGATGGTTTAGTATTGACAACCTTGTAATAGTATACTCTGTGCTATCTGAGAAAATAATGGCATTTGGAAAACTTTACCAGTAATTCTGTGTATTATGGTCTTCCTTTAAGGGCCAAATCTGCAGTTGCCTTCTGCTGGCATATAAATTAACACAGTTTTGAACACTGAAGCTGTATACAAATGTTTCGGTAGGAGCTCTTTGGATTGAAATGCTGTAGGCATGTTTTCTTCAGGGTTAACCTATGTTGCTGTTCTCCCAGCAACTCAGGCTAGGACTTGAGATTGCCATATTCAGCAAATGCTGTCATTGCCATACATGCTGGTGCATGTGCTGTGGACATCTGAGGAGAGCACCCACAACATCACAACTGGCATGGGAAATTCTCTTCCCCCCCCCCTCCATGTTGTCCAATTGTTTCAGGATTAGTTCTTTCTGCTATTTTGCCTCGGTGCTCATGTACGTTCTTTGGAAGCCAAGAATACTAGAGAGGCTACCATCTTTCCTCTTGCAGCAGTGTCCCTTCAGATTAAAAAAATCCTTGAAATGTATTGTATATTTATTTCATATACTTTTCATATACCCATTTTTCAGCTGATGCTCCCAGACCTACTTGTGAAAGTTAAGACAATAAAAATTTAGCAGTGGTGGTTGTAAAACAAACCACCACTAAAATTGCTCTAAAAGGACTGGGGAGATTAAAAAGCTTTCACTTAATGCTGAAAAGAGAGCAAAGATAGGTTCACCTGGTGCCTTCCAGAGACAAGGCATTACTGAGGTGGGAAGCCGTAATTGAGAAGGCTTCGTCAGGCAGGTCACCACCTGCCTGACTCCTGGTGGCATCGAAAGGGCTTCATAACCCAGCAGGGTCATGAAGCTTATGTGTGCATCCTCTCCTTACAAAAAACACAAAAACCTTTGCCTGTTACTAGTACTTTTCAAATGGTTTTCTCAGTCCTACATCTGAAAATGTGTAACTGAAGATGTAAGGGAAATTTTGGAAGGATATGGTGGGTGTTAGAATATAAATGATAAGAAAGCCTATTCAGATGGCACCACTGAGAATGTTGTTCGGATATTTAAAAGTTACTGACAGATCAGAACATGGGGTTCTTGAAGGAAATCTATTAGATGCTGCCAAAATATTTATTGCTACTACACGGTGCAGTAAGAATGCGTTATCAGTTTGGGTTTGGTTATCTAAGATACGCTTCATTGCGTCTGGCTGAATTAATATGAGTTTATCCACGCATGAAAACGAGTAACCTGCACAAGATCTTCTGGGTGCCATTTGTGTGTTTATCTGAATACAAGCTATTAAATGAACACATGTAGACAGACCATTCCCCTTGATAGAATAGTCTCTATTTTCTGATCATCCACATTTTTAACCAGTTTTGAAATACCATTTTTAGTGGTGAAGTCAATGAAATTTATTAGCCTGTTCACTTTTTTGGGGGGGTGGGGGGGGTGTGTAACTTCAAAATGACAGCATTTTTCATTGTTGGTCTTATTTGTCTGTCACTATGATTTTTATTCATGCTCTTATGGCATAGTATGATTCTGGCTGGTATAGCAATCTGATTTCACCACCTCTCCTGATTGAGAGGCACCAGTCAACCAATAAGAGTTGTAAATGCTTTATGTTAAAAAAAAAAAAAAAAAAGTGGTGCATTTACTCCTAATAAAGGGAAAATGTAATTATTATTACTGTAGAATAAGATTTGCTGCAATAAAGGATCATTTAGGTAGGCTGGATTGCACTCTAGCCTTATCTTTAAATTTAATGGCTCTGCATAGTTTGTGTTGGATTTGTGGCATGAATGGATTTCAAAGATTCATATTGCTCTTATGGTTTTTTGCCTTATGTTCCAGCATGAAAAATGCAGGTAGGCATCTACTAACAACCACAGTTAGGAGCATCTTTGCTCCCAGGTGGCCTATTGGAAAGGCATTGTGTGATTAGTGTGACCAGGGAAGGGTGTCTGAAGTAATCAGAATTCATTACAGGCAGTTTGTGAGCAAAGTAATATATATTCCAAGTTTTAAAAGGAAAAATAATCTAAACCCCCCAAAAAGCACAGAATTATTTGAGCTGAATAAATTATGCAGGTTAAGAAGACTGCATATTTTGCACAAGTCTCTTATTGTAGGGTATGGGGAAGGGGAGAAGAGAACCATATGGGGCCATGAAGTCTTGCCCTCTGGAAAGATTGTATTTAGCTCATCTTTCTGAGGATTCCCTAAGTATTGTTCAAGTAATTTTTAAGCTTGTCTTCACAATTTGGATACTGAGGTCTTGCTTGTAATATGTTTTTGCTATTTCAGTAGTAAGCTGCATTGGGTTTACCGTAGGTAAAGGATATAAGTTGTTAAAATTTAAATAAATAACAGTATATTACTATCAATTCCCTACCTTTTTTTGTTACCTTCTGTCTACTCTGTATCCTGAAGCAGCTTAAGTAGTGGTGTTTGTAACTCAGTGCTGATGTTAGGGATATATGAAACCATCCTGCAAAAATTCTAGTTGTCTCATTATTATTATTTAGGTTTCCCTTGAAATTCTTCAAGTCTGATGATGATAATACTGTATAGCGGCAGTTCCCAAACTCTCCTGGATCCACGTGATCTTCAGAACTGCGCCTCTGCCAGGGGCTTTGATTTACTTACTTGAAGGAACAGCAGCCTCATGGGGGGGGGAGTATGGGGAGCCCTGCAGAAACCTCTGCAGGGCTCCCCAAGCCTCAGAGAATGTCAAAATAATGATCATGACCCACTTCTGGTTTGTGATTGTGATCTCAAAACTGGAAGTGGGTCACGATTGTTATTTTTACATTCTCCTAGGAGGCTGCTGCTTCTTCCTGTAAGGAAATCATAGCACCCAGTGCCCCAGGCAGCGGCGGGATCTTGGGAATCATGTCGCTGCATTCCTCCCTCCCTCCTACTGTCCTTCATCTGCAGACATGTCTTGGTTGGATCTGGAAACTTTAAAATGGCTTGCTTTGTTCCTTGTTACAGAGGTCATCATAGTTGAAAGGCTACGTATGATATCCATTGTGCATTTGATGCAGACTAATTTGTACAACGTTGGCTAGCTTTGGTTTTCTCCCATATATATAATACAATACTTGAAAAAGTAATGTTGCTTTGATCATGTAGCATCTAAGAGACTGAGCTGTGAATCAGTATTTCCTCGGGTTTAACCCTACCTCTGCAAAGAACTCACCTGGTGCCCTTAGGCAGGCTACTCCCTCTTGTCCTACTGCAATATGGGGATAATAATATTTACAGTACTTTTTTAACCAGGTTGTTGTTGAAAAGCAGGGGTGTCCAAACTTTTCCACAGGAGGGTCACATTGCATATTTTTTGCAGGCCCAAAAAAAAAAAAATCAGTTTTATATAGGGCAGAGGCACACTGTCTCTGGCTGATCCACTGTGAAACTCAGTTTATTATTTATTTACACATGTGCAGAAATGATGCTATTTCCTCACCACGATCATTTTGCAATGTTGTTGAAAAGTCAGCATGTGGAAACCCAATTTGTTTTATCTGCAGGGGTGAGGTTAACATTGAATAATTATCATTTGAGGGTTTTCAAGCGCATCTGGCACAGTGACTGAAAATTAGGGTTAGCCAGCATGACAACACTCTGGCCATATGGAAAGAAGTGCAGTGGACAGAACTGTTGAATAGTTAACTGTCCAACTGCATGGTTGGGGGAAAAATATTTTAAGTTGCTGAGGGTTGCATAAAATCTTGTGGCCGGCTGGATGTGGCCCCCAGGCCATAGTTTGCAGATCTCTGTTGTAAAGGCTGCATCAAGAGAATAAAGTGAAGCACTCTGCACGTTCAGAAAGCTCCGCAAATGTGCCAAATATTGTGATACAAAATTGCCTGCCTCTGCTTAAGAAGTGTTATGTAGCAGTGACTTGCTTCAAAGGGATTCTTAGAATAAAGGAGGGATAGAAATAATGGCAGTTTGAGGACATGTCTTTAGATTGCAATAGGCATCTTTGATGTTTCTGTACATTGCAATACATTACATTCTTACAAGATTTAGCATCCCCCCCCCCCCCACTGCCTGGAAGTGATATGGTTTAAGCAATAAAACTTTTCTTGTGTTTTGTTTCTAGCTCACAGTTAATGAAGCAGCTGCTCAGTTGTGCGTAAAGGATAATGCATTGTTGACCCGAAGGGATGAGCTCTTTGCACTGGCACGGCAAATCTCTCGAGAAGTTACATACAAGTATACTTATCGGACCACCAAGTAAGACAAATTTTCACCAACTTGGTTGCTTTAATGGTTTTTTTTATGAAGTATTAGAAATCTAATTTCATTCTGCCGCTCTTTTTTCAGGGCCTGATCCTCAGGCCCAGTTCATACCCATACATAAGCAGGCCGTTCAGAAATGTGGTGTTAGGGTGTTAATACTTCACCACCATGCTTGTACGATTGACCCATGTCGTATGTGAGGGTTACATTCTGAGGTCTGCATGTGAGGGCAAAATAGTATATAGTCCTGGGGTGGCCAACCTGTCAACTTTAGGGCTCCTGGACTTTTAGCAGTTGTGCAGAGGAGGGAATTTTAGCCAGTACAGCTTGTCATCTATGAGACGACAAGCTGCACCTGCTGAAATTCCATCTTCTACACACTTGTTAAAGGTTCAGAAGCCCTGAAGTTGAAAGGCTGGCCACCCCAGTATAGTCAAAATGGCCTTAAATCCAACAAACACATACTGTATAGTTAAGAACTAAAAGTGGAGTACAAGAGAGACACAGGAACAGAAGGGTCAGCGCCTCAGTTCTCTCATTTCAGGCTTCTTCAGAGGCATAAACACAGTAATAGTGAGTAAAAACACCTGCACTGCAGTATTGTTTTTCTCTTTTTGCAGGTAGTTACATATATTTGAATTTGCACAAGTCTATCACATGTAAGATGAGGGTCAACTGTAATCCTCCTGGCCCCCAGAAGTTCTTTATCCAATCTGTGTCATAGTGTCTTTTTTTTTTTTATCAATTTCTTGTTCTGTTCTTTTTAGTTTGGGTGTAAGCTGTCTTGATTGCCCCAGGCAAGAAAGGCGGGGTAGAAATATATTTAAAACAAATCACATGGGGTCTTTGTACAGGGATTTTCTATTTGAAGACCAATAGAACATATGAGCTCTAGAAGTGTACACTACCATCTAGTAAAACCCGTGTTTTCATCTTCTAGGTTTAAATGTGGAGAAAGGGATGAGCTGTCACCAAAGAGAATTAAAATAGAGGTACTATATTTTAATTGGTTCATTTTAGTAGTCAGTTTGTGTTTTTACCTGCAAACTACTCTGTGCTTCCCTTCTGGAATTAAAAAAAATGGAGTATTAAATCTGTAAAATAAAAAAAATTGCGAATAGTTACTTGTATAAGACAAAGAATATATTTAGAGCAGTGTTTCTCAAACTATGGGTTGGGACCCACTAGGTAGGTTGCAAGCCAATTTCAGGTGGGTCCCCATTCATTTCAGTATTTTATTTTTAATAGATTAGACTTGATGCTACCATTGTATGTGGCTGCATTTGGGGAAATGTTACATACCTGTTCTTTTAACAAGCTACTATGTATATTCTTTTAACAAAGAGAGTAAATGGGACTTACTCCTGGGTAACTGTGGGTAGGATTGTAGCCTAGAATTGTTAAAAATTTTCCTGCTTGATGATGTCACTTCCAGTTATGACATCACTTTTGGTGGGTCCTGACAGATTCTGATTCTAGAAAGTGAGTCCAGGTGCTAAATGTGTGAGAACCACTGATTTAGGGCCCAATCCTATCCAATTTTGCAGTGCCAGTGCTGCTGTGCCTATGGGGTATGCACTACTTCCAGTGTTGGGGATGCAGTCTTGGAGGCCTCCTCAAGGTATGGGAACATTTGTTCCCTTACCTTGGGGCTGCATTGCAGCTGCCCCAGTGTTGGAAAGTTGGATAGGCTTGGGCCATTAGAGAGTTGTGTATGTGTCCAAACTAAAAATTCCTTCAGAATATATAATGAATTTTTAAATTATCCAGTTGATGCAAAGCTTTGTAGAAGTAATTCAGATATTTGAAGGATGACGGTGACAAGAAACACGTGAAGCCACAAGTTCAGAGAGAATACATGGATTGGCAATTTTTATTTATTTCATTTTTAAAGTATTTCCAGCAAAGTAGCCTCAAATTGGCTGACGCCCTTGAGGGAGAGTGGCATTCATGCATGCATAACTGACCTGGTGCATGCGTAGAGGTTCCTCTCCACTGAAATGAATGGAAAAGCTCTTGCAGATGAGGGAGCCCTTATGTGTTGATAGGATTGCTGCTGAATGAGAAAATAAAAGCCAAGCAGAAATTCAACACAGAGAAAAAACATCAATTCGAATGTACCATAGATACTCGAGTATAAGTAGATCTCACAGATCAATTTGTCAGTTGTCAAAAAACAAACGCTGTGCTGTGACAATTTTAGTACCTTGGCAGTGTGCTGTGAGATGAAAAAGTTTGAAAATCCCTGAGTTGAACAATGGCTTGAGTGGAAGACTCGTCCTGCTCTGGAATATTGTGCATCTATAACATAAATGATTTTGTTTTAGTGGTTATAGAGGTGGAATAATTTTGCAATTTTCAAATAGTGGACTGCGTTTTGTTGTCCAAATCTTCCTAATCATAGGTGACAATGCACAGAAAGTAACCACTATAAATCTTTTGGAAATATGCTTTCTTATCTAACTGATTACAACATTATGAGGAAACCGTATCCAGGGAGGTAGAAAAATTTTTTTTTCTTCAGTTATACAGATGACACAGGATCTAGTTACCAGGGATGGGAACTCGAGTCAGTGACTCGGACTCTAGTCATGAAAATGTGCGTTTTTCGGTGACTTTTTGACTCATGATGCACGTGTGGTAGACTCTGAAAAACACTCGAGTCAGAGGCCCCCTGACTCAGAACCCATTTCCATGCATGCAGACTCGGGTCTGCCTGTGTCTGGGTGTGCTTGCTTACTCTTTACACGGTGTAAAAATCTCATGTGACCAGCATTCCGACCGTTAACGTGAGCAGGAGGGGATGCAGGACTGGGCTCTCTGATAGGAAGGAACGCATGATCATTTTATCTGTGGCTGAGGGAGGGCAGGAGAAGGAGCTCAAGGGGGGTTTTTGCCTTACAATTGGCTGCAGTAGCCCAGGGAGGAAGGCAGTTTGTAGAGATCATGCTTGCCAACCACATGGCATGGCTCTGTTTTTACTTGGTGGGAAGGGGAGGAAGTCTCATTGAAAGACACTACCTGTTTTTGTTGTGAAAAGTGCCCATTTTTACAATTATTTTCAAAAGTTTGGAGGCGTGGAGATCCCTGCAGAGGGTCCAGGCTTCCCAGATTCCCCAAAAGGCCAGCACAGCTTCAGCTAAGGTAAAAAAAAAAAAAACCCTTCAACCCCCCCCCCCCCCGCAGCAGTGCAATTGCAGCAGTCTCATTGCTGTCTTTGCCCTCCCTCTGCCCTTTATGGGGGCAGAGACAGGGCTTTGATGCCCCAGTTTGGGAATCTCTGCTGTATTGTGTAACTTCCTTCATTGGGGCTTAAGTTGAATTATAAATAGCAGGTGGGAATGGACAGATGATGAAACCAAGCAAATTTCAGAGGAAGTTAGAGGGTCTTTAATAGTTTGCTCCTATTGAAGATTTTTATCCCAGTTGCAGTCCTCCCCCAAATAGAATTTGGCTTTCAGTAAAAGTTTTTTTGTTTGTTTAAAAAAGGTGTGACTGAGATCAAAAGTGGCAGGGGTAGTCCAAGGCAATCCACTACCTGAACCAACTCTTGCATTCCACTGCCCACCCATGCCAGCATATGCACACACCCTCTCCTACAGCATCCCCTTACCATCTTCATCCTGCTCCCTCTCCATCACCTCTTTTTGTAGCTCAGCCAGGAGTGGCTGAGCCAGGAGAATCCCAGGAGTGAGTGGAACATCTCCCAGTGTTCTCTCCACTGGTCACTTCATTGCACACAGTGGTGAAGCTGGAGAAGAAAGTGGTAAACTCTTCTCATCCTCCTCATGTGCTCTGGCTGTAAAAGAAGAGAATGGGGCATATGGGTGACAGCAGACTAGAAAATTCCGTGTCAGTTTTCCACCTCCCCCAATCTGTTCCCTGAGGTGAGAGGTTCAACCAGCCTCATGGCTGAGCCACACCTGCATAGCACAGTAAACTACTAAAGCCATACTACTACCTGTCATAGTTTTGCTCCATTTCATGTTCCCCGCCCCTTGCTATTTAGAATTAAACCTAAATCCCTATCAGGACAAATTGCATAATTAAGTGCCTGTTTAACAAGACCTTAAATAGCAAGCTCATGGAAATATCTTTATTAATCCTTAATATTTTGTTTCTGTGAGTGTTTAAAGGAGCAGTGCAGAATTGAATCTAAGAGTGGTACAGGCACTAGGACACTAAACCAGAATTGCACAAATTATGATCAAGATTTTCTTTGAAGATTTGTTTTTGCAAGGGATTTAAAATATATATATATATATATATATATATATATATATATATTCAAAGACATGGTACAGCCTCTCTGAATGGTTAATTCTACTGAACTGCTCTTATAAGAGCTACTTTAGGGGTACCCAGCAGTGTATCCTGTGAGATTTTTTTATGTGTGTATTGTTTGAATAGCAGGACCATTACTCCCATGCCATATCTCTGACATCCTTTAAAACAACCCCCTCAGTTTCTAAAGGTCTTAGTCATGGGTTGGAGGAGTTGTTGCACAAGAAGTAGAAGTCCTCCAGACTACTCCTTAGGCATGCAGAATGTGCTACTATTTCTCAGGACATGGCTATAGTAGGAAAACTCAAAATTAAACAGAAAGTGTTTTTTAAGCCTGTTCCAATTGTGTGCTGCAGCAAAGTCAGATCATTTTTGCAAGATTGGTGACATTATTTTGTGTAAGGCTGATTGCAGGCTCCAGTGGGTAGGCTGCTAGCATTACTGTCACTGGTCCATTGTGTTGGAGTTAGATATGCAGTAGGAAAGTAGCTATTTTGCTGTGGTGGTGGTAAACTCAATCACCTGCATACATTTCCAGTCTCATTACCATGTTAGGAAATAGTTTGTTTTGATGCAAAAATTTTGTGTCTTTAATTTGATATTCTTACAATACGCATATTTCTGTTTTATTAGTGTGTTGTTCTGAGGGTATTTTTTTTCCTGCATTCAAAGAAAGGTGAAAAAGCAGTGAGGGAAACATTTTCTTAAACAAGACTTGCAAAATTCTTAATGGGTTAGTCAAGGTCCCTAAGGGCATTTGGAAATTCTGTCTGTGTGGGTGGGTGTTGTTTTAATGTTTCCCCATTTAAGAAAAGGCCATGATTTAGTCCTATAGAAGTGGGACCATTCCATTAATGGAAATGCTATATTAAAGTTTAGGATACAAAATGTTAAATGCTTATTTGTTCTAAACATTTAAGAACGTAAAAAGAGCCCTGCTAGGTCAGGCCAACAGTCTGTCAATGTCTCACATCCAGTTCCTCTCAGTGGCCAGTCAGATGCCTCTGGGAAACCCACAAGTGGGGCATGCAGACAGCAGCCCTTCCCTGCTGTTGTCCCCACTTCCCCCTTCTACAGCTAGTATTCAGGATATTCATAAATAGTCAGGTCTCCATTACCACATTTACTGCAATTTTAAAAGTAAGCAACCATCACAAATCCATTTTTAGAGTTCCTAGCTTGCATTTGCTACCCCAGCACATATATTTTGTAGCTAAGCAAAATCTGATATTTCCCCTCCATACATTTCCTGGATGCACTTCAATTTATTGGTCCTTTTCAACAGCTTATAATTATTAATGTAATTTGAAATAGATCCAAAAAGACACAATTTTGAATTTGCCAGGCTCCTAATGGCTGGCAACTGGCCACTTTATGTGCTAATTTAAATGATTCCCCCCTATAATTGCAGTACCAGTATCCAGCTGGAAATGTAATATTTGGGTATTTAGAATAAATAAGCTTTAGATATTTGGTATCTACCTCTTGGAATCCTTTTGTTAGGTACTACATCCATGAATCCTTCTTTGGCAGTGATCGTTTGGAAGGGCCATAGCAGTGGCAGGACATATACAGGTTATCCCTTGTTATCCATTAGGGTTTCATTCCAGAACCCCTAGTGGATTTTTAAAAAATCCATGGATAAAAAGAACGCTGGAAAAATAGATTTAAAGACCCAGGTTTCTTGCCCCTCCATTGCTCCTAATAAGGTCTTGCCTCGACATCCATAGGGGTTTGATTCTGGGACTCCCTGCTGATACCATAAAATGTGTTAAATAAAAACAGTTTAAAAAAATAACTGCATCCCCTTACAGTTGTGGTTTAAAAACAGCTTTTCTTACTGTTGTAGAGAGGCTGTCAGCAATTAGAAATGCAAAGGACCCCCTGCCTTTGCCTGGCTCAGCTGAAGAATGGAATGATCGCTTGCATGACTGTCTCTCTACAATAGTAAGAAAAGCAGTTTTTTTAAACTAAAGGGATGCATTTTTGTTCCCTTCTCCATTGATCAGCATTCCTTCTCATTTGCAGTGGCCATTTGTGTTGAGTCAAATCTGTGTATAAAAAGGCTGGACCTGTGCTTTGTATCCAGGTTCATTCCCTGGCATATCCAATTAAAAGTACTCTTGATTAGTATATAGATTTAAAAAAACCTCTGCTTGGCACCTTGGAAAGCCCAAGATGCAGTGGTATAGGATTAGATGGACCAGTGGTTTGATTTAGTACATATATAGCAGCTTCATAATGTCCATGATGGCATTGGACACAGCCTTAAACATTCATTCATAGAATTTTATTTTCCATAGTTTGTAGAGAGTCCTGAATACACTTAGGGTTCTGAATTACAGCAAGGACAGCTGAGATATGATCTATTCCACAGTATACTTCCTGTTATATACTTGTCTTAGACCACAGGGGATTTAAAAGGAAAATGGAAGTTTTGTGTTAGTTCAGATGTTGTGAGAAACCAGAGAACAAAGTATTCTCATAATGCACCCTTGAGAGCTGTTTTGCTTGCATGGCTAGGAAACCTGTTTTCTTTAAATCATGGTGCTGTGGCTTGTTCAAAACTGTAAATGATTGAACTCTGTGAACATGAAGCTACCTTCAAACTCTGGTTTCACATTCTGATTTAAAAGCCAGAGTTAAACCACAGTTTCTGACCTTGAAAGAGAGATTCCTACCAACAGGAGCAGAGGGGGTATAGGATGGGAAAGTGGAGAGAGCACATAGCTCTCCAGGGTTTGTTCTTAATGTGGGAAACTATGGCTTTCTCTTAGGCCTAAACAAACATGGGGATGGAAGGGTGGGTATTGGGAGTACATGAATTGATAGTCCAAGGTCCTGAGAAGAGTAGTGGGGGAAGGGCAATCACTATGGGAAGTCTGAAGAGAAATTTTCAGTGAGCTTTGTTTTGACTACTTTATTGTGCTGTTTTTATACAGTACCCTGGGTACTATTGTAAAAGAGTCATGTGGTGATATGTTTCTCCGTCACAAATATGTCATTTGTGGCTTCACTATATATGTTGCACACTTCTGGGTTTAAAATTTGAGTCTCCTAAAGCACAATCCTATGCATGTTTACTAACAAGGAAGTCCCACTGTGCTTAGTGGGGCTTACTCTTAGGAAAGTGTGCATAGAGTTGCAGCCGTAGTCTCTGAGGTTTGGGCCTTGGCTCTGAATTGCCTCTGCAAAGCGGAAATTTGGGGAAAACTTTCTAGGAGGTTCTAGAAATAAGGAAAGTCTGGGAAGAGATATGTACATGTAATTTGCCTTTGAGGGAAGAATAAAAGGAAAGGTGGAGAGCTATAGATGGACTGTCTTATTCTTGTGGACTGGACTTAATGGATTCTGAACACTTATGGGTTGAATTTTGACTATAGGGAATTCCATCAACTGCATAGTATATAAATAATCAGGAACAGAAAGTAGTATTTATTCCATACTTCTCCCTTTTCAGATGTTACCAATGTAGATGTTGGCTTGTTTCTGCGACTACTTAAAGAACTACAATATTTACATAGGAGGTGAAGACTAGGGAAGTAAGAGAGTGCCCCAAGAAACACGTTGCTGAGAGACTGAGCGTTCAGGGGATTTAATTGATTATCTTATCACAGCTGGTGGCAGCAGTCAAAATTAAGGACTTTTGTAAAAGAGAAAAACAAGGGAAGTTTTTTTTTTCCTCATTGAGGTCTTGTAACTTGGATACTCCAGGCTGTCTTTCAAATCAGACTGGGAACATGCATCCCATTTTGACAGGTGGTTTTAAAAAAAGTTTAAGTGGTAATAGCAGCCTGAAGTAAGACTTCCCTTCATTTGCCCATGATTTATACCTTGGCTGCTCTTACTTGGATATCTGATGCTATTTTTTCACTTGTTTCACTGATTCATTTACATAGGTCAGGACTGAAATTCAAGAACCCAGATTGTCACTACCTTGACTCCCACTCCACCATGTCAGTCCTCTACCCTTCCACAGTAGTGGGTGTGAAACACAGCCATTTTGATCTTTTCAGGCATTTAACATCTCTTTTTCACAGGTGGAAATGATTGCCTGAGGCATGATGTGAAATGATTTTTCAGTATAATAAGAGGTTTTTTTTCATGTCAAGATTGAGGTGCCTTAGCAGAGCTGTGTGGGCAAACCTACAGACTGCCTGGTTCCAGCTAGCCACCATTGTAAATCTTGTCTCCGCAGGAGCAATGAGTTTTGCATAGGCGATACAAAGCAGGGGAAAGAAAATCACAAATTACATCCAATTACCTGTGAAAGTCTTTCGCTTTCCCCATGCAACCTTCCTCTTTTGTTGATAGAGTGGGTGGGTAAACTGTGGGAGGAAAGCATATAGGGAGAAGGGGGAGGGAATTCCTGGAAAATGACAGGCTATGGGAGTAGAGTGGGTGGGAGAAGGAATGCAGTGAACCAGAGTTAGCCTTGGATTCGGTAGTTATTATTAATGAACTGTTGTGAGGTCCCAAAATGCATTCTGAATTTTAAAAAAAAACACAGCAGTATTATAGACCAAAGGTGCCACCCTCCCAGTTCAGTATGCAACTTTCTTGTTCTCTGGAGGGGTTTACTGTGGACTTAGTGTGGGTGTCCCTGCCTTTTTTGTCACCTCTGAGTCAGTGGCACCAGTGCCCCTGAAAGAGCTATTGAGAAAGCAAATCAAATCATTGATGGTTTAATGAGGCATCTGCTTTCATCAGTACTATCATCTTGCACTGAAACTGCGTGCGAAAGGGTTTCCTTTCCAAATATAGTGTTGGCAGCGGGAGAAGGAAGAGGTGTTTGTCTTGGTGGGAGGGGGGAGCTGCTATCTTGCCCTCCTGTGGACTAGCAGTATAAAGTTATCGTGAAAGTGAATGGCAGCCCTAACAGAAGTGGAGGGAAGTTGGAGAGAATGTGAAACTTGAAAGGCTGGGTGGGAGTAAGGGCCCTGCAGGGAAATTGAAGGGATGGAAGGGGGAAAAAAGGCTCTGAGTTAATGTCAGCACTAGGTAGAGTGGGAGAAAGAAAGAAAAGAAGAAGAGAGGGGGGTAAAGGCCCACCTACGACAGTGCCAAGCAGGGTTGAAAAGGGAGAGTGTGGGATTTCTTTCTCTCTTTCCCTGCAGATCAAAAGAACAGAAGCATTGCAATCTGGTGTGCATGTAGGAGAAGTGTTGGTGGAGGGGAAAAGAGTATCTGTGGGCCTGGGAACATCTGCTCTAAGAAATTGCTTTAAGAACAGCCAAGTTGCATTGAAGCTGTGTGTGTTTGTGCATACATGTGTTTCTTGGACCATAAGTAGGAATGGAGAGAGAAGACCATTCAGCTGGCAAAAGCTCTATATCCCCACTATTCCTTTCATCAATACAGTATATGTATTTTTTTCCCTTTCAAGTGGCAACGCAGAAAAAGTTGGCGAGGGTTGCTTCTTGAAATCCCCCCTTGTGGGCAGGGTGAAAACATGTTTAGCTACCACTAATAGTGTATAAGTTATTTTGCTGCTTTTCTTTTGTAACGTATATTTTTAAAAATATGTCCAACAAATACTGCACTTAAAAAGAATGTACAATGAGGGGGGAAAATGAGTGAAAAAAGGCAAAATGGTTTTGTTTCAAAACTGTAAGGTTAACGGAATAATATTTTCTGTAATATAAAACTGGAGTACATGCAAAAAGAAAACATACACTGGATTAGAAACATTAATTTCAAGCTGTGTGCTGCTTCTGATATGCAAATTAATACCCCAAGACCTTTGCAGAAATAAGAACATAAGAAAAGTCCAGCTGGATCAGGCCAAAAGCCCATCTAGTCCAGCCTCTTGTATCTCACGTGGCCCACCAGATGTCTCAAGGAGCACACAAGACAGGAGGAGACTTGCATCCCAGTGCCCTCCCTCGCATCTGTCATTCTGAGGTAGTGCCCCTCTAAACTCAAGAGGTTGGACATACCATCATGGCATACCCATCATATTCCCCATGCGCCCATTACTGCACTTTTGTTTCATTTGGAATTGCTTGCAGTGCAGGTGTTGAACAATCTTCCTTAATCGAAGAGCTGAACATGCAGGCAACTAGCCTGTATGCTAGAGGGTGACTAATGCAAAGCAGAAGTTCCTACTTCCTGTTAGACTGTCTGTATCGTGCAGGCTGATTGCCTGCATGTTTATCTCTTCAGTTAAGGAAGATTGTTCAACACCTGCACTGCTAGTGCTTCTGTATAGAACAAAGGTACAGTGACGAGCACATGGGGAGGTTATTATCATGCAGGTGACCCCTATACCCACGGTTTCCATATCTGAAGGAGGTCCCTGGAACAAAACCCCTGCAGATATGGGGCCGCCTGTATTCAGTGAACTTGCTCAAGTCAGACCATGTGAATGTTCAAGATTGACATTAAAATAAATTTAGCTAGAGCAGCCTACATTTGCAATCTTTGCAATTTTGCAATTTTTGCAATTTTTGAATCTTAAAGTCATATTCCATTCTTCTTCTACTGCTTAATTTCAGAATGAGCCTATTAAATACCTTTTGTTTTTCTACTGTTACCTGTAGTGGCATTTTAATGTTTGGAAAAAGGAACACCCTTTTGTCTTAAAAATATATATGTTCTGATCAGGTCACATCTCATTTTCTCCCTGTTGGTATTCACAGGATGGCTTTCCTGATTTCCAGGACGCAGTCCAGAGCTTTTACCAGCAGGATTCAGTCAAAATACAACACGCATTATCAAAAGGAAAGTGTGAAGAGCTGGCGGCACTTGGCTCACAGGTAAACAAATAAGCTGCCTCTCCTGTGTTTGTTTCTGAACAGTTCCACTTTTCCTTCCAGGACATGTTGTTTCAGTCTTGCAGTTTAAGAGGTGCTTTGACCTTGCTGTGATAGTGTCACTTTTAATGTGGGTGTATGACTCATGGAGTCATTATAAAAGATTACTACATACAGCTTCACATGCATTTGTTGTAGGCAAATGAAGATTGTTTAAACTGGGATGGAGAGAGATAAATGTGAATTCAGTGATTGGAGCGGCGAGTCGGATGTTTTAGCCTTGGGTGTTTCTTGAAGCATTTAAATGTGAAGGTTAAGGAAATAAGTGAAACAGCCAGCATTGGAGGAGGGTGTGTGTGTGTGTGTGTGTGTGTGTGTGCGCGTGCGTGCACGCGCACACGTGCTTCATAAAACCAATGTGTTTAGGCAGTACAGAGATGAGGTACATGTTCAGTAGTGCCACATGTGAGTGTATTGCAAGCCTGCAGTCTTCAGCTAAGTTACAGATTTAGTTACAGGTAGATAGATGACTTTTCCAACTGGCACACCAGTTTCATGAACATGGCAAGCCACAGGTGGACATATTGCATGTCATTCTGGAATCCCTTTGGATGAAAGGTTTTTTTAAGTTGGCTTCAGACTTTCAAAAACAACCTAATTATATTTTTTTCCTACATCTTCTGTCTTTACACATATGACTTGAACCCTAGATAGACTCTTGAACCAAGACTGTAGCTGCTATATTGAACCCAAGACTGACTTTGCGACAGCGTGGGTATATATTTTTTCTTTTCTTTGCAATAACCTTATTTGAAAAATTTGAACCTTCCCATCAAACCGCAGGTCTGTGTAGCTCAGTATTCTTTACTCTGGGAGCAACTCCCCAAGGCCTGATATAGAGGTCTTTCCCATCTACTCCAGATCCTTTACTGTGTAATGGCCTCACGCATGCAGAGTGCATGCTGTAGCTGCCATTGGCCTATGACCTCTCCATTGTTGCTTGTGGTGTATGGTTTTTAATGGCAAGCATAAAATTGGTGGGTATGTGAGCTGGCTCAGATGCATTACGTGTATCCCAAGAATATAATTGGTTTACAACTAAATAGACTGCATGCCCTTGTAAAATGCTTCATTTTGTAATGCATCTTTTGTGCATAAAAATACACGGCAAATATTTCTCACTGTCTGCAGTTTGAGAGGTCAGCTTGACCTCATGTGGGATTTATCTCTTGAAATGGCCAGGCAGTATCACTGTAACTTCACCTTCATGTGTTGGAGGTGAGTGAGGTTCTTCATTTTGAGAGGGGGTGGATGTTCATCTAATGGAACAAATGTGGAATCCTTCCTTTGCTGTCATTCTTAAGCTTGGGTTTTGCCCTTTGATGTCACTGTGCTGTGAAGTCTTAGGAAAATGAAAATGGATAAACAAGCTGTTATGAGGTAGTAGTATGTTACTTGGTAGTTATGTATCAACGTAGGATGGTATAATCGTTCAGCAGTTGGACTTAGACCTGGAAGATGTAGGTTCAGATCCCTGCTTAGTCATGAAGCTTCCTGGATGACCTTAGGCTAATCACTATCTCTCACCTCACAGGGTTGTTGTGAGGGTTCCACTAAAAAAGAAGTGGAAAGAAGGGTTCCACTAAATCCAGGAGAGTGCCCGCATGGCTACAGCCAAGTTAGAGAGGCTGTGAAGGGCAAGGAAGCTTCCTTCCGTAAATGGAAGTCTTGCCCTAATGAGGAGAATAAAAAGGAACATAAACTGTGGCAAAAGAAATGTAAGAAGGTGATACGGGAGGCCAAGCGAGACTATGAGGAACGCATGGCCGGCAACATTAAGGGGAATAATAAAAGCTTCTTCAAATATGTTAGAAGCAGGAAACCCGCCAGAGAAGCGGTTGGCCCTCTGGATGGTGAGGGAGGGAAAGGGAGATAAAAGGAGACTTAGAGATGGCAGAGAAATTAAATGAGTTCTTTGCATCTGTCTTCACGGCAGAAGACCTCGGGCAGATACCGCTGCCCGAACGGCCCCTCCTGACCGAGGAGTTAAGTCACATAGAGGTTAAAAGAGAACATGTTTCAGACCTCATTGATAAATTAAAGATCAATAAGTCACCGGGCCCTGATGGCATCCACCCAAGAGTTATTAAGGAATTGAAGAATGAAGTTGCAGACCTCTTGACTAAGGTATGCAACTTGTCCCTCAAAACGGCCACGGTGCCAGAAGATTGGAGGATAGCAAATGTCACGCCTATTTTTAAAAAGGGAAAGAGGGGGGACCCGGGAAACTATAGGCCGGTCAGCCTAACATCCATACCGGGTAAGATGGTGGAATGCCTCATCAAAGATAGGATCTCAAAACACATAGATGAACAGGCCTTGCTGAGGGAGAATCAGCATGGCTTCTGTAAGGGTAAGTCTTGCCTCACAAACCTTATAGAATTCTTTGAAAAGGTCAATAGGCATGTGGATTTGGGAGAACCAGTGGACATTATATATCTGGACTTTCAGAAGGCGTTTGACACGGTCCCTCACCAAAGGCTACTGAAAAAACTCCACAGTCAGGGAATTAGAGGACAGGTCCTCCCATGGATTGAGAACTGGTTGAAGGCCAGGAAACAGAGAGTGGGTGTCAATGGGCAATTTTCACAATGGAGAGAGGTGAAAAGCGGTGTGCCCCAAGGATCTGTCCTGGGACCGGTGCTTTTCAACCTCTTCATAAATGACCTGGAGACAGGGTTGAGCAGTGAAGTGGCTAAGTTTGCAGACGACACCAAACTTTTCCGAGTGGTGAAGACCAGAAGTGATTGTGAGGAGCTCCAGAAGGATCTCTCCAGACTGGCAGAATGGGCAGCAAAATGGCAGATGCGCTTCAATGTCAGTAAGTGTAAAGTCATGCACATTGGGGCAAAAAATCAAAACTTTAGATATAGGCTGATGGGTTCTGAGCTGTCTGTGACAGATCAGGAGAGAGATCTTGGGGTGGTGGTGGACAGGTCGATGAAAGTGTCGACCCAATGTGCGGCAGCAGTGAAGAAGGCCAATTCTATGCTTGGGATCATTAGGAAGGGTATTGAGAACAAAATGGCTAGTATTATAATGCCGTTGTACAAATCGATGGTAAGGCCACACCTGGAGTATTGTGTCCAGTTCTGGTCGCCGCATCTCAAAAAAGACATAGTGGAAATGGAGAAGGTGCAAAAGAGAGCGACTAAGATGATTACGGGGCTGGGGCACCTTCCTTATGAGGAAAGGCTACGGCGTTTGGGCCTCTTCAGCCTAGAAAAGAGATGCCTGAGGGGGGATATGATTGAGACATACAAAATTATGCAGGGGATGGACAGAGTGGATAGGGAGATGCTCTTTACACTCACATAATACCAGAACCAGGGGACATCCACTAAAATTGAGTGTTGGGCGGGTTAGGACAGACAAAAGAAAATATTTCTTTACTCAGCGTGTGGTCGGTCTGCGGAACTCCTTGCCACAGGATGTGGTGCTGGCGTCTACCCTAGACGCCTTTAAAAGGGGATTGGACAAGTTTCTGGAGGAAAAATCCATTACGGGGTACAAGCCATGATGTGTATGCGCAACCTCCTGATTTTAGAAATGGGTTATGTCAGAATGCCAGATGCAAGGGAGGGCACCAGGATGCAGGTCTCTTGTTATCTGGTGTGCTCCCTGGGGCATTTGGTGGGCCGCTGTGAGATACAGGAAGCTGGACTAGATGGGCCTATGGCCTGATCCAGTGGGGCTGTTCTAATGTTCTTATGAGGACAAAAGGAGGGGAGGAACTATGCACACTACGCAGACTCCTTGGAGAAGGGGCAATATAAAAATGTGAAAAATAAATGTTTTATGAATTCAAAGTGGTACATAAGCATTGTCTTATAAATCCTACAACCACCCTATAAAGTGGGCCAATATTGTTGTCCTTATTAAATGCATTGCCCCGCAAGAGAAACAAGGTCAACATTTTGTCACTTACGTAATCACAAACTTATTTCAAATTACACAGGCAAAGCCTAGGCTAGCCTCTAGGTCAGCTTATTCTGGCTTCTTGATAAGTGCATACTATGTATATTATGCAGGTGTTTGTAAATCTGAGTTGGTCTTATTTATACATTTTATTTTACTTTGCCTTTACCAGTGAGTCTGCTAAGGCCCTGGCTGACTTCTTGAATAGGAAGATGCTCAGGCTCTTCATATGATCACCCTTGAAAGCTCTCTCCCCACTTGACAGTTTTGTCAAGCTAAATTGACAGTTTTCCTGAGAGCTGAGGGTGATAAAGTGGCATGTCAGGTGGCTAGAGTGATAGTAGATACTTTTCAATCTGGTTTCTGTCTGGGTTTTGAGATGAAGAAGGCAAGTTTCCTCCTATGCCCGGAACTGGAGTGTGTCGCTGTTTGTTCTGCTGGACCTCTCAATGGCCTTAAATACCATCGGCTCTGGTATCCTTCTGGAGCAGTGTTTCTTAATCAGTGGTATGGGTACCACTAGTAGTACTTTAGGTGGAGTCTGGTAGTACTCTCAGGACCCCTGGACTTTTGCTGTCCGGCAGCAAGACCAGGGATGTGATGCAGCAAACAGCGGTAGGAACATAAGAACAGCCCATCCAGCTTCCTGTATCTCACAGTGGCCCACCAAATGCTTCAGGGAGCACACAAGACAACAAGAGACCTACATCCTGGTGCCATTCCTTGATCTCGCATTCTGAGTTAACCCACTCCTTTTAGGAGGCTTGGCTCGATGGGCAGAGCTTCAAAGCATGCTTTTCCATGCTTGAAAAAGCCTTCCTGTTCACCTTGAGCCTGTTATTGGTGTTTGTCATATTGCATCTGGCCTCCCAACCGAGAAGTAACTGATGATGATGTCATCACCAGTTATTTCTTGTGGTACTTCAAATAGGTGAACCATGTGAAGTGGTACAGTGGAGGACAAACCTTGAAAAACACTTTTCTGGATCACCTTGCTGGAATGAGAGCATTGTTTTGTGATAGCTTTGTTCTTTCCAGAGTGGAGATTTCAGAAGGCAGTGTTGGGCAGCTCCTGTTTGATGCCTTAGCCGTTAGCCTGTGATGTTCCAGAGGGTTCCATTCTATTCCTATACTTTCTGAAATTTAGATAAAGCATCTGGGGGAGGTAATCTGGGGTTTCGGGGTTGGGTGTCAGTAAAATGCAGATGAGACCCACCTCTATTTCTCCTTTTCATCATTGGCCATGGAGATTATGGAAATCCTGAATCAATGTCTGGAGTTGCTGGTAAGCTGGATGAGAGCTAATAAAACTGAAATTAAATCTGGACAAAGCAGAGGTTCTTTGCTCACTGTTTGGAATCTGCGGTTCGTGTTGAAATGTAGTCACTAGGTTATTGGCTGGAGCCAGAGGTTGTGACCCTGTGTCACCCTTGCTGTATCATCTACACTGGCTGCCTATATGAGCTTGGGCAAACTGTTGATGACTTAGAAAGCCCTCAGAAGTTTCAGACCCAAGTACTTGAAGGATGGTCTGTCTTTGCATGAATCTTTGCATCTTGTGTGAGGGCATCTAGAAAGATTCTGTTGCACTGGAGTTTTGGTTGGCTCTAATTCGTGACCGGGCTTTCTCTGTTGTGACACCCAGCTTCTGGAACTCATTTCCACTGGAAATCAGAACTGCTCCTTCTTTGTTAGTTTTCCAGATAGCAGTTAACAGCTTTTTATTCTCCCTAGGCTTGACTGAGTTGTACTTTTCTTTGGAAGGCTGATGTTTTAACTGGTTCTGTTTGTGCTAGCTATTGTTTTTGATTTGTTTCCTGTTTTATTTTTGAATGTTTTTTTTAACCTTGAAGCTGCCTTGAGCTTCGCTGCCAGGATAGGAAAGGTGGTATATAAATGTCTTACAAAATGCGTAACCTAATAAAGCTCCTTCGTGCCTATGTGGTGATAAATGTGATGCTGGTATGTGTGAATTATAGTTCTTTTTGTTTCAGCCTTGCACATGGCTAGCTGCTAAACATTTGTGGATTGGATGGTACTTAAGAAATGTTTTTCCAACCCATGATTGTGTGTTTATTGTCTTTTGATTTGTGTTCAGATACTAAGTGGCTTATTTAAAGAGGCATGTGAAAAATAGGTTATGTGTATTATTTCTTTTTAGTCCCAAAAAGAGACTCTGTCACAATAATGAGCAGTAGATCACATTCAGTGTGAGAATTCTCTTGGCATTGATCATATATACTGTCCTCTAGCAGGCTGCTATGTCTTGTTTAATTATTGTTTCTTCGTAGTGGATAAATCCTTGTTCTTTTTTGAGACAAATTTTTCACACCATTATTCACCACAAATGTACTGTCATCCTACACTTTTTAGAATGGCAGATTGTTAGGATTATTTTAAAACTTGGATGGGACTGTTTCCGAAAATAAAGCTGACTGAAATCTTGGCATTTGTCATTTTTTGTTTTTATTTTTTTTTAAAGCAGATGTTCTTGTCTCTTGGGGTGTGTGTGTGTGTGTGTGTGTGTGTGTGTGTGTGTGTGTTTCAATACCACTCAGGTCTTAAAATTGTTTGAGAAAAAGGTCTGTCGCTTTGGGATGAATATAGACTTGATGTTAATGTGTGCCAAGTTTTATTGTTCTTGGTTTTCCCTTTTCATGAGACTCTGATCATGGGTTTTATACTTTGAATGAAACAGAATATTCAGTGTGACTTAAAATTACAGGGTCTAGAAATAATTCTGAGTGTATTTACTGAAGCCAGTGTAGTTTAAAAACTAGTAGTCTATAAACAGATACTTCTGGTAGCCCATTCTGTTTCCTTTCTTTGTTTTCTCTTCCTTCTTTGCACATGTTCTCTTATGCTTCTCCACATGACTGCCTTTGGCTACCTCTGTTTACCATCAAATAGGTCCTCTTTTTGGGGGGGGGGTGAGGTCCCTTCTGACATTGTGTTAGTAATACAGGACCCATTCTAATGAGTGCCCTCGAGTACTTCTTTGATAACTTCTTCTGATCTGGGGAGGAGCTACAGCATTGACGCGTTTCACATGATCACAGTCTTCTGACTTTGCCAAGTGAGGAAAAGAACAGTGCAGCTGCAGCACCCTCACTGCAAAGGATCCCAACTCCCTCCTCAAGGCCCACGTTGTTAGAATTGATGCTGTTTTCCCTGACCAGAATTGTTGGCAACCTTCAGTCTCGAAAGACTATGGTATAAGCCTACAGCACCCAGTATTCCCAGGCGGTCTCCCATCCAAGTACTAACCAGGCCTGACCATGCTTAGCTTCCAAGATCAGATGAGATTGGGCATGTGCAGGGTAACAGTTTCCCTGACCACATGCATGCCAAACAGACAGTGGGAAAGAAGGCACTTTAAATAAAGATGTACTTCTTCCTTAGTGTGGTGTTGCTAATGTTGTCCGGTCTTGTGCTGAACTATGGGGGGTGCACGTTTTGCAAGGCTTTATAAAATGCACAGATTCAGGCTTGGGTAGGCTCACTGCTTGGAAGATCCCAAGTGTCCAGCTTCTCAAGAAGGTCCTGCTGTGCTGAGTATGCTCATGGATCTTACCAAGGAACACCTTTTCTTTATCATAAAGAGCAGTACTTCTAAAAGGAATGTGGGCCCCAGGACACACAGGCCTTTAAGGCTCCTCACCAAGGCCTTGAATTGGGCCTAGAAGCCACAGGAAACCAGGGCAACTGCTGTACAACTGTCTGATTGCAATGTAGATACTTAAGAATTCAGTGGAACTTATTTCCAATTAAGCATAAAATTAGGATGAAAGCATGTCCTTTCTGCCCTATACCAAATGCTTCCAAATGCTCTTTAAGGTTTGCAGCATACATCTGTTGCATTCACAAATATTAACTGTTTCTCAAGCTGTTCTCGTTTACCATTGCCAAATCAGTTTGGGGATAGTTGAAGTCACTCATTCTTAACTTTGCTGATTTCCTGGATTTGTTTTTACATTTGGAGATCTCCAGTAGAATTTTGGTCTCTGCTGCTCGTTGTCAATCTCCTCCCTCTACAATTCTGTCTTATTTAGATTATAAGACATCTGACAAGGGCCATGGTATTTAGTTGTTTTGTACCATACTTGGCATGTGGTCGGTGTGAAAGAACTGCATTTTGTAGCAGTAATGGAGGCATGCATGTATATTGATTTTTGTTTACTTTCATTTCAGCCTGAGAAGATGATGGCAAAACAGATGGAGTTCCTCTGCAACCAAGCTAGTTTGGAGAGGCGCCTTTCCACGGGCCTTTACAGACAAAGCTCTGAAGAGCACAGTCCCAATGGTTTGACAGATCAAGCTGATGGACAAGGTACCGTACAGTAATTCCCAGCATCTATTTGATGGCATCAGGTGTCTGTTTTCACAGTGCTGTTAACTGTCTGTGACATTGATGTCATAGTGACATTTGATAAATTGCAACAAAATGGAATTTGGTGTGGTTAAAGATTTTTTTGGGAGGGGGAGGATCACAAGGATAAAAAGAGGTGGATTGCAAATGTGTGGCCCATGTAGGTATTGCATTATAAGAAATAAGTCCTCTGAAACCTAGAATTGGTCCTGATTTCAAAGACATCAGTGTGGGAGCTGACTCTCCTATGCTGATTCCCACTTGATTACTAACACACTCAGTGCCCTCTCAGCAAGTTCAGGAGACTTGCTGTTTCTGAGCCATGCCCACAACAGCTGGATCAGGTTGCCCTTGCAGGTGTGGCTTAGAACCATTCAAGTCATGTGAACTGCATTGGGTGGAGATGTTGTGTTAAGCGTATACCTTGGGAATGTGGAAGCAGCCACAGGAGCAGTACCATTAAGAGAAGAATTGCACTGGGCCTATTTCTTTAGCGGGTGGAAAATCGTGTTTCAGCATGAATGCAGGTTATATCTTTGAATGAATATCTCTGTGCTAATATCTTTTAGGTGAAAGGCCATTAAATCTCCGCATGTCAGGTCTGCCAAACAGGCATATGCCACACATTTCATTAGATGGAGAACCTCACGTAGTGAAGCCCCTCTGCAGTGACTTAAGCCGGCTATATGCCAATAGTGAGGCGAAGTCGCAACCCTCGGGTAAGAATTTATCATTTATTGTAGAAAGAATAAATCCTCTTGTGGAATTTCTGTGATCCTCCAAAGAAAGAAAGAAAGCCAGATATGTCTCTCTTTTTAAGACAAAAACTAGAGTTCCGTGTGATTTTTCCTGTGCTTAACAAAGCATTATACAGTCAGTTCTCATTATCTGCTAGGATTAGGATCCTGGAAACCCTCACGGATAGTGAATTCACAGATAAGGAACTGTTAATCCTATGGGATCAGTGGGGTTAGGGCCAAGCAAGTACCGTGGTGAGAGGACTGGATATATAAATATATATATAAATTTTCCAACCAGTGTACAGTGGCACATTGGTGTGCCACAAACAGTCCACGGGGTTCAATGGGACTTTGGGGGAATGTCACTTCTTAATAGGGCCACTGGGGGATGTGATCCCCCAACCAGCAGCATGGTGTGTCTTGTCAAGGCACACCATCAGTTTTTTTTACAATTGACAATTTTAGCTCCTTGTCAGTGTGCCTTCAGTTGGAAAAGGTTGAAAATTGCTGTTCTCAAGGCTGCAGGAACCTTCAGAATGGCGCCTGCAACCAGCATAGAGCCCTTTAAAATGACTGGTAGAAGCTTCTGCTGGCCATCTTAAAGGGGTCTGCTCTGGTCACAGGTGCCATTCTGAAGGTCCCGATAGCCTCTGGAAGATCTAGCGGAAGATCTTCCACTAGCCGCTGGAAGATAACAAGAACAGAGGCATGGATAACAAAATAAGGTAGCGATTCTGCCCCTCACAGATAGCAAATTCACATATAAAGAGAACTGACTGTACCTGATTCATGCGTTACCTAGTGTCAGGGTCAAGCGAGGGACTGTTAGCAATTGATACTGATCAGGGCAGTAGTAGCCTAGTAGTTAGCATGTGCACTCCCTTCTTGCTGTCTTTTCTCCCTTATTTGGACACATAGCGAATTGGGAAGCATCTTAGTAGTCTGAATCTGTTGCCACCAGCCCAGGAGATCAGGTTAGCTGGACGGCTTCCCTGTGCAGAAACCCCTTTGCTAGAACAATGCTGAACCTCAGAATCACTCTCACAGTAATCACCAATGAGGGCCATATTGAACATGTATCATGAAACAGAGGGCCATAGTTAAGCATTTCTCAACCAGTGGTACTCATACCACTGGTGGTACTTGAGGTGGTGTCCAGTGGTATGTGTGGGACCCCTAGACTCCTGCCACCTGGCAGTGAGACCAGCAATGCAACATGACAAGCAGCAGTAGGAGGCTTGGCTTGGCAGGCAGAGCTCCAACGTGCACTTTTTGTGTGCTTGTTGGCAACCTTCAGTCTCAAAAGACTCTGGTATCGCGCTCTGAATGGTGGTTCTGGAACAGCGTCTAGTGTGGCTGAAAAGGCCGATTCGGGAGTGACAATCCCTTCTGCACTGGGAGCAAGTGCAGTCTGTCCCTGGTCTGTCTCCCTGGCTATGGGCCTTCCTTCTTTGCCTCTTTGCCTCAGTCTGTTGGCCAAGTGTCTCTTCAAACTGGGAAAGGCCATGCTGCACAGCCTGCCTCCAAGCGGGCCGCTCAGAGGCCAGGGTTTCCCACTTGTTGAGGTCCATCCCTAAGGCCTTCAGATCCCGTCTGCCCTGACCTCCTTACCAGTGTTTGTTGCATTGCCTCTGGCCTCCCAATCTAGAAGTGACTGACGATTGCATCATCACCAGTTACTTCCAGTGGTACTTCCAGTAGGTGCACCATGCAAAGTGGTATGGCAAGGGACAAACGGTGAGAAATATTGCCATTGTTAAATTGCCTGTTTTATTTGCTGCTTCTTAGCACCACATGTGTGTATATATGTACAGGATTTCTTGTGCCTTCAGAAATGAGCTTGACCATCGGTTGGGTGTTTTCTAAAAAGACTTTTTTTTTGTTGCAGAAGGCCTTGGTATCTTGAAAGATTTTCCTCACTCAGCTTTCAGCAGCCTTGAAAGGAAAGTCATAAAGACAGAGCCAGAAGATACAAGATAGCCCTGCTGCTTCAGAACAGGATATTTTTATTTAAGAAGAAAGTTTTGAAAGAAAAACAAGCCTTAATAACCAGTGTTGCCTCATTGAAATAAGAGATTTCATAGCCAAAGTTTAAGAACTGGGACAGTCGTCTTGGGGAACTGACAAAGAGACAATTGCACACTGAAACTGCAATGAGAAGTGGGTGCAAACATTCCGAAATCATGGCTTCACAATATGGGAAAGGCTCACAAGCTAATACTGTGGGCACTTACTATTTAAGAATGTATTTTGCCCTTGTGAAACTTATCAAAGGGGAAAAATCTAGATGTCAGAATGTGTAGTAGGTCCAGTAGATGTGGGTGCCGTTTATTTTTACTTGAAATTTCAATGTCTACTTTAAACATAGGAAATGTAGATGTGATAGTTTGAGTTCACATTTTGAAATAAAATCCTTAGAGAGGAAAGAAGCAGAGGAGGAAGTCTAGGATAACATACTTTAACAGCAGGTTTGCTGTGTTTATTTTTTAGGAGCAAAAATAAGCAATGACATAACATGTTATAAAGGATATAGCACTAGAAAGAGCTGACTTATTATAACAGGCACTATTGATACTTTTATCGATGTTACATCATTCTTTAAGAGTTCATGAACGTGTATGTAATATATTTATTTACATCATATTCCTGTCTGCTATATAGAGATGGGGAGGGGGAAGAGTAAGAAACACATTATTTCATGCTCCGGAAGGGGAATCTCTGCATCATAAAGAACTCTGTTCACTAGACTTTCTGATTTAGATTGCCACAGCAGCTGCTGAAATCCTGGCAACATCTTGGAGCAGTCCTTTTTTTTTTTTTTTTTTTTAAAGACAGAGTGCTTCACATAATGGAAGAAGTGGAAAAGCAATGCAAGATTCATGTGTCGCCATTAAGAAATTTTTACTCTCTGAATTGAGAAACAATAAAACGATAGAGAAATGAGACAATAATATGCTTCTGGTAGATGAGTACCTAGGAGCACTTTACCACTCCACTTTACTTGTAGACCATATAATGCATACAATGTACTGCTACATTTCCTTTTTGTGTGTATGAACAACTGTACTCATTATTTATTTTGCAGAGCATATATTTATGATTCTTAAGGGTACCATTTTGTCTATTATGTAACGACTGGCTTGTTGTAACTGACAATTTGGTATTTACCTTTTGGGTATTTCAGTGTGATATCTGCATGTTATACGCAATATCATTGTGACATGTGGTGTTCCATAGCAACTCTCCCTTCTCAGCATCACGTAACATTGTATGGTTGCATTGTTGCAGTTAAACAGTGTTTCTATGCCTTAGTTTATAAAATGCTGAATTTGTGTTGGGATTCACCTCTGTGCCCCCCAGATCATGGTGTCCCAAATAACTTTCTGCCTCCTCACTGCCCTGGGACAACTGCTTGAGGAAAGATTGCTGAGAGGGCTGCAGATATTGCCTGCTTCTCCCATAGCAGAACAGGTTGAATAGAGCTGAGTGATAAGCTGACAAAGCACTCAAGATGCCTCCACAAATGGTGACCCCATGGGGGCAACACAGTTTGCCTGCAATAACATTTGGAGGGGGTAGTAAAACTACCACCAGTTCTTGTTAATGTTCCATAATAGGGTATAGTTCTTCATATTTGAAGATTTTACTCTGTGGTTACTCTGAGAATAGTGATTGCTGAGTCATTCCATATGTCACATAGTGAAACCATGAGTATAGTGCGAGGTGACCCGTTCACACATCAGTCTTGGATCACTGTAAAAATGTTTGTAATAACTGTATCACGTGATTTTTGTGGAACTAAATGTTATAGTGGAAACACCAGTACATACATTTTTAATACTAGGAGGGAGAAAAGTCCTTTTTAAAAAAACAGAAAAAGCATTGTTTCTTGAATTGCATTGTACCATTTCACTGATGAAGAAATGTATTCTAAGCAGTGGAACCTGGAACTTAGTGGATCCAAAAAGGTGATTCATATGTAGCTTAAAGTGGTTCATTTATTGTTTTTGTGAACAAATAACATGAACTTGTTTCTTAAGATTACAAGAGGCACTGCTTGATATCTCAGCAGTTTCATGAAACATGACGGTAACTGCAAGCAAAGAGCTTATATCACTACCCATATGATTAAACATGTTGTTTTATAACGGCCAATGTAATGTAGTGTAAATTTAAATCTGTAGGACAGATCTATTTTTTTATTTTCAGTTGTAAATGACCTGACTTCGCTGTGTCGTAAGTACTAAGGTACTTGGTTTTTTACAGTCCAGCAAACCATTTCAGTCCAAATAAGCAGGCTTCTTAATTTTTTTAACATTTTTTATAGTTTGCAGGATGTCTTATACAATTATTCTTAATTTATATCAAGTAAGCAGAAGCTGCTAAAAATATTCCTACGTCTCTCACGAGTAGGTATACAGTACTGTAGAAATAAGAGTGGATTCAAACATTCAGAAGGGCACGTGGTATAGTCAAAGCAATGAGGGTTTGAAAGTATCTCTCCCTCAAAGTCTCCTGCACGTGGAAGCTTATCTGTCAAGAAGAGATCTTCTAGCCTGAATCTCTCCCCAGTATATTTGTCTTTACACATATGTGGAGATTTTGATGTGGGATTGCATTCAAAGCCCCCTTTCTCCTTCAATGCACACTTGTCAGACTTTACAGGAAAAGCCCTGCTGGATCAGGCCAAAAGCCTATCCAACATCCAATTCCCCACCAGCTGGGAAGTCCACAAGCAGGAGAGAAAGGCAGTCTTCTCTTCCACCATTGCTCCCTGCAACTGGTATTCAGAGGCAGGCTGCTGATGAACCCTGCGGTACTGCATTGCCATCATGACTAGCAGCCATTGACAGACCTGTTCTCTGTTAACTTTAAAGCCATCCAAGTGATCTTTTTTTTTACTGTTACGCACACCCTTGTGAATTAGTTTTAAACCAGAGCTTTGCAGTCAGATAAGCTTCTTCTAGAATATTAATAACTAAAGAAGGTTACTGATTTTTTGGTAATACAGGCAAATGTTTTGTCCACAGCTTTTGGCTTTTTTATCTTGTTTTAAAAAGGCTGGAAGTTAGCTGCAGCAGGGTTATTTTGTCCAATCCCAAATTGTAAAGCTCTGTCTGTCTGCATTTGTATTTGTGTCTGTCTGCATTTGTTTGCCTTGTTGCTCACAAAATAAAAGTCTTTTTGGCAGTTTTCAATGTGTTTATCTTTAAAAACAAAAAGGGAAAGAACTAATTCTGTGACAGAAGTTGCAGAGCTTCTGACTGGTCATTACACAGGCCTGCCTGAGTCTCACTTTTTAGAGCAACTCAACTCTGGGGCTTAAACAGAAAAGTAAAGAGTTGCTTATCAATTGGTCATGGGTTCCCAGGTTGGAAGCAGCGAGTTCTCCTGGAGCCATTCATCTTTTAACCTTTACAATTGTTCCTTCCCCTTATGCCACCAGTGACATGCTGAAAAGTAGATGGCCCCTTCTGACAGAAAGTTAATCCAGTTGAAGCTCATTGAGATCATTTGGACAAGTTAGATCATTGTTGGCATCCTTCAGTCTTCAGACTATGGTATCGCGCTCTGAATTGTGTTCTGGAGTGGAGTGTCCCCTCCAGTGCGCAAAGCCTGGGTAAAGTAGATATGGAGGATAGACTGTTACCCATGCAGCAAATCCCTCCTCTCCACATCGCTGAAATGGTCCATTGTTAAGGCAGAAGTCAATACAGTTGGTTCCAGCGGCGTCGCAGGAGTTGCCAGAGCATGACTGTGTACAGCCACGAACTGCCCCAGGGACTCCGGCTCCTGATTTTGCCTTGAGGTTGACTCCTGAAGCCTTTTCCATAACTGGATGTAGCCACAAGGCAGTGGAGGTTTGGGATCAAGAGTTTTCCTTCTCTTAGATGAGCTGCCTTCCCAGGCTGACGGGTCCCTTCTAACCAGTGGTTGTTTAGTCGCCTCTTATGACAAGTACAGCCAAACTGAGGGCCTATTCTTATCCCCAGCCCCCAGGGGAAACAAGTTAGAACTGAACTTGTTATACATGCATGTGATGAAACGCCATTGGTTGATGTTGAGGAAAAACACACACACAGTAGGGGGGAATGCTTAATTTCACCCTTCCCTGATGCCTTTTCTGTGCAACTTGATTTGTCCCCCTGAGAGGTTCTAAACACGTCAGATGTCTTCCAGGGAGTTCTCATGGCAGAAGAAATACCATTTCCCAATTAAATTGTTCTCAAGCTTGTGGGGAAAACGCGGCAAGTGCTAACTGAGGCAAAAGAAACTGATGAGGAAAGGAAGTGCAGAAATCCTGGTTGAGCTCTAAACATTGCTGGCTGAAGAAATGTTAAAATGTCTGCCATGAGACTCAAGCTCAGTGATCTCTGGAATAAGGCATATTGATACCTTGAAAAGAGGATTGCACAGATTTCTGGAGGAAAAGTCAATCAAAGATTCAAGATCCCTTTTCAAGGTATATTAGATATAGGCTGCAATCCTAACCACACTTTCTGGAGAGTAAGCCCCATTGAACAAAGTAGGACTGACTTCTGAGTAGACCTGGTTAGGATTGTGCCCATACAGTACTAACTCCCCCCCCCAGAAATGGTATGCTATTTTTTCTTCATTTGGAGGGGCGCTACTTACCTGAAATGTGAATTACCTAGTCACCTATGGTTGACATGAGACAACTAATTAACTGTTGTCAGCTAAAGCATTCATATGCCTTATTTTGCTAGTGTTCAACGAATATATATAGCAGTGCTCTAGATGGCAGCTTTCCCTCTCTCACCCTCTTTTTCACAAAACAAGCACCCTCTATAGCCTGAAGACTTAGTGTCGATTCCATTTCTTTTTTTAAAAGTGCTGAATATTATTTCTTTTCTAAATAAATGCATGTTTCTTCCAATACGCAAGTGATGCAAGTTTATCTTAATCATCTGCATTCTGTGGCAGGCATTTATCATCAGTTTGTTAATAGGGAAATGGCATCTTCAGTTTCTGCTGATTATTGTACTGCTGGCCATTAACCCATTTCTGCCCACAACACGGGTATACACATCTGATTTATTATTTAGTTATTCACATTTTTATACTGTCGTTCCTCCAAAGAGCTCAGGGTGGTGTACACAGCTGCTCCCCTCCTTTTGTCCTCACAACAACCCTGTGAGGTAGGTTTGGCTGAGAGAAAGTGACTGGCCCAAGGTCACCCAGGAAGCTTCATGGCTGAGGGGGATTCGAACCTGGATCTTCCAGGTCTAAGCCCACCTCCCAAAGAACATAAGAACAGCTCCACTGGATCAGGCCATAGGCCCATCTAGTCCAGTTTCCTGTATCTCACAGCGGCCCACCAAATGCCCCAGGGAGCACACCAGATAACAACAGACCTCATCCTGGTGCCCTCCCCTGCATCTGGCATTCTGACGTAACCCATTTCTAAAATCAGGAGGTTGCGCATACACATCATGGCTTGTACCCCATAATGGATTTTACCTCCAGAAACTTGTCCAATCCCCTTTTAAAGGCGTCCAGGCTAGACACCATCACAACATCCTGTGGCAAGGAGTTCCACAGACCAACCACACGCTGAGTAAAGAAATATTTTCTTTTGTCTGTTCTAACTCTCCCAACACTCAATTTTAGTGGATATCCCCTGGTTCTGGTGTTATGTAAGAGTGTAAAGAGCATCTCCCTATCCACTCTGTCCATCCCCTGCATAATTTTGTATGTCTCAATCATATCCCCCCTCAGGCGTCTCTTTTCTAGGCTGAAGAGGCCCAAACGCCGTAGCTTTTCCTCATAAGGAAGGTGCCCCAGCCCCGTAATCATCTTAGTCGCTCTCTTTTGCACCTTTTCCATTTCCACTATGTCTTTTTTGAGATGCGGCGACCAGAACTGGACACAATACTCCAGGGGTGGCCTTACCATCGATTTGTACAACGGCATTATAATATTAGCCGTTTTCTTCTCAATACCCTTCCTAATGATCCCAAGCATAGAATTGGCCTTCTTCACTGCCGCCGCACATTGGGTCGACACTTTCATCGACCTGTCCACCACCACCCCAAGATCTCTCTCCTGATCTGTCACAGACAGCTCAGAACCCATCAGCCTATATCTAAAGCTTTGATTTTTTTTGCCCCAATGTGCATGACTTTACACTTACTGACATTGAAGCACATCTGCCATTTTGCTGCCCATTCTGCCAGTCTGGAGAGATCCTTCTGGAGCTCCTCACAATCACTTCTGGTCTTCACCACTCGGAAAAGTTTGGTGTCGTCTGCAAACTTTGCAACCTCACTGCTCAACCCTGTCTCCAGGTCATTTATGAAGAGGTTGAAAAGCACCGGTCCCAGGACAGATCCTTGGGGCACACCGCTTTTCACTTCTCTCCATTGTGAAAATTGCCCATTGACACCCACTCTCTGCTTCCTGGCCTCCAACCAGTACTCAATCCATGAGAGGACCTGTCCTCTAATTCCCTGACTGTGGAGTTTTTTCAGTAGCCTTTGGCGAGGGACCGTGTCGAACGCCTTCTGAAAGTCCAGATACTGTATATAATATCCACGGGTTCTCCCGCATCCACATGCCTGTTGACCTTTTCAAAGAATTCTATAAGATTTGTGAGGCAAGACTTACCCTTACAGAAGCCATGCTGATTCTCCCTCAGCAAGGCCTGTTCAGCTATGTGTTTTGAGATCCTATCTTTGATGAGGCATTCCACCATCTTACCCGGTATAGATGTTAGGCTGACCGGCCTATAGTTTCCCGGATCCCCCCTCTTTCCCTTTTTAAAGATAGGCATGACATTTGCTATCCTCCACTACACCACCCTGGCTCTCATTTGATCCCAGTTGCGTATAGGCAATAGGACAGAAATGTTCACAGATTTTCAATAAAAGAAAATGTTGTTTTTGGATAGGACATCATCTTTTTTCTTTTTAGTACCACACTACTAAGGAAGTAGGTCTCACCTTAATATCGTATCCAGTTATTTCAGTAATTAAACAGAAAACTTGAATCTCACTTTAACATTTCCAACACCCAGTCCTCAACCACAAGTATTAATCCTAGCCCGAGTTAAAGAAAAATTTAATAAAATTGATTAGTATAATTGAAATTGTTGGCTCCCTGATACAAATGTAATTACATCTTTAGTGTTACATACTTTTACATTTTAAAAACTCAAACAGGATTTTAATTATAAGTGCTTTATTTGGACCACGCTTTCATCCAGCTTTATATTTTTAACCTACCAATACAAGGTTCATTAAAAGCTGGGAAAGCAGACTCATTGGCAGTATCAAGAACCTACAAATAGAACTGCATTATGTTTTCTCTGAAAAAATATAAAGATTTTCACAAGCCTAGATACCTCAATCTGATTTACAACTTCATGCATTAGACAAAAATTTTGCGTGGTCTGCTCTTTCTTAGTAGGACACTCATGGTCCATGGAAATGTTTTCGATTTACAAAACTAGAATGCATAATGATTTGCATAACTAATCAGTGTTCAGTGGTCCTGAGTATTCTGAGAGCATAATGTAGCCTTGTTCAGACAGTCGGTCTCCTGGAAAGTAAATGTGTGGGGCAGGGGGCTTGCCAGGGATATGTAATCTAGCACTGCACTCACTGATGACACATGTGCGAGCCCCGTCCCTGCCCTCCATGTAGTCAGCATTTATCTGCAGAGATAAACACTGACTGCCATCCTCAACTGTTCCAGGAGAGAAACTCTCCCTGCATTCAGCGTTCATCCCTGCAGATAAACGCTGAATGCATGTGGTGGAAGATAAGCTTTGTTTGTGCAAATCATCAGCTGGATTGGGGCTACATTGCACATTCGTAGCTACTCCGTGTAAGACTAAACACCTGACTCAGGTCTCTAGTCCAGGATCTTTTATAAGAATCCTAGGAGGTACTAGGTGGTCTACTATCTCCTGCCCACTTTGGCACATACAAAAGATCTGTGTGAACCTCCATGGATTTTTAAAAAAGGAAATATGTAAAATCAGCCTTCTGCTCTCTAATGAAGAACAGAACGCTAGTGCTCTGGAAAAATCATTGCATTTGGCATCTGTTAATTTCTGAAGGGGCAGATTTTTTTTTCCTTTAAAATTAACTAGCTTTTATGAATCAGCCTACAAAGGAATAGCCTTGTTCAAGCTCTGTCAACTAGGTGACTCTTTAAAAAAGGGGGGTGGAGGGGGAAGAGATCATTTGATGCTTTATGATGGAGCAGAAAAACAGATTTGCTGCAGTAAATCAGCAGGGAAAGTATAAATCCCCCACGTACACCTACTCACTGCTTCAGAAAAGAAAAGAAAAAAAACCTTGGTGCATGCACATCTAAGAACATGAACATAAACCATTTCATTTAAAATGGCTAAAGACACTGTGTTACAGCAAGAAAGATCCATACACACAAATGAACTGCTGTGCCCACAGTTGAGGCCCTTCTGCATTTCAGTGCCTACCTGAGCCCTACTGAACAGGCTGGCAGGGACCATGAGAGGAGGGTAAGGGGGTTGATTTGTACCCAGGCCCAGGATCAAAAAGAGGGCCCTGAAGCCAAAGAAGGGGGCACAGAAATTTCTTGGGATCTGGCATCTCTCTTGAACTCGCTGCCCACGTGGGATGCTGGGTGTGCTACTGCAGGAATGCATGCATGACACTCCTTAACACAGGGCACAATCCTCACCCCTTATGTCAGTGCTTTCCAGCAGCGGCATAGCGGTGCCAATGTGACATGTGCTGCATCCTGCAGTTGGGTGTCACTCACAGAGGCCTCCTCAAAGGAAGGGAATGTTTGTTTTCTTACTTCAGAGCTGCATTGCCCTTAGGTCAGTGCCGGAAAGCACTGACATAAGGGGTGAGGATTGCGCCCACAGTGTCAGATCTGGGAGGAAGCTGGCCTGCGACAGTTGCTTTTTGGCTTGTGGATCTGCTAACCGTGAAGGAGTGTATAGGAGCTCAGGCACACAGCTGTGGGGCTACATGCAGAAGTAAGTTTTAGTACACACAGGCCACTTTCCATTCTAGTGTGAGCCTAAATAGAATGATGCTGACTTCCTGTAATGATTTCCTATGTTTAAAAGATTTTAGAGAAAAACTTTAAAAGGGTGTTTGGTTTTCTGTATTGCTGTATCTAGCTGCTGACACTGTGCGGGTGGGTAAACCCAGTAGACCTAGGCTCCAAAGACTTTTCCAGCTGTTGCCACCCTCTACCACCCTGTTTTGCCCTCCCCCGCCCCCATTCTGCTCATCCCTGTTGCCACTCTCCCCTTGCTCTGTTTCTGCCCCTCCCTCTTCGGGAAAGGGCCCAAAAGAAACTTTGTAGCCCCTGCTAAAATTCCTCTCAGAGGCTCTGCAGCCTGGGTGTGCATTTTGATGTGAATGGAGATGCACATCCACGTTGAAGTTCACTGCTTGTTCTGCGCTGACTAACTGGCAATGACAATAACTGGATCACAGCCAGTGGAACTCAGCTAGCATATTTCCCCCAATTCAATAAGAGGAAACCAAAAATACCCAAATGTGTGAAATCATAAGGAAAGCAGACATAAGGAAATAGGCATAGCTTATAGGAATATGGACTGGGCAGGAATAGCATTACTGGCAGTGCTTTTTAAATGCAACACATGGGGGGACAGGACACCACTGCAATATGCTGGCCTTCCCTGGTCCTATGTAGGACCAAATGATGCTGCAACCAGCCTCAGAGCCAAAGGGAACAGTGAGAAACACAGAGGGACAATCTGTGAGGCTTGCAACAGCCCAGCTAGTGTGCCCCTTCATCTACATTCTGGAGCCATGAAAATGCCATTTACATGTAAGGAGTAAACACTTCCAATTTGGAGGCTGAACTTAATAGAGCAGCTAAAGGGATGATGAAGTGTTGCCTTCTTGGCCTTTGGCTCTGTGGCCTCTTGCCATCGGACCTGTAAAATAGTCATGTAACCGGTCAGCCTTTTCTTAAATGCAAAGAAGTAAACAGAAATAAACACTGACCATGGAACGGTGGTCTCAACTCTTAGACTATGAGAGCACTTGGAGTGCCTGGAGCCTCACCGTATGCATTTCCATGCAGAAGTAAGTCTTATTATCATCAGTGGGGGTTACTCCCAGGTAACCATGGATAGGATTGCAGCCTTTATATCTTCTGTCACACATGTAATGCTGACCTTAGGAGTATCACAAAAAACAAAACCAGTCAACAGTCACTTTGGAGCAGAGCTCAGTATGGACTGATGGAAGTTGGAGGCATGTCAGTGGCCTTCCCTGTGAAAACTTCAGCTTGCATGAGAGTGCTTCACATGACTTCTGAGTAAGGCCAGTCCAGATCTTTTCCTAGGGGTTATGGGAATCTCTTTTCATGCAAGCTTTTAAAATGGAAGAAACAAGTTTAAGGAAACCTCCCATTGTAGCATGTTGTACTAATAACCACTCAGATCCCTTGTGACTATATCTGAAGTATTTGTTTAAGAACCATCCCAGCGCTCCTGAGAAAGCATGAGCATTAGTGTACTGGCTAAAGGCCAAATTAAACATGACATTAAATGTATCATCTTGTACATAGAGGCTTGCCTTTAGTCTGTCAAATAACAAACAGCCATGCAGTGTAATGATTTGGATCAGGACCGCAGCGTGGAGGTAGGCCTATTTAATCCTTTATTTCTACACTTATTTTCCTAATGAAAATTTTGGAACTGGGGGAGGGCCGGCAGTGAGCGGTCCCAGAGCAGGCAGGCGGGGGAGTTGGAGACGGGGCCAGGATCCGGCGGTTATGCCAGAACCTGACCCCATTCCTGGGTGGCCTATGGCAGTCCTGGGCTGCTTGGATTTGCGCCACCTCATCATTGGGGCTGCTACGGCTCTCCCCAGGGTAATGGAAAAATTTTCCCCTTGCCTTGGGCCGAGCCTCAGACAGCCCAAACTTGCACTGACCTGCCTGTTCCAGCGCAAGTTAGGATTGGGCTGTTAAAGTCATTACATGTCCTAAAGAAACCCATGGTCTCTCAGTCCCCACTCTGGAATATGGGGTAATAATTTCAGCCCACTTGGGAAGACCTTTACACAGATTACTGAGGTAATGTATGTTAAATGTTCAGAACCCTCAACATCTCAACACAGTTGTCAAGTAGTAGTAATACTAGAAAGTCACTTGATAATTGCTCATTTTCTGCAATTCACCTTCTGAACTGGATTACATATTGGCAACCTTCAGTCTCGAAAGACTGTGGTATCGCGCTCTGAAAGGTGGTTCTGGCACAGCGTCCAGTGTGGCTGAAAAGGCCAATCCAAGAGTGACAATCCCTTCCACACCGGGAGCAAGTGCAGTCTGTCCCTGGTCTGTCTCCCTGGCTATGGGCCTTCCTTCTTTGCCTCTTAGCCTCAGACTGTTGGCCAAGTGTCTCTTCAAACTGGGAGAGGCCTTGCTGCACAGCCTGCCTCCAAGCGGGCCGCTCAGAGGCCAGGGTTTCCCACTTGTTAAGGTCCATTCCTAAGGCCTTCAGATCCCTCTTGCAGATGTCCTTGTATCGCAGCTGTGGTCTGCCTGTAGGGCGCTTTCCTTGCACGAGTTCTCCATAGAGGAGATCCTTTGGGATCCGCCCATCATCCATTCTCACGACATGACCGAGCCAACGCAGGCGTCTCTGTTTCAGCAGTGAATACATGCTAGGGATTCCAGCACGTTCCAGGACTGTGTTGTTTGGAACTTTGTCCTGCCAGGTGATGCCGAGGATGCGTCGGAGGCAGCGCATGTGGAAAGCGCATTACTGGATTGCGCATGAACTGGATTACACATATACATTCAAACCAATCAGCTCAGATGAATTTAAAAATTAGAAATATATGACTTTATCCTTTCAGTAACTCTTTAGCTAATTGAATGATGCTTGCATTTGGAAATAATCTTAAATTCCTAGCCAATTATGTCTTTAAAATGTATGTGATTTTTACTTCCTCCTGGGATGCCAGAATGGCTTAATTCGCTTTGCCATTTAGAGAATTAGAAGTAATTGCCTCAGGGAGAAAAAAACTGAACCCAAATAAATACCATCCTTCCTTCCCCCCCCTTTGTTGGCAAAAGTCAGGCTATCATTTTAGCAGTCAAATGTTTGCTTGCCAAAACCTACCCAAAATATAACTGAGAACCCTCTTAACTCTTCACATACCACACCCTGAATCGTACCCTTTTTGATGAGAGTGAAATCTCTCATCAAGGACAGTCTGTAATAACTTCAACAGTCTGAAACACACACACCCCCTCACTTCTTCACAAATTAAAGCTGAATTGAATTGGGATGTGCATCATATTTACATGTTTTGAAATCCTGCAGTGACTCATTTATCTGCCATTAAAAGTTTACATTTCATACATGTGGGTTCAGATGCTTCACCGCACTGTGCTACACTCCCACGGGATCCTGGGAAGGCAGGTCTGTTCTTGTATTCCTTTTTGTGTGCACTGACTGATAGGGTCACTCAGAAACAAGCACGTAGGATGATTCTGAGTGGTGCACATGTAGGTGGAATCTCATTGCTCCCCACACTCATTTTGAATGGGCATTTTTGAGGCTGTTCGACACAGCAACAGCTGTGTGAATAAAATGCTGGGGGGGCGGGTGGAGTGGGGGGGGAAAGGCACAAAACTGTTCCTGACAAAGTGGATTGGATTTGAAAAGCTATGGCATAACTTCAGAGTGTGGAACAGTATATAGTCTGTTGCAGAACTACTCAGTACGGATGTTAAGCCACGTAATAAAATTCACATTTTCAGCAAAACTGGGTCTAGGTCTAGCTTGTAGAATTTGTGACTCACTGCTCTGGATGCAGCCAGTCTGACCACCAGTCACAGGAAGCAGTGCAAACAAGAGTGGTGTCAAATCGCTGGTGGATTGCAGTATATGTGTGCTGTGCGTGGTTGGTGGCTCACAAGTTGTGCATCACTGGGCCAGATTTTCAAAACTGCTTAACACATAATTGATCTAGCAAATCTAACAAAAACTAAGTGCTCTGACAAGACTGCCACATTTTCCTGAACATTAACTTTTCAAAAATAATTATAAGGGTTATGATTGCGCAGGGGGGTGGGGGGAGTTGAAGATTTGCACTGGAAAAAAACAGTGGGCAAAGAAGGGATTAAGAACTTCCTCCTCTCCTCCCCACTGCTTCTCTGCTTAAAATCATCCCCTTGCAAAGCTGCTTTGACTTAATAAATGAACCTGAAGTTTATTTTAAGTCATTTGCTCAGTATATGTTGGCACATCCCTCCCTCCCAAAACAAATGGTGTATAATAGAAACAGTGAGCTTTTGATTCATTGCTAGGCACATCTATAATTTCAATTGCAAAACTAGGCCCAAAACGTCACTAAGGGACAAGGTATGAGCACTGGTGTTGCTAGGGGAGTGCGGTCCGCACCGGGTGACACGCACGGGGGGGTGACGCGCACTTGGGGGGTGACACACTAAAATTGTTTCGGCTAGGAGTAACCCCATCATATTATATACCATTGGATGCGGAATTTCGAATGCAATGCAAAAAACCAGAATGAAATATCTCCTTTCTATCAAAAGTTATGGTAAAAAACTGGAGAACAAAAAATGTATGGATCTCTATGGAAAGTGAAAGTGAGCCGTATTGTGTGTTTACTCGCGAGTAGATGAACTTACCTTAGTCTGTCGGAAAGGGCAGGCTGAGAGGAATCCAACGATACCAGAATGGTCCTGATCCAATGAATGCAGCCCCAAAAAACACCTGAGAAGGTAGTCCGTCCCTCCAAGCAGATGAGCCAGATGGTTGCGTGTACTCGCAAGTAAGCAAACGTGCCTTGGCTGGTGGTCAGGCCAGGCAAAGGGGAATCTGAAGCCACCAGAATGGTCCTGATCTGATAGGACTGGAGTTCAACAAATGCTCCAGAAGCTTCCCCCCCAACTAAAAAGGATCAAAACAGAGGCTTCAGCTGATAAAGTGAACTTTTTTGAGAATTGCAAAGCCAGGTGGATCCTGACAGTGATCTGGTTTAAACAGAAGTTGTTAAATTGAACTGGGCACTGGGTAGGGCTGAAAACCTTACTGGTTTTGGAGGGGGGGGGTGTGTTATTGCCGGCAGGCTACAGAAAAAATTCACTTGGTGGACCAAGTCTGGCTTCTACTTATTTAATTATTTGTTTTACTTTAATTATTTATACTTATTTATTTTAATTTGCCTGATGATGTCACTTCCACCATGACATCACTTCTGGTGGCTCTTGGACAGAAGTCTTTCTAAAAAGAAGGTCCCACTGCTAAAAGTTTGAGAACTGCTGCAATAAGGTATTAATAAGTTAGTAAGTAGGGTGTGTGTGTGTGTGTGTGTGACACCACTAGTGACCAAAATCACTAAAATCTCAGTTTGGTGGAATAATACCATCATATTATATATCATTCAATGCGTAATTTCATGCAGAATGTGTTCTATCTTTGTTCTATCAAAAGTTACAGCCAAAAAACCAGTGGGGGCGGAGTGATGTTACATCACCACGCCCACCACCTTGGGTGTTGCCCCGCCCACTGCAGGGGGGGTGACGTGCTGGCATCCCGCATCGGGTGACGCGAACCCTAGTGACGCCACTGGGTATGAGCTCTCTTTTTGCCTTACATCGGTCTTCATCTTATGATGAAAATGAATCTCTCCTTTTGTGAAATTCCATTTTCACCAAGTATTCAAGCTCATTAGTTTTGCATACAATATTGTCCTTATTAAAAAAATTAACGGTCCTTCAGTTTGTCTTCCGGTCCATTTCTACACTATCCTTTTGCATTTTGGGCGGGGGTGGGTGCGTGGGGTGTTGGACTATGTGCATGCATATATATCACGTGCACATAATGTGATTGTATATAACCAAGTGCACATATGCCTTTGCTATCTGTTTTGTTGCATTTCATCCTAATTCCTTTGGCATGTATCAGCCCATGTAGATATTGGAGACAAATCTTTCCTTTCTCCTTCTCTCCTTGCTTGATTAGCCAGTGACTATCAGCCACTATAAACTGCCTGTTATGACAGCCACTGTCAGGCCTCTGATGCTGTCAGGAATGCCTGATGGCCCAGAGGTGCACAATCTCCTAGTCTCCCTACAGTAAACACACATGATCAGAAATTAGATTTTTTTTTTAATGTGTCAGAAAAAATGTCCGTTCTGTTAGTTGGGAAAGTGTACAGTTTGCTTTTTACATTAGTAAAAAGACTTGATAGTGAAGCTCTTCCCTGAATTTTGTAACCAGACTGTGGCAACTGGAGGCCTAAGAACGTTCAGAAAAAAAACATTCAGAAAAAAAAAAATCATTCTGTTATGTATTTGGGATTGTTGAATGGTTGGTGCTCCTTATGGAGCTCTTTTTTTTAGGTTGTCAATGTTGTGTGTGTGTGAAAACAAAAGCTGTGTCAAGTCACAAGTGGACCGCCATAGATGTTATATGGTCAGGGTGACCAGATGCAATGGAGGACACAGTGCCTATGCCTTTATTATAGAGAAGAGGGGATTTTGGCAGGTGCAGCTTTTTAAACCTTTCCATGTTGAGCTGCACCTGCCAAAATTCCCTTTTCTCTGCAATGGTTATAAAGGTACTGTATAGGCATGGTGTCCTCCATTGCATCTGGTCACACTGGACATAGTAGATCCAGGCATGGCCACCTGCCATGAAATCCCTTACTCTGTAGTACTCTGCAGAGTAGGAAAGGGACAGTCTGAACTTTCTCTTTCTCACTCCGACGAAGGGGAGCACCTCTCTTGGAGGCTTAGGATATAGTGCAACGTTTTGTACTGTGAACTCACATGTGCATCATGAACGGCATTTTAATTATTATCCACCCCAGTTCTGAACATTTTGGCACTGCGGGAGATATCTGTTGCCTCTAATTTTTTATTCCAACACATGGGCTATATCACATTAAGACCATGTAATTCCTTAACGGGGAGAATGCTGCTCAACAGATGGTAAAAACCTGTGTGAAGTGTCAATACTAGAAAAAGCTGCAAACCAAGTGCAAAGCCTTTTAAATTAACACCCAAAATTGGATCAACAAAGAATTGCAACAGGTGGAGAAATCTCAGTGCTCCCTCTTTCCTCCTTCTCATTCACTCTCACTTTCTTTTGTATTCCAAGGTGTAAAGAGAAAAATGTTACACAAAACAGCAAGAACCATGAAAACGTGATACATTTTAGTACTACACCCAATGCTATCAAACACTCAATAATTAACTTGATACTAAAGTAGGTTTTCAAAGTGTCTATGTCAGAATTTCTCAACCAGCAATATGGGTACCACCAGTGGTACTTGAGGTGGTGTCTGGTGGTATTTGTGGGACCCCTGGACACTTGCTGCCCGGCAGCAAGACCAGGGATGCGACACAATGAACAGCTGTAGGAGGCTCTGAAGCATGCCTTTACATGCTCAAAAAAGCCCTCCTGTCCATCCTGAGCCTCTTAGTGGTGTTTGTCATGTTTCATCTGGCCTCCCAAACTAGAAGTAACTGACAATAATGTCATCACCAGTCACTTCCAGTGGTACTTTGAATGGGTGGACCATGTGAAGTGGTATGGTGGAGGATGAGCACTGAGAAACACTGGTCTATGTGGGGCCAAAGTCTGCACTCTGTTCTGTCTTTGTAACTGTCTTTGATTATAAAGGCATAAGATTAGCTTGATTAACGTGGTCAATATGCCCATTTTCCAAATAGCACAATTAGCAAATTAGTACCGGAAGTCTAATTTACATTAGAAATTTTTTAAAATAACACAGGCTGCAATCCTAACCCACACTTTCATGAGAGTAAACCCCATTGAACAAAATAGGACTTCTTTTTTTTAATTTATTTTTTATTATTTTCCAAAATAAAAACAAACAACATAAACACATAACAAACACAAACTCAATACACAACACACACACACACACACACACACACACACACACACACACACCCACCATTGGAGGGTGCAGGCAATCAATATATCTAATCATATCTACTCTTCTAATCTTGTTCTTCTTCTAGCTTAGCCTCTTAATATCATTTATCTATCATATCATATCTTGTTAATATATCATGTATACAATATATTCATCTAAATGCCCTATCTTATACATCTACAACTTCATTTTCAACCAAGCATAAAATGATCTCCATTCCTCTATCTGTGTCGGTTTACGCTGTTGATCCAAAGTCTCTGTAAGCCTATCCATTTCCGTCACATTCATTATTTTCTCTATTAATTCATCTTTCGTTGGAATTTTAATAACTTTCCAGTATCTAGCATATAAAATCCTTATAGCAGTTAATATCATAATAACTAAATACACATCATTTTCTTTATCTATAATATCTTTATTATATAATATTACTTTATAATATCTAAGATAATATTAAGCAAATAACTTTTGCAATTGAAGGAAGACTTTCTTTCATTTTTCAGGTGAATTTAAGCCATTTATGTTGACAAATACTCCATCCTGCCTTAACCATCATGTTCCTTTTTATTCTTCACCTTCTCTTTTTGTCTTCTTGTTGCTATCGGTGAGTGCCTCCTTGCCCCTCTAGTTTCTTACTTCTCTGATTCCTCAACTGTCTCTGAATCATCTTATTTCTTTTCTTCCCGCTCCATTTCTACACTTTCTAGTTCTTTTCTTCTCAATTCCTGTTCCTCATTTTCTTCATTTCTCGTCTCACCTTTCATCACTGTTCTCCAAAAATTTTCTGCTTTCATTGTTGAATTTATATTATATCTCTGTGACTGGAATTGAAAAAACATACCTTCTGGGAGAAGCCATCTATATGGAATTTGCTTTCCTCTTAAAAATTTTACTAGCTCTTCATATTCTTTTCTCTTCTTTCTCACTCTCCATGGGACATGTCTCAGAATTTTCACTTTGCTACCCTCCACCATCCATTCCTTTCCCTGTGAGATCTTCAATATTTTATCTCTGTAATAAGTTCTGATGAATTTCACATGAATTTCTCTTGGTAGTTCATGTTTTCTTAGATAGAAAGTGCTCACTCTTCTCGCTGAATCCAGATCCATGAATATCTCCTCTGTTGGCGTATTGATCCACTCTGATATTAAATCACCAATCAGACGTCATGTATCTTCCCCTTTCTGTTCTGGTACATTTTGTATTCTCACCACTCGAGCTGCACTCTCCATCTGAATTTCCTCTGAAGTTGCCTCTCCATCATATTGGTTTTGTTCTATCTCCAGTATTCTAGATTGATCTTTTGTTGTCTTTTTTTCTAATTTTCTAATCTTTTGTGCATTCTCATCTGCTTGATCTTTAATGGCTTTCAGTTGCACACTAAGATCATTTAGTTGTTTAATTAAAACATCCAGACTAGCTTGAACCTGCAAAAATTGATTTGTGTGCTGCTGTCCCATCATCACTGATTTTTCTAAATTGTCTTGTAATGTCTGCTTCCAATCTTTCCCTTTCGGTTCCTCTTGTGTTAGTTTTCCCAAGCTTGACTCCAGGGCGGAAGAGGACTTACTGCTGAGTAGACTTACTTCTGAGTAGACCTGGTTAGGATTGTGCCCATAGTCAATTAATTGCTAACAAGCAAGCCTGTTAGATGCTGGCAACTCCCCCCCCCCCGTGTGTGTGTGTGTGTGTGTGTGTGTATACGTGTGTTCTCAGTTTTCTTACCGGCATCTTTGTTTTCAGCATTGCTTTCTCAGCCCTCAACATCAGTAGCCACTCCTATTCCCAGGAGCCTCCCTCCTCAACCCTCCTCCTATGCCATCTTAAGTAAGTAGAAGTCACCAGTCATCAGCATGGATTTTCAATGACTTTTCCCAGAAAGCCGTACCATGGGCGTCTGGGCAGACACAACTGCCCAGACTCAGAGCATCCATGTCCCCTGAACTAGGGGGACTGCACAGTACCAAGGTGGAATGGAAAGGTCCACTCACAGTACCAAAGGATTCTACTGAACCAAAGATCCGGCCATCAGACGAGGACTTAACCAGCACTTGCTTAAAGTATGCATTCCTAACCATATGCACTGGAAAGAATGGGACTTTTAAGGAGTAAACAAATTTAGGAAAATATTCCAAGCCTACAAACCCATATGCACGTACTTGGCAGTAAGTCCCACTGAACTCAGTAGGATTTACTTCTGAGCAAACATACAAAGAATTGGTTGGCAACCTTCAGTCTTGAAAGACTATGGTATAAGCCTACAGCACCCAGTATTCCCAGGCGGTCTCCCATCCAAGTACTAACCAGGCCTGACCCTGCTTAGCTTCCAAGATCAGATGAGATTGGGCATCTTCAGGGTAACAGTTGCTGCTACAAAGAATTGTGCTGTAAGTATCTTAACAGATCAAATTTAGACAATTTGTAATCCAGCTTCAAAGCTCTAGGCTGTGAAGTTGGCGAATAGTGCCTTGGCACAGTCCATTTGCATATTGATTGTGCATAAATTACTAACCATTGTGTACTACCCTAGAATCCTGAACCACTCCAGTTTTAATAAAGGAAGTAATAACAGTATACCCCTGTTCTGCTCAGCTATAGCTGAGAATGTATTGAAAAGAACACTCTATCACCATGCTGCCACTGGCATGGGCACCAAAAGCCATTTCATAGATGATTATTTGTGGTAGGTGGTGCCTGCAGTCTGGGCTTTTCATATTCCTCAGCAATCCTGTTTATGGCTCGTGACCAAAATCAAGCAACAAATATTGCATTGCCAAAATGATTCACACTTCAGAGTCAGAATAGTAGGAGTCCCTAAAAGCACACTGCTATAAAACTTGTGTAGCTTTCTTTTGAATCTGCCAAATCTTTAAACTCTTTATTTTAGACAGTTTAGGTCAGCGCTTTTCAATTGGTAAGCCGCGGCACACTGCTGTTCTGCAAAAGGTCCACAGATGCGCCACAAGAGTTTGGAGCGCAGCAGTTGAAAATAGCTGAAAAACCCTTCTGGGTTCTGCGGCTCTGTTTCTAGGGCAACTGTCTGTAGTAATGAATTGTCTGTCCCTCTTCCTCTGAAAGATGACCTAGAAACAGAGCCGCAGAACCCAGAAGAGTCTCAGGAAGCAGGAACTTTATATATATATATATATATATATATATATATATATATATATATATATATATATATCCTGTTTGAAACTGATCCATAAATACTTAAAAGTAGCTGTTTGGGGCAGCTGTGAAATAACAGTCCTCCCAAATGAAATACTAGAAGGCTCAACTGCTTCAAAGATCATCATCAGTCCATCCATCCCTCATTGTGGAAGAACTCTGTCTTACACCAGGGCTGCTCAAACCCTGACTCTGGGGCTGGATCCGGGTTTTGGGTGGATCCATCTGCCTGGTGAGCAGACCTTTTTGGTTCCGCCTGGGCTCCAGGCAAAGTCCTTTTCATTCAGAAGACAGGGATGCTCTGGGTAGTCACATCTGCCTGGATGTCCTGTCGCGTGGTCTTCTGGGATGCTGGGCAGTGGACACAACTGCCCAGAGCATCCCTGTCCTCCAAGTGAGGAGGATTTTGTGCAGAGCCTGGGCAGAATGCTTGGATGCGGTCCAGACAGGGACCCCATTCCGGGTGCACAGTGGTTGCAACTTTGACCACTGCTGCCTTATACAGTACAATCCTCTCTACTCAGAAGTAAGTCTTACTGAGTTCAGTGGGACTTGCTCCCAGGTATGTGTGGATAGGATTGCAGCCTTCCTTAGCTAGGGCATGTAAGTAAGCTAAAGACCCTATAGCTGAAGAAAACCTGTACTAGGCTGTTTGTAGTATTTAGTTCTCTAAAGTTATGGGTAGAATGCTGTTAACTGCATTTTTATTTCATTCACTCACACACATGCCCCAAATATTTCTTAGCGCTGAAGGGGGCGGTGAAGGGAAAAAAAAAGTGCAAATGTGAGAATAACTAACTTAAGCCAGTACGCAAGCCATCATATTTTCCCCTGCACTGCCTCCAGCTGCAAGCCTGAACACATTGGGATGCTCAAACTGGTAATTAACAAGTATAAAATATTTTTTGTGACCATAAGACTTCCTGTGTAAGCTGGAAACATGATGATAAATGTGCAGACAATGTCCATAGGAGGCCAAATCTGCATTTCTTTCAAAATTCCAGTAGTTCCACTCACTCTAGTGAGGTTATTTTCCACCAAGAGATTTAGCCCAGTGGAGAAAGGGAATGATGCATGCGTTTTGCTTTTATCTTCCCTGAAGGTTAGTGCATGTACAAACAGCTCAGTTAGGCTGCAATCCTATCCACACTTTCATAGGAGTAAGCGCCATTGACTATAATGGGACTTACTTCTGAGTAGACAGGGATAGGATTGGGCTCTAAGTTAACTATGTGCAGTGATGAAATGAACCTCAGGAGAATTTAAGAATTTAGAAAACTTACAGTCCAAACCTATCTAAACTCCCCCCACCAATGCAGCCTTACTACTGGAACATGTGCTGCATCCCGGGGAAGGGCAGTCCCAGAGGTTTCCTCCATGGAAAAAGTCTTTAAAGCTCTTTTTCCATTGATTTGGTATCCACTGATTTATTTTTTTTTTAATAATTCATTGGGAGTTCCGGAATGGAACCTCAGTGGATAACTACACACAAGTGGTATTCTACATTCTTATACTTAGAATGAAGCCCCAAGTAGATGCAGTTAATGTAATATACCACTGAGCACTAACAAGAAAAAGAAAACATTGAAGAACACAGAAGAGGAAGAAGACAGAAACCAGCTATGTGGTTTTTTCCACTGGAAGAAAACAGCAATAAGTTTACAGAATTATATGGGGGAAAAAGACAGTAGAACTCAGGAAACTGAAAAGAATATGCAAAAGGCAGTAGCAAAGGAATCTGAGAAAAGGAGAAACATGAGACTCTTACATAATACAAAATGTTGAATGTACGGTGGAAGAATTTCAGCCTATAATTGAAGGGTGCAAGACTCAAGTTAACTCTTTGAAAAATGACTGTGAAAATTAAAAGCTACAGGAAGTCATGCTGGTTCAGCAATAGAAGAAATGGATTTTGGACCAAGGAGACATAATCTTAAATTTATATCTTTGCCTGGAGAAATGGAAGGGCAGGAGCTAAGGAACGTTTTTGAAAAATATGTTAAATAATGTCCTTACTTTAGACCAGGAATGTCCAAATGTTTTGGCAGGAGGGCCACATTATCTCTCTGACACTGTGTCAGGAGCTGAGAAAAAAAGAATTAATTTACATTTAAAATTTGAATAAATTTACATAAAGAAATATATTGGAGATGGAACTCATATGAATGAATGAAGGTCCTGCAATAGCTCAAGGTCTTGTGCAAAGCAAGGCCGGCCTTTCCTTTGCTGCTGCTACTGCTTCACAGACTTGAAACGGCAAGGGGAGGCCTTGCCCCGCAGCTTGTGCGAGAGGTCGAACAGTCGGCCCTCGTGCTGACAGCATGGGCTCCAGCAAGTGTCTGGTGGGCTAGAGGCTTATTGGAGACTGGGAGTTCCTTGATGGCTTGATTGGGGTCCCTGAGGGCCGCCAACAGCTCCTGGGCTGGGATTTGGGCACCCTTGGTTTAGACCAAGAGGCTGATGTTGGCAACAAAGTTGCCTACAGAATCAACTTGGCATATTCTGGAAGAAAATAATGACTACCTAGACAAGTTGCAGTACAATATAATAGCATAACAGTCTAATTCTATCACTGAGATATGCCAACATCTTCCCATATATGCTGCTGAGCAACAACTCCACAAGCAGAGATGTCCGCCCACCAACAGATGTGCAACAGAAGCCAGCATAATATCAGAAAAACATCACACCATCATAACCGGGACATAGCTCTGGTTCAACTTTGCTGGCAGAGAGGCCAAAATGGGGAGGAGACTGGGGCATGATGTGGGAAATAGGAGGGACCTTTCCATCTTTTGTTCTGGCTTCCCTCACTTTGCTGATCCACTATTGGTCCTTGGCTATCTCTCCCCACTCCTTCAATTGCTCTGCCTCCATTTTCTTTTCTTCCCCTGTTGTCTTGCTCTCAAGAGGTGGTAATCTAGTTTAAGACCTTATAAATGGGGTTTTTTGGGGGGGGATCATGAATCAAATTAAATCATAATGGACTTAAATGAAGAAACTGAAGGAATCTATGGGATATAAGTTTCCATTTGACTCCTTAACACTCCTTTTTAAAACACAAGCTTCACTGTACTCCTAGATAATACAGAACTGATTATACATCTGTTAGCTGCATAATTGGAATCTTTAGAAACTGGAAATCTACAGTACAATGGGCAGCAGGTTTGGTCTAGAGGGTAGAGCCTCCATTTGCCTGAAGATAACAGCCACAAGGTCGCCAGTTCGAGGCCACCGGCACCGTGTGACCTTGAAGCAGCTGACAAGCTGAAGCCGAGCCATTCCATCTGCTCTGAGCATGGGAGGATGGAGGTCAGAATGTGAAACCAGGTCAGAAAGAAACATCTGAAATGTTGTGGTTCTTGAAAGATAGAACCTTCTTTCAGTTGTAAAAATCCCTATGGGGATTTAAATAGCCTGCCTATGTAAACCGCCTTGAATAAAGTCTTGAATAAAGACCAAGAAAGGCGGTATTTAAATACCTATATTATTATTATTATTATTATTATTATTACAATAATGAATAGAAAATTTCGGACATCGCCACATGAGTAACAATCACCAACTATGTGAGAACAAGAGAAAGAATACCAAAGATTATAATGTTGTACTTAGGTAGAGTTCATTAATGAATTTCTGAAATAATAAAGTCTAGGACAATGCAACTCTATTTGTTGTTTTGGAGCAATTTAAATCTTATCAGAAAGGAAAAAGGAAAACAGCATGGAACAGTTAAAGGTACTATGTATGATATAGAGGAAAAGAGCAGGTGGTAAAATTCGTATAAAACACCAATTAATGAAGGAGTAATAGACACTGGTGGAGGGTCTGAAAAAGGAAACACAACTTGAAAAGTATATTTTTTAGAAATCTAAGGTTTAAATAAACGCTAATCCCCCTTTTGTATCATCATGGCAGACTGTACTATCAAATGGATGAAAAACCTAATCTTCAATGAGCTATCTAAAAGAGTAGGTATACAATAATTTTGTATTAGACAAATCTTTTAACAGCCCAATCTAACTGGGCTGCTGCGCCAAAAGGAACTAATGTGCTGGTTGCCTTAAGACATCCTTAAAGTGTTTTCTGGCAGTGCATGCTACCAAAGTGCTGGTGGGAAGGCTAAAGCCTTTCCACATGTATCATTGACATGCTGGCCACTTGCCAGAGCAGCATGGGATGCAGGAGGTGGTGGGGAGGGCAGAATGGGGGTAGGGAGGTGTGAAACTGTGCAGAGAGGGGGAGGACCGGATTGGGGAGTTACAAGAGGGGGTGGATCTGGCAGTGATGGCACACTCTGGATCCTATCCTCCATCTTCAGTGCCTCCCTACCCCATTTCGCTCCTCAGACTTGCACCAGCGAATTGTTGGCACAGGTCTGAAGAGACCCATTGTGGGGTGGAAGGTTTCAGGCCTTCTGAAGCCTACTGCTCCCTCCTCCAATGGATACAGTGCATGCCTTGTTTGGCCCAGCTGTTCCAGCAGGGGGTGGGAAGGATAAGATTGTGCCGTAAGTATTAGATTTCAATAGAGGATAATTAAAGAGCAAATAATTATTGGCAGCTGACTGAAATTTAGTTTTTGAATGTTAAACCACATCTCTATAATTTAAGTCTAAATTAGCACGCTAATATGATTAATATTGGTGATTGTTTATGGCATGCGTTTAGCTTGTATTTTTTTTAATTTGCTTGTTTGTATGTATATTTTCTTAGTTCTCGTAAACTTTCATTTTAATAATTGAAATAACTTCTGGTGTGCGTGGGTGTGTTTAGTACAGGCTTAATCTAACCAGTTACTTTACAACAGCATCTCAACAAATAGTGCTAACATATGGTTCACATATATCTTTCTCTCCTGCTGTGAAGTGGGGAGAGAGAATGCATTCGGGGGAAGCAAGAAACCGTTTCACCTTGCCTTCCTCCTTTCCTAATTCTCACTCACATACAGAGTCAGCTCTGAGACATTGCGGGCTGGGAGAAATTCCCCAGGACCAGCAGTTTCCAGTTTCTCAGCTTATCAAAACATCTCCCAACAATTGTATTTCTCCGTTTAGGATACTAGAGGTTTCTAAACAGTGACCTGCCAGTTGCTTTTGTTTTCTAGGTACAGTCAGTTCTCATTATCCACTAGGACTAGGTTCCTGGAGACCCTAGCAGATAGCAAATTTGCAGATAATGAACCATTGATCCTATGGGATCAATGGAGTTAGGTGCAAGGGGTCCCCTGGGGGGAAGAGGTACTTTATCAGCCATCAGAATAATCCAGCAGACCCCCCGCCCCCCAGGAAGCCAGCAGAGTGCAGCAGGAAGTGTCAAAAAATCTCGGAATGCTGCAGAGACCGCCCAGAGTCTGCAGGGACCATCAGAATGACACCCACGACCACACAAACCCTTTTAAAATGGTTGGTGGAAGCTTCTGTCAGCCATTTTAAAGGGGCTAATGCTGTTCACAGGCACCATTCCGAAGGTCCCTACAGCATCCGGAAGGTCTCTGCATTGCAGATAATGAGAATAGAGGGCGGATAAGGAGAGGCAGGTAGCAATCCCGCCCCTCGCAGATAAGCAAATTTGCAGATAGTGAATTTGCATATAAAGAGAACTGACTGTATACTATATAAGATACTTTATTTTGTTTTTGATATGGTGTAAATGACAACATACAGTGTGCGAAATGGGAGAAACGGAAACACAATCTAATATGCAAACACTTTTGCAATTTGAAGTCAAATGACACACATTTAAGTAGCTACTTTGGGGTAATTTTGGTGGGGGTGGTGGTGGTGGAGAGAAGGAAAATGTTAACCCAGCACTATCACCGCCTGCTCCATATGCCACAATCTCATGCCTTATTGGTCTCTCTGTGGCTGTTTGGGAGCTTTCAAGCACCACCTCTAGACCATTTCCTGCTTTAATCCAGAAGGTAACAAGTTGTTTGGTCCTCAGTGGGAACTGGATCACTGAGGAAAGGCAAACTCAGGTTAGTTGTTAAATGTCGCAAGGCCTCCTGTTGCAAGTCTTAAATCAGGTGATCAACAATATCGTGGAAGTTTCATCATCCATAACCCGCCATAAAACGGGATAAATCAGTTCTCCATATTCATGAAAACAGTGCTCAGAGTCTGGTGGGATGCCAACATTTGTTTCAGGTGGATTTTTAAACATTGTAGTTTCATGGTTTCTACAGACGTAATTGAGTCTGGCTTGATTTGAAACAAAATCATCCCCCTTCCTTTGCAAGATGCTTTAAGGAGATTGTGAGATCTTATTATTAGGAGACCATCTAGAGAGGCACCTATCAGGGACCCTGTAGGAGAGAAAATCCTGCCTTAAGGGGGAGTGTTAGACTGGATTACTCTTTTACCTACCTAGTGCAATGAGTATACAATTAAATTCATGACCTATATTCATACTGCCGACGGAGCAATAAATGGCAAAGAACAAAAAATTGTGCAAGAGCCTGAGAAGGCCCTGGATTTTAATGTGCTTTTATGAGACATTCTCACTGCAAACCTCTGCTCCCACATGCCTGTTGGCACAGTTGCAAACACTCCCACACATCCACCCACCCATGCTCACAGCCATACGGCCACCCACACACGTATGTCATGTTTGTTTCATCTCCTGTGGAAAGCGACTCCGGCAATGGGAAACGGTTAATCTTAAGTACACACAGATGTATGGCATGCTGCAACTTGCAGGTCCCATGCTGACTGTTTTTATCTGTGTACTTCTTGCTATCTGGTTTTTATAGCTGGGAGTGGTCTTGAGAGCTAGCAACAATCATTTAACCACTATGTGGAACACCATCCAGAAAGAAGAAAAAGGAAGATGATGTGGTTGCTTCCCCCCCCCTCAAAGTATCTTTCATAAAAGCTTTGAAACCTGTGCAGAGCAAATACCCTCTCAAATTCCAAACTGGTTCCCAAACTGTGAGCCATGGCTCCCCAGGGAGCTTTGGAAACCAGCCAGGGAAGCCATGGAATTCTCACAAAAAACCCGCCACCTTATTCATTGTATAGGATTGTAGCCCTGATGGGGAGCCGCAGCCTGAGGCTCAGTAGGTCAAGGGAGCCACCAGTTGGGAACCACTGGACTATGCTAAATATGTAGATTGACATTGGAGAGAGAGACTGCTATTTTTTGATAGCAGATGCCCAAGATGCCCAAGAATGTGGTCTCACTTGCAACCCTCTTCAAGCAATCACCTGTTTCCAGCATCAGAGCATCATAGGTGTAAAGTCTGAAGTGTCAATTGGTTTGAACCCTAACTTGGTGCTCCATGAACAGAAATGCTTTCCATTCAGGGAATGAGAGTTATGCGCATGGAAGGGGTCATTCTCTGATGGAAGCAGTTACTGTGTGAACACAACATTCCTATGAATAGAAGAGAGTGAATTGTGTTTACAGTGTAGTCTGATATGATCCAACTCAAATGTACCCAAACATATGCAGATTGCCTGTTTGTAGTACCATTGATTCACTGGTCTGGTCTGATTCTTCTCAGGGCATATACTCACAAATAACCTTTGTAAGTGAGACGGTGCTCGTGCCAATTTCTAACCCCCAGGAACACTCACAACTAATGTGCAGGTTGATAGCTCATTCAGAACTCTGTATCCACTAATTTTTAGCACATTAGTGTGTCTGGCCAAGTGCTCACAGGGGCAAATTAGAAGTTATACCAGATTTCTATGTCTTACTGGGTGTGAGTTGCTCCGTACACAGGCTAGCCCTACCTTCATTTATTCTACTCTTTAATCCTGCTTTTCAGCCAGAAGTTCCCAATACAGCTATCAATCAAAAATATGATACAATAAGGCACAGCAGAATATTAGGGAGTTAATGCCTTTGATTTCAATGGATTTACGTATGCTTAATGCTCAGTTGGCCTAAAAACATGCTAAAGTCTAACAATATTAAAATCCTAAAAACATATATAGAGAGGCAAGAAATAAAAGGGATAACGCTTCCAGCCACACTGCTCACAATGTTACGTTCTAGATAAGGAAAGTCTTATTTAAATGGAAGGTCATGTTCAAAATTGAACTGAGCTGTCAGGATACAAGTACCTTAGAAGGATGTTCCAGAGATGGATGGATCCATTTTGTGCTCTACTTCAGGCAGTATAATGTCTCATCAGAAACAGCACACAGTGCACAGGAACCTGTTTGCATGCAAGGTTCCTCTTTCAGCTAGGCATACATGCATGAAAAGTATTTTTCTGCACAGTACACATACATCTGGATCAGGGCATGTTTATTAAAAAGGAAACTGAATTCTCAGTGCTCCAGAAGCATATGCAAGACTCAAGGAAAAATATGCAATATGTTGGAAAGTAGGTACAATCTTCCTGCAGGACTCCAGGGGATGGTGTATTGTCCAGGAGGCTGAGAATCCCAACTGTTACTTTGTCCTTGTTGACCTGTGGGGGTGTGTCCCCACCTGGCTTCTTTCCTCCCCCTTCTGATCTCTCAACAAGCAAGACCTCTTTCCATTACCTCTGACCAACCACGTGGAGTTGACCATACCACAAGGATTCCCTGTTCCAAGTCTAGGCCCTGTACAGCCAATGAAGATATATATATGCTTGTGAACTGTAAGGAAAGTATCTTTCTTTGAAATCTTTTTTACTGCCTCTGCTTCTCTTTTATTGTTGACAACAAGTTGTTGGGGGTTTATGAGAAGTATTTGGAAAAGGTTCTTCCACTTCATGACTCCTTTTTCCAATTTTCAGTCACAATTCTAAGAAGCTTCCTCCCATTTTCACAGCGTTAGCTGTCCACATGGTACTCAACTTCTACCAACCCCCCCCCCTCTCTCTTCCTGCCCTTTCCCCAGGCTAAGAGCCTGGTGCTATACTATTATAGATGCCTGCCCTTGAATTTAAAGTCTTAAGGTGATCTGCAATAGGACTGCCAAATTTCAGAAATAAACAGCCTGGCCTGCTCATGTGTCTTCAGTCACCACTTGATGTGCAGAAATAAAGGGGTGAAATGTTTCATGGCACTGAGATAAATAGTGTTAACTGCTAATATCTGCACACACTGTTCAAAGCTCGTAACGGGGCACAACTGAAAAGTTGGGAATACATTTGTATTTCATACACTTGAGTGTCTGGCACACTGTTCACCCTTCATCAACATGAAATAATAAAATACTAGCTGCTAGAGAATGCAAGATGTGGTGCTTCGATTATTTATGTGTGGCTCATCTCTCATTTACTTTGGGGGGAGGTACTCATGAGACCCACAATCTGTCAAACAAATCCATTTAAAATAAACGCGTCCGTGTATGTCTTCTCCACATTTTCTCTCGGTGTATCCAAAGAAGAATAACACAAGAGGGTCACTGCCTCTACACTTTCTCACTGTATGAATTCATCATTTTAATCAGCAGCAGTAGCCTGGCTAATTATACCTTGCCCAATTTATGTATATGATAGAAATTCAAGCTTCATTGACTACAATGAGATTTTAAAATAATAACCAGCCCACTCCACCCCGACAGAACCTTTCCTGTGACGCATCCTGCAGAATCCTGCTTAAGCAGAAACAGCTTGTGTTTGTATTGGCAAGCATCTCTGCAACAATGCTTCCTCTTTCTTCTTCTTCTTTGACTGTCAATAGCACTATTTTAAATTATTAAATAGCAATGGAAGCTGTGGACACAGCTGGATCAAGAGGTATGAGGGCTTTACCCTGGATTGTAAAGTACAGTCCCACAAACTGCGAACTTATTAACTCATGATTTCTCCTCTGGCAATGTACTCACACATAGCATGCGCCCATATGAATGCACTTTGCTTCCATCTACTACCTATCCCATCCTACACAGCTATGGGAGCTTTCTCCAGGAGAATATTCCATTCTGCATACTTGTAAAGAAAACAGTATTTTAGATTTCCCTGAGAACATACACTGGGCACATGCCTGTGACTTCTGCAGATTATGGTAAGAAAATTACGTTCCAAGTTGCAGGGAGTTTAAAGAAAACTAGTACCTGAAGAATGATGGCTATACTCTACATACTGGGAAACTTCCCACACAGGCAATGAGTCTGGACTTTATTTTGCAGCCTATTCAATCCAGTCATCTGAAACTAGTGTTAACATTGTTCAAAGATAATTTTAAAGTCTACCTGGTTTCTCTCACACAGCTCATGTGAGCTGTGGGCCTGATTAAATACATCAGCTTCTGATTATTATTATTATTATTATTAACAGTATTTATATACCGCTTTTCAACAAAAAGTTCACAAAGTGGTTTACAGAGAAAAATTAAATAACTAAATGGCTCCCTGTCCCAAAAGGGCTCACAATCTAAAAAGATGCAAATGAATACCAGCAGACAGCCACTAGAACAGACAGTGCTGGGGTGAGGTGGGCCAGTTACTCTCCCCCTGCTAAAAAAAGGAGCACCCACTTGAAAAAGTGCCTCTTACCCAATTAGCAGGGGTTTGCTACTAACTGAGTCTTCAATAGATTGTTTCAAAACGTATATGCTCATTGGCTTCCAGAGACCCATGTACTTAAGTTTAATAAACTTCTGATGTACTTAAGTTTAATAAACAACATTCCTTGCAAACAATTAAAATCACAACAATTCAACAGGCATAAAATTGTTTTGGATCACATCATGTGATACAAACAGCTGGCACATATTTATTCAGCTGGGGGGGAGGGAGCGACATGCCTTGCTGAGGAATGACCTAACCACAGCAGCTCATGCTTTCATCATATCTAAATTCAATTACTATAATGTGTCCTGCAGGGAGCTGCCTCTGAAAAGTGTCCAGAAATTGCAACTGGTTCAAAATAGGGGACAGGTCAGTGGTAGAGTACATAATGGTAAGTGCAAGGTCTCAGGTTCAATTCCTGGCATCTCCAGGTAGGGCAGAGAATAATCCCCCCCCCCAAAAAAAAACCTTAGAAAGCTGCTGGCTATCAGTGCTGACAATGCTGAACTAAATGGACCATTGATGTGAATCCGTGTAAGGCAGCTTCTTATGTAATGCAGCTGCTAGGTTGTTGATTTGAAACAATTTCATTAACGTCCAGTAGGTTTGGAAACCCAGTGTAAAGTGCAGGTTTTGATCTTTAATCTCCCAAACAGTATTAAGGAGTGCTTGCTCCCATATGAGCCTCCCTGTATTTGGAGATGTTCCTTGGAGGCCTTGCTTCTTGGGCCCTCACTTTCAGAGTACAGCAGATGATGATATGGGACAGTGTAGTGGCACAAAAACAGGGGAATTCCCTGTCTAGAGAAGTTTGCCTTGCTTCTTCCTTATTGGTTTTCAGATGCAAGGGCAGGGTAAGTAGCCCTTTTTCAGAAGGATTTTGGGTTGCCACTTCTTGTTTCTGATATTCTGAGAAATGCTGCTGCTAATTAGTCTTTACAGAGCAGTTTTATGTGCATATAAATATTATATAAATAATATGCTCTTTCTATTTGACATGTTTTTTAATATTTTGTATTGCATTAATGTCTTCTTAGCTGCCTTGAAGACATGTAGTCAAAAAAGCTGCTTAAACATCTTAAAATGACCAAACAAAATTATTAAATTAATAATTTAATAGGCAGGAGGTCTGGTCTGGGCAGGAGGTCTGGTCTAGAGGGTAGAGCCTCCGTTTGCCTGAAGATAACATCCGAAGGTCGCCAGTTCAAGGCCACCAGCACCGTGAATGGCGAGACCTTGAAGCAGCTGACAAGCCTAGCCAAGTTATTCCACTTGCTCTTTGGCTGCCCTTCAAGTGAGATATGAAGGAGCTGCTTGTCAGCCTGCGTGGGAGGAAACTGGAGGCCAGAATGTGATACCAGATCGTAAAAGATCCATCTGAAATGTTGTGGTTCTTGAAAGACAGAACCTTCTTCAATTGTAAAAATCCCTACAGGGATTTAAAACAGCCTGCCTATGTAAACCGCCTTGAATTAAAGTCTGAGGAGAAATCTGATGACCAAGAAAGGCGGTATATGAATACCTGTATTATTATTATTATTATTATTATTATTATTATTATTATTATTATTATTATTATTATTATTATTATTATTAATAATAATAATAATAATAATAATAATAATAATAATAATAATAATAATAATAAACTAAAACAAAACTATTAACTGCATGCAAGTACAAATTAATGCAAATTTATTGGATATGCAAAAACAGCTGCACATGCCATGCAGCATCTGAAAAGCACCACTAGAGGCAGCCTGGGGATATGTGATTTCTGCAGGCAATCAAGTTAAGTAGAAGAATATGCACTTCCTGCGGCTGGACTCAAGAGAGGCCACGGACTGAGGAAGCTTATAAATGTTGACTTAACTAAAACTTGACATGTGTTGGGAAGGCCAGAGTCTGTCTGACGTTGTCACAACAATTTTGGAAAACACCTCATCTCAGAATAATACGATTACAGTATACTTATTGCTTACAACTCACTGACAAAGGTTCCTAAAATTTTGGCGAGTTGAAAAATAAAGCACAACTTATCTGACGAGCATCTCTAGTTTCTAGTCCATCTTGGTGGAGGACTGGTCAGACCTCGGAGGAGATCTGCCACCCACACAGGCTTCTGATGCAAAACTGAAACTGGTTCCCCACCTCCAGTTCTCTCACGTGGCTATTTCTCAGCCAAGGCCTTCTGTGCTACCCTCCTAAAGAAGGAGTGCACAGTGATAATGACCCCATGCTGAACCAGGTTCTGTTTTATTTTTGTATTAATGCTTGCATCCCACACACCTAAAAAGCTACGTTCTCACTTTTGTGGATTCCACCTACCAGCACCTGATGCTCGGCCAATATATTTTCAAATGCCAACACTACTCTCCGTGGTTGCATTTTTATGGTGAGGGAAACGCCTCAGAGGGTGTTCAAGGTATTCAGCACAATAAGCACAATTGCCATGCCAGGGCACTCCCAGATAATAACTGCATCTGGCTGCGGGCTTCAGCATGACTGTTCTTTCTGTGTAGCATAGGGTACCTCTTCAGGGATATTGTAGTTCCCAGGTTCAGCATTTCATTGCAAAACTGGAAGGGCCAGGGAAATCCTTTGAAAAATCAAGTGCAATGCAGCATGGGAAATCCCCTCATGTTGGGCCAAACACCTTGGGCCAAATAGATTCTTCAGCCTGTGATGGTTTTATTATTGTTCTATCTGACATGCCTCAAGGGAACTAGTTAGGATGAGTTGAGGATATCAGGTGGCTTGTAAGGTCTATGCTGGAAGCACATCTTATCTGTTTGGGGAAAAATTGCTTCAGTACTAAGTGCGCAATCCTAACCCATTTTCCCAAACTGACATAAGGGCGATGCAACTTCGAAGTAAGGGAACAAACTTTGCCATACCTTGAGGAGGCCTCCATGACTGCCCCCCAACTACAGGATGCAGCACATGCCCCACTGGCACAGCTATGCCAGTGCTGGAAAGTTGGTTAGGATTGCGCCCTAAACCTAGCAGTTAATCCATCCCTGTTTAATCTCTTAAATCACGAGTGGAACTTCTAAGGAATGCATCCAACCAGAGCTGCCAAGCCTATTTTGAGACCAGTGGGAGATTTGCCATTTTTGTCTGTTGGAGCAAAAGGAGGCCTTACCCTCAAGTGTTTATTTTGGGTTGTTTTTATTGATTCTCCTCACACTTATTGTTTTGAAAATGATTCAGTGAGAGTGTTGATAACTCCAGCTGGTGCCTCTTGTTTTTTAATTCATAAGTGATGTCATAAATGACATCTATGAAATGTAATGTTAGCAACACAACAAACCTGGATGAAAAAGGTATATTTGGGCACATGCGACCCACCAAGTTGGACTCCTGGTAAAAACCTCACAAGTAGGCTTGCCAACCCTCCAAGACTGGCCTGGAGTCTCCAAGAATCCGCACTGATCTCCAGGTGATTACGGAAATCAATCCTAGAGATTTTAACAGGGCTTCTGGGAATTTGCAATGTTGCACCATGCTGGGGGGAAAAACAGGTCTCCAGGAATAGCTTCAGTTAGCGTTGGCAGCCCAAAGCTGAAGTGCCCTGCTAGATCAGCCCAAAGGACCATCTAGTTCCATGCCTATTTCCTACCAGAAGGCCTGCCAGAGGCCTCTGTGGATTAAAACACACATGCACACACGTTACAAGGCCTTGGCTCCCTTTTGTACCAGCAAGTACAGGAGACATGATGAGCATGCTTACAGTGTGTCTAACAACTCGGAGTGGGAAGCAGTGGATCAAGTACTGTCTGAACTACCCCATAAATTTGTCTAATCTATGACAACCTAAATCTTGACAATCCTGTTGGTGAAAGCAAGCTATGTGTTGCTGAATCTTTTTCTAATCGTTTTCTGCTATTCTCTACCTGGTCGAGGCGTAGAGGACTTTGAATCCAAAATGGTTTTGATGGTAACATATTACGTCTCGCCTTTGGCTGCCACCTTCACCCCTGCTTCTGCCCTCATAGTCCTCTTTTTGCAAAAGATTGCGGAACGGATAGTCACTCAGTCTGAACATCAGGGCACATTAGGATGCTCTCAGTTTCAGAGGGCTGCTGGACCCATTACATTTTAACAGGCCCTTGTGGGAGATCCTTTGCAGAGCCTACTAAACGTTCCATTGATTTCACTGGAAAAACACAATGCAAGGAACAGCAGCCAGTTGAGCTTCCCGTGGTCTAGTTTCAAAGTGAATGGATGGTGAAATAAATGCCCGTGGGGACCCACTAAACTCTCTAAACTCATTCTGGAAAGGATATAAGCGTTTGAGCTAGCATTAATTGGCAAGCATATTACACAGATTTTAGAGAAAGATGTGTGTTGAATGTGTTTAAATATTATCACTTTCAAGTTCCCTTGTACATATTTGGGTTTTTTTTTATTGTAGTTACCTGCTCCAATGCTTTTGGAAAGGGTGGGGTAATCTTCCAGATAAGGGCTCCCTCACTATCTCCCCAGCAGTCAGAAAGGGTATATTCTACCAAAGCTACTCGCAGTGCAATCCTATGCAACCCTCTTGAGTTAAAACCTACTTACTCTCAGATAAGCGAGTATAGAATTGCAGACTAAATTCTAGCGCAGGGGTGTCAAACTCGTCTCATACAGAGGGCCGAAGTTAGCATTCAGGGTGCCTGCTGAGGGCTGGAAGTGACATCATTAAGCTGACGATGGCCAGAAATAAGCACTTGGTTCTCGCATAGAAACTCATTAGCAGCAAATGAAAGAAAATATGCAAATCTTGATCATATTTCAAGAAATGAGAAAGCCCAATTTTCATGTGGGCAGCCATCAGGCTCTCAGTTGCTGAACAGTGCTGAGGTGTTACTGCTGAACACTTGTTCAGCAACGGAGAACCTGAGGGCCAGATAAAAAGCTGGGGGGGGGGGCACATCCAGCCCCTGGGCCTTATGCTTGACACTCCTGTTCTACTGCCAGTTGTTGGAAGGGAGGGGGGAAGCAGAGTAATCAGTGAAAGCACCCCCTTCCTATGGTAAGATGTCCCACCACCTGGCTACGCTGTCAATAAAGCATATACTGGAGCGGAAGCTTGGTTAAGGTTTCATAAGTACTTTTCTTATGAATCCCTGTGCAGACCAGCTCACCCGTGACCATGCAGTATCAGTCTCTTGACAACACACTGCTGTTCTCAGATCCCATTTGTTGACAGGCACAAGAGAGCATGAGGATGGTTAATGGCTGAGATTTTAAATATGATTACTCGCAATTAATCCCCAGTACTGAAGTTTACTTACAGGTAGTTCCATTCAGGACTGGAATGTTAGGACTGGAATGTTAGGCACCTTTTTGCAAGGGCCCCTCCCTTTCAGAGGCATTCCAGGGGGGGAGCAAAACAGACACATTCGTTGGTGGGTGCTGGGGCGTGCAGGGTGGGCGGGCGCCTGGCCCCTGCCTGACCGCACAATGACCCCCTCCTGCCCCCACCCCCAAGATCTAGCCTGAGCCCAGCCCACCTCCCCTCCCCCCGCGCTCTGCTTCCCCGCGCAGCTTCCAAGCCAGTGGAGGGCGCGGGGGACACATGCCGAGGAGGAGGACGGACGGACGGACGGACAGCCAGCCAGCCAGGGAGACGGGCTGCAGCACCCACGGTCCAGGTACTGGCTTGGCGGCGGCGGAGGAGGAGGGGAAGGAAGCTGGCTGGTGCAGCCCCCGTGCCAATCTGCAGCACGAGCCTAGGCGTGTCTACTCAGAAGTAAGTCTCATTGTGCTCAATGGGGCTTGCTCCTGGGAAAGGGTGCATAGCCTTGCAGCCTGAGAACCCAAGCCTATGCATGTCTACTCAGAAGTAAGTTCCATTGTGTTCAATGGGGCTTACTCCTGGGAAAGTGTCATAGCCTTGCAGCCTGAGTAGACAGGCAGAGGAAGGGCTCTGAGGCTGCAGTCCTCTCCACACTTTCCTGGGAGGAAGCCCCACTGCCTCTAATGGGACTGACGTCTTAGGAGACAGGCACAGGATTGGGCTCTGAGGCTGCAGTCCTCTCCACACTTTCCTGGGAGGAAGCCCCATTGACTCTAATGGGACTGACTTCTGAGTAGACAGGCACAGGATTGGGCCCTCAGGCTGCCATCCTATCCATACTAAGCCCCATTCACTAAAGTGGACTTTTGAGTAGACATGCATAGGATTGGGCTCTTAGGCTGCAATCCTAGGCACTTTCCTGGGAATAAGCTCCATTGACTAGAACTAGACTTACTTCAGCGTAGACATACCTAGGATTGGGCTCTTAATTCTGGCAGAGATATATATCTGCACCCGTTTTCACATGCTAAGGGCAGGTGAAAAGGGATTCTACGTGTGTACAACGTGCTGCCCAGCCTTGCCAGAGATCCTCCTCATCCTTCCCTCCCTCCGCCAGCCAGCGTTTGCAGCTCCTCTCCAGCAATGCACAGCAGCTGCTCAGGGCAGCAGAGAACATACAATTGCATGCCAAGCGCCTTCCCAAAGACACAGAGTATTCTGATACCTGAATTAAACCATATTTAATTGCTTGTTTGCAAATGTAGCTGTTTCTGTGTGCACCTAAGGACCCCTCTCGTGTAAGAATTCCTTTTTTGTTCTTACTCCCACAGTTGCTTAGAGTAATTTTACTACATGGAACTCATGTAAGCCATTTTTCGGAATCCATTCACTGCTTCCTCCTCGAAGTAGTGCCACACTACACACTACAAGTACACCTGTACAGTATTTTTCCCCATGTGTAGAAAAAGTAGCTAGGGGGAAGGGGGTGTGGCGATTGACAGCCCAATCCTATGCATATCTACTCAGAAGTAAGTTCATCTTTAGGGGGGAAGCACATAAAAAATCTTTTATTTCTCCAATAAAAAATGGTTTAAAAATAAATAAATAAATAAATAAATAAATAAATAAATAAATAAATAAAAGATTAACAAGTTGTGAGTTCCTGCACCTTTCTTTTTACAAAAAAAGTACTGGTTAGGACCAAACTACACATTATAACAGTGATGTGTAAATGTATCTCTGTCTCTTTAAGTTTTGGCAAAGAGCAGCAGTTGAGGGGAACAATCCTGATCAAGGCAGTGGGGCAGGGAGAGGAAAGGTCCTTTTCTTTCCTGCTGCTTTCCTGATAAAATTGCACTTTGAGGTATTTGCCCTGTTACTAAAATTGTATGGGCACAGCCTCATGTATGAGTCACCTCACATTTAAAACAGGAATAAGACCTGAGGTGGTAAACCAAGGTGATAGAATTGCGGGCTGTTCCACTTCAGACTGCAGATGTTTAGGGAATAGATGTCGTATTTTGGAAGGATTCCCCATGAAAAACACACTGCATGTAGTAAGTGAGCACATTGGAGGAAAGGTTGAGCGCATCCCTCTGATTTGTTGGTTTACTGCAGTGTTTCTCAAACTGTGGGTTGTTACCCACTAGGTGGGTCATGAGTCAATTTTCCACCCAATGGGTGGGTTCCCATTCTGGTGGGTCCCCATTCAATATTTTGCTTTTATATATTGGACTTGATGCTCCCATGGTATGTGACTGCAATTGGGAAATATTACAGATCTGTACTTTTAACAGGCTATTGTGTATATGCTTTTTAACAATGATAGTCAATTGGACTTACTTCTGACTATGTGTGGGTAGGATTGCAGCCTAGGATTGTTAAAAATTTCCTGCTTGATGATATCACTTCTGGTCATGACATCACTTCTGGTGGATCCTGACAGATTCTTATTATAAAAAGTAGGTCCCAGTGCTAAAGGTTTGAGAACCACTGGTTTACTGTAAGTAGAATATTTTTTGCATGGGGGAGAACACTAAAATATGTCTCTTCACCTGCAATCTGGTGTTAGAATGATCCAGAATTCTACCACCTCAGTTTACATGTCACTTGGCATAATGTGGGGTCTAGATACAAAACATTAGGAGTTCTTTGTGTGTGTGTGTGTGGCTTAATAATCCTATTTTCTTTGCGATGTATAGAATGTTGCTTCCAGTGCTTTTTTTGTAAAAAAAAAAAAAGGGTGCAGGAACTCACAACTTGTTAATCTTTTATTCATTTATTTATTTTTAAACCATTTTTTATTGGAGAAATAAAATATTTTTAATGTGCTTCCCCCCAAAGATGAACTTACTTCTGAGTAGACATGCATAGGATTGGGCTGTCAATCTCCATATCCCCTTCCCCCTAGCTACTTTTTCTACATAAGTGTCTACACAAGTGTCTACACAAGTGTACACTTTTCTGTACAAGTGTACAGGTGCACTTGTAGTGTGTATTATGCACCTGTACAGTATTTTTCCCCATGTGTAGAAAAAGTAGCTAGGGGAAAGGGGATATGGAGATTCGAGGAGAGGAAGCAGTGAATGGATTCCGAAAAATGGCTTACATGAGTTCCATGTAGTAAAATTACTCTAAGCAACTGTGGGAGTAAGAACAAAAAAGGAATTCTTACACGAGAGGGGTCCTTAGGTGCACACAGAAACAGCTACATTTGCAAACAAGCAATTAAATATGGTTTAATTCAGGTATCAGAATACTCTGTGTCTTTGGGACGTTGTACACACGTAGAATCCCTTTTCACCTGCCCTTAGCATGTGAAAACGGGTGCAGATATATATCTCTGCCAGGATTAAGGGCCCAATCCTAGGTATGTCTACTCTGAAGTAAGTCTCATTCTAGTCAGTGGAGCTTACTCCCAGGAAAGTGCCTAGGATTGCAGCCTAAGAGCCCAATCCTATGCATGTCTACTCAGAAGTCCACTTTAGTGAATGGGGCTTAGTATGGATAGGATGGCAGCCTGAGGGCCCAATCCTGTGCCTGTCTACTCAGAAGTCAGTCCCATTAGAGTCAATAGTGCTTCCTCCCAGGAAAGTGTGGAGAGGACTGCAACCTCAGAGCCAAAGCCTATGACTATCTACTCAGAAGTCAGTCCCATTAGAGGCAGTGGGGCTTCCTCCCAGGAAAGTGTGGAGAGGACTGCAGCCTCAGAGCCCTTCCTCTGCCTGTCTACTCAGGCTGCAAGGCTATGACACTTTCCCGGGAGTAAGCCCCATTGAACACAATGGAACTTACTTCTGAGTAGACATGCATAGGCTTGGGCTCTCAGGCTGCAAGGCTATGCACCCTTTCCCAGGAGCAAGCCCCATTGTGCACAATGAGACTTACTTCTGAGTAGACACGCCTAGGTTCATGCTGCAGATTGGCACGGGGGCTGCACCAGCCAGCTTCCTTCCCCTCCTCCTCCACCAAGCCAGTACCTGGGTGTTCCGTGGGTGCCGCAGCCCGTCTCCCTGGCTGGCTGGCTGACTGGCTATCTGTCTGTCTTCCTCCTCGGCGTCAGCGCATGTCCCCCGCGCTCTCCACCAGCTTGGAAGCTGCGTGGGGAAGCAGCGCACGGGGGGAGGGGAGGCGGGCTGGGCTCAGGCGAGAGCTTGGAGATGGGGGCAGGAGGGGGTTGTTGTGCGGTCAGGCAAAGGGCCAGGTGCCCGCCCATCCTGCACTCCCCAGCACCCACCCAGTGAATGCCTCTGTTTTGCTCCCCCCCTCCTGGAATGCCTCCGAAGGGGAGGGGCCCCTGCAAAAAGGTGCCGGAACTCTGTCCCCCCGCGTTCCATTAGAAAAAAAGCCCTGGTTGCTTCTAATTGGAATTAAATTGCTCTGCTTCAGATGCGGCTTACTGGAAGAATTTGACTCTTAATGCAGCCAACTCAACCACTGGCAAAGGATGCCAAATTCATGCAAAATATCATACATGTAGGTTCTAGTCTACTGGGTTTAGATCAGAGACAGATCAGATGACTCACAGAAATACATGGAAATAGATGAAAAGAAATAGCACACATTTGAAGAGAGTGTTTGCGTTAAGCAGGGAGTGGGGGATTTTTTGACAACCATTTGGCACATGAGTCAGAGAGGAGGTTTGTGTGGGTGGATATGTGGGCGGATGCATCTGTGGGTGTCAGAGTGAGACAGACGTAGATAGATGGCTGTAATTAAGTAGTTAGTGAAATGACTATAATAGTCAAATGAATTTAAAGGCATGGATTTCAAATGGAGCACTTTTAAAAAGCTCATTTTTAGAAAGAGGTGAAGTCTCCAAGCATGGATTTGAAGTACTGTTTTGAAGTCTGACAGGAGTGGCAATTCCATTTGTTCAAAAATTCTCTCTGCAGCTCCTCAGATCAGTCTGATCTCCATTTGTGTTCCAGAAGGGTCACTGTTGAACAGACAGCCATGTATTTTGGAAGCTATAGATTGGGAATGCCTTCCAGTTAGGTAAACTTATTTCGCTATGAGAGTTGAAAAATAAGAAGCATTCAAGAAAAAGGAGGTATGTATGTGTGGTGATTTTTTTGTTTTTGTTTGGGACAATGGGACAACATTAATCTCCCACTGATGTCAAGGGGAGTGTGGAGTATCCACTGCCATTTCTCCCATTGAAATCAGCAAATCTAAAAATTACTTAACTTTAGCTGAATTATGCCCTTATTTATTTGTTCATTTATATCTTACCTTCTATTATGTCCAAGGGGATAACAATTTGAAAGAAAGAAAGAAGAGAAAGAGAGAAAGAGAGAAAATATATATAACAACTCTTCAAATAATAAAGTAATAAAGATAGGATCAATAAAGTAATAAAGATAGGGTCCAATCTGAGTATGGGGGTTTTTTTTAAGCACATAAATCTTTAAATCTTACATGAATAGAACTTTTAAGAGCCGAACGATTCCCAAGAGACAAAGAGCAATGTTAGCAGCAGGCTGTTCAGAGTCAAGCTGGGAAAGAATGCATGCCTTCAGCAGTTAACTTTCCATTTGTAGTGATAGCTTAGTTAGTGCATGTAAACATTTTATTGTATCGATATCTGATCCTGCCCTGGCTACACTCTGAAGTAAAAATTCTTACTTCAGCATGATCCAAAAGCAGAGGAACAAATTTCATTTCTGCCAGAACCCAGTACTAAGATCTTCAGAGAGAGCAAGATCCAGAAAGCAGAAATTGTGGGCATGATTTTAAGTGCCCAGTTGGTATGTATATCCCTTTTGTGTTCTGTTATCGATCTCTTCTCCATTCTCCCCAGGAACATAATTCATGAGCTTCCGGAGGGGACAGCCTACAATTCTCTTGCTTGAATAGACTTCTCTGTTTAAAGGAACTGAAAAGAACACCTGAGATTAGTCACTACAAAAGGATGTGGTATCCAGCCAGTTTCCTCTGCCCTGCCCCAATGACACATAAAGGTACATATTGTATGCCTTAGGACTACTGCAGCTCACCACTAATGATGTAAGACTTGTGGAAATGTTGGAGAGTGCTTCTTTTCCAGGTGGGTTACTCTGGGGATGGAAAAGAAAAGACAATTATTTCTAGAGAAAATGCAGTATGTCCAGTTACTTGACAGTTGGCGTCAAGCATGGCTATAGCCTTTTGTTTCAGTAACATTATCATAAATCTAATATTATCATACACATAGGACAGAATGTCCCATTGAAAAGAAACAGTAGAGAAATTAACATATTCATGGACTAAAATATTTTAATTTTAAAATAAAAAAAATTTAGATACGCCCCTGAATATATTCATTTCTGCTCTGTTTCTTTTCCAATATGGCATTCTGTCATACCTGCATGGTCATCTTTATAGTTGCCTAGACCAGTGGTTCTCACACATTTAGCATCAGGACCCACTTTTTAGAATGAGAATCTGTCAGGACCCACTGGAAGTGATGTCATGACCAGAAGTGACATCATCAAGCAGGAACATTTTAAACAATCCTAGGCTGCAATCCTACCCACACTTACCCAGGAGTAAGTCCCATTGACTAATGTTGTCAAAAGAATTTACATAGTAGCTTGTTAAAATTACAGGTCTGTAACATTTCCCCAAATGCAGTCACACACCATGGTAGCATCAAGTCTAATATATTTAAAATAAAATATTGAAATAAATGGGGACCCACCTGAAATTGGTTTGCAACCCACCTATTGGGTCCTGACCCACAGTTTGAGAAACACTGGTCTAGACATTAAAAGAAACAAAGGGCCCAATCCTATCTCAACTTCCCAGTACTGATGCAGCTGTGTCAATAGGGCATGCAGTGCATCCTGCAGCAGGGGGCAGTCATGGAGGCCTCCTCAACATGACAGAACACATTGTGGCTGCATCGGAGCTGGAAAATTGGATGGGCCACACGGGCACACCGGATCATTATATGGGGATTTAGGTAGGACTGGGCTGAAGGTTAAGCATCTGTAAGGCACATTGATTCCAACAGGAGAATTACCTGTAGGCAAACTAGCCTCAAGTGATGGGAGCCGCACAGGGACTTTTTGAGTGGCTCCACAATTCAGAAAATGGTATTTCTGCTTCTATAGCAACAGGGATGATAAATAACGGTGAAGGGACTGTTCAACTATGCAGCAATGTGGTACTATTGTATCTGTACCAGCAAGAGTCAGTAAGGACAGGTACAAGATAGTGGTAAGGAGACAAGATGTTTTCTATTCTGAGGTAATGCATGCTGTTTGGTTACCCCGAGTACTATTCTCAGGTCTTCCTTCCTGGTTCTCTCTCTCTCCCCCTGAAGAGAAGACTTTTAGACAGACTAGCTGGAAGACCTACTTCCGTCCTCTCTAACAAAGACATATTTTCCTTCCATAAACTTATCTTTGACTTTTGAACACAAGCCTAATGCTTAGCTTCCTATCTGGACTTCCCTGTACAATGTGCCTTTCGGTGCTTTGTCTCTGCCAACAGGGGAGAGGCTGGGAAAGCGAGCATGTATGAATGCAGCCAGGATTTTAAAACCTTAGACATAACCTGGGGAGGCTGGCACGGTCTGAAGCAGAGGGCTGGATAAAGACCCCTTTCTGACAAAAGGATGAAGTCGGGAAAGGCCCAGGGAAGCAATTCTACACCAGGGCTTCAGCTCTCACTCATCCTGAAGTAAATTTGTATCATTCAAAATTGTGAATTGTTTTAAATTAAACAAAAATTGATGTGACTTTTGATATGCTGACATATTTTCTTCACTGATATCTAATTTGAAATTTAGTGTGAGAATGGCACAGCAGGGTAGTTTTTTGAATATGCAGGTTTTTTCCCCTTCAACTTCTGAAGCCTCTTAAAAAACCTGATGTGAGTCATGACGCAAAAACTTTGGAGACTCCTGGTTTGGACCATGAACTACAACAATGGACAGCAGCATACTGTTCCATCCTGTATTGCTTTGCCTTGCCTTGCGCCCATATAAATCCAAATGAGTTCTGCACAATTTTGAACCTTTGTTCAGAATTCAGGGCCCGAACCTATCCAGTGTTCCTGCACAGATGCTGCTGTACCAATGGAGATCTTGTGACAGGGGAGGCAGTCACAGAGACCTCTTCAAGGTAAGGGAATGTTTGTTCCCTTATCTTGGGGCTTCATTGTGTCTGCATTGGCACTGGAAAGTTGGCTAGGATTGGGCCCTTGGTTACCTTTCCTACAGTTTATAAGAAGATATGCAGTTTGTCAGTGTAATCATTTTTGTGAAAAGTGTATGTGTGTGCATGCACACATATGCTAAAAATATGAAATATGGGACTGAAATAACAGGTAAAATATTTGGCTTTCAATACAGGTTTATGGGTGTTTAAAACAGAAATGAATGCAAAATAATAGCCACAATTTTCAGCAATCAGTGCAATTTAATTTGCTTGGTAATTACTCTCTAATTTTAATTTTATTTGCTTGCTTTGATTAAATAAAAATGTAGAATATTGCACAGCTTTGGGATCAAAACTGACCATGCTGTAGCCCTGGGCGCTGAGCAGCTCCGAATTGGGTTGCCCTTTACTCACAGAGAGAGAGAGAGAGAGAGAGAGAGAGAGAGAATATGTGTAGGTCAGAGGCAAAATTTGCTGCTGCCACCCTACTCCTTGCTCCTGTGTGCATTCACTGTGTATAGGTATGCATGTGAAGACAGTTTTAGTTATTTTGATAAGGTTGCCAAACTGCCTTCTCACTTTGTAGTTTGTTGTTGGAAGTCCTGCTGTATTAACAGCAGGTCACTGCATAGGCCTCTGAGTAATACCTAGGCTCAAAGATGGATGTGGAATTACTGTACTGAAGAGAAGCAATAAACCTTCAAGACAACATATACATTTTGAAATATTTGCAGTAGTATTGTAATACAGGGTACTTATAAACATACATTGAAATCAAGGCATTTTTCCTGGAAAAAATAAAACTACCCTGGAATTAAATTTTTGAAATGCTACCGAATACTGCAGTTACCTTTATTTAATGTTATTGAAATTGATTTCCCATGAGAAGCAAAATTATTAGTAAGGAACTTAACTGTGGCTAAAGTGGTACAAGTCTTGAGAAGATGCTCAGAGGGACAAATTAATGAATCTCTAGGCTGCGATCCAATACACGCTAGTTGATAGGCCACATGCACTCACACACACACACACACACACACACACACACACACACATGTGCTCATTCACTCACTCATTCAGGGCCCAATCCTATGCAGTGCGCTCCGGCTCACCGCCAGTGCACACTGTCACAAATGTGCCGTAAGGCACGTTTATGGCCCTCAGTTGGGTTCATTCAGTGGAGCTCAATGGGAGTAGGTCCCATTGAACTCAGTGGGGCTCACTTCTGAGTAGACATGAATAGGACTGGGCTGTTTGTGATGCAAAGAAAAGGCAAAGTCTCACAAGTTGCACTGATTAACAAACTGGCACTCTTTGCTGAATACTGGAGTACACATCGTCATATGACATTATACCAAATGGGAAAGGAATTTATTTTGTAATTTTCTTTTTGTGTATGAATAAAGATGTTGCACAATTGCTCAGAGAGTGAGACAGTAAGGGCAGCATCAGAGCTCAGCCAGGTCAAGCACTAGTAAAGGGCCCACCTGGTCAAGCTAACACCTGACCCCTCAGTCCTGGCTGCAGTGGTAGTGTCCATTGCACCATTAGGGGACGGGTGGATGGGTGGGTGCCAGAAAGCAGCTAGTGCAAGACTTTGCTCTAGGGTCCCCAGAAATCTGGTACTAACCCTGGGCATGTGTGATATTACAGCCACTAGCCACCTTGTACTGTGCACAGACAGTTTAGCAGTCTAGCAGAACTGGTCACAGTTTCAGCCTGTATTGTATTGGCAACCTTCAGTCTCGAAAGACTATGGTATCGCGCTCTGAAAGGTGGTTCTGGCACAGCGTCTAGTGTGGCTGAAAAGGCCAATCCGGGAGTGACAATCCCTTCCACACCGGGAGCAAGTGCAGTCTGTCCCTGGTCTGTCTCCCTGGCTATGGGCCTTCCTTCTTTGCCTCTTAGCCTCAGACTGTTGGCAAAGTGTCTCTTCAAACTGGGAAAGGCCATGCTGCACAGCCTGCCTCCAAGCGGGCCGCTCAGAGGCCAGGGTTTCCCACTTGTTGAGGTCCATCCCTAAGGCCTTCAGATCCCTCTTGCAGATGTCCTTGTATCGCAGCTGTGGTCTACCTGTAGGGCGCTTTCCTTGCACGAGTTCTCCATAGAGGAGATCCTTTGGGATCCGGCCATCATCCATTCTCACGACATGACCAAGCCAACGCAGGCGTCTCTGTTTCAGCAGTGAATACATGCTAGGGATTCCAGCACGTTCCAGGACTGTGTTGTTTGGAACTTTGTCCTGCCAGGTGATGCCGAGGATGCGTCGGAAGCAGCGCATGTGGAAAGCGCTCAGTTTCCTCTCCTGTTGTGAGCGAAGAGTCCATGACTCGCTGCAGTACAGAAGTGTACTCAGGACGCAAGCTCTGTAGACCTGGATCTTGGTTTGTTCCGTCAGCTTCTTGTTGGACCAGACTCTCTTTGTGAGTCTGGAAAACGTGGTAGCTGCTTTACCGATGCGCTTGTTTAGCTCGGTATCGAGAGAATGAGTGTCGAAGATCGTTGAGCCAAGGTACACAAAGTCATGGACAACCTCCAGTTCATGCTCAGAAATTGTAATGCAGAGAGGTGAGTCCACATCCTGAACCATGACCTGTGTTTTCTTCAGGCTGATTGTCAGTCCAAAATCTTGGCAGGCCTTGCTAAAACGATCCATGAGCTGCTGGAGATCTTTGGCAGAGTGGGTAGTGACAGCTGCATCGTCGGCAAAGAGGAAGTCACGCAGACATTTCAGCTGGACTTTGGATTTTGCTCTCAGTCTGGAGAGGTTGAAGAGCTTTCCGTCTGATCTGGTCCGGAGATAGATGCCTTCTGTTGCAGTTCCAAAGGCCTGCTTCAGCAGGACAGCGAAGAAAATCCCAAACAAGGTTGGTGCAAGAACACAGCCCTGCTTCACTCCGCTTCGGATGTCAAAAGGGTCTGATGTGGAGCCATCAAAGACAACAGTGCCCTTCATGTCCTTGTGGAAAGATCTGATGATGCTGAGGAGCCTGGGTGGACATCCAATCTTGGGGAGAATCTTGAAGAGGCCGTCTCTGCTGACCAGGTCGAAAGCCTTTGTGAGATCTATGAAGGCTATAAAGAGTGGCTGTCGTTGTTCCCTGCATTTCTCCTGCAGTTGTCTAAGGGAGAATACCATATCAGTGGTGGACCTGTTGGCTCGGAATCCACACTGCGATTCTGGATAGACGCTCTCTGCAAGTACCTGGAGCCTCTTTAGTACAACTCGGGCAAACAGCTTTCCTACAACGCTAAGGAGAGAGATGCCGCGGTAGTTGTTGCAGTCACCCCTGTCGCCTTTGTTCTTGTACAGCGTGATGATGTTTGCATCCCTCATGTCTTGAGGTACTCCACCTTCTCTCCAGCAGAGACAGAGGATTTCATGCAGCTCAGTGACGATGATCTCTTTGCAGCATTTTAGGACTTCAGCAGGGATGCTGTCTTTTCCAGGTGCCTTGCCAAAGGCAAGGGAGTCCAGGGCCACGTGAAGTTCTTCTAGGGTTGGTTCACTGTCAAGCTCTTCCAGCACAGGCAGGCACTCAATGTTGTTCAGTGCTTCTTCGGTGACTACATTTTCTCTGGAATATAGCTCAGAGTAGTGCTGCACCCAGCGTTCCATCTGCTGCGCCCGATCCTGGATGACCTCGCCTGTGGCAGACTTCAGAGGGGCAATTTTCTTCTGTGTCGGACCTAGGGCCTGCTTGATACCATCATACATCCCCTTGATGTTGCCCGTGTCAGCTGCTATCTGTATCTCGGAACAGAGCTGGAGCCAGTAGTCGTTAGCACATCTCCTGGCAGTCTGTTGGACTTTGCTGCGAGCAGTTCGGAGGACCTGCAGGTTGCGCTCACTGGGACAGGCCTTGTATGCTGCTTGAGCTCTCCTCTTTTCCTCAATGACTGGTGTCAACTCCTCAGAGTGGGCTTCAAACCAGTCTGCCGCCTTGTTGGTCTTCTTGCCGAATATGGACAAGGCAGTGTTGTAAACGGTATTCTTGAAATGTTCCCATCTGTTGGATGCGTTTGCGTCGGCCGGGCCTGGAAGAGATTCCTCAAGCGCTTGTGCAAATTCCTCCACTTTTCTCTGATCCCGGGTCTTGCTGGTATCAATGCGAGGTCTTCCTTCCTTTTTCGTGTGATACAGTCGCTTTGTCTGCAGTTTCACTCTGCTGCACACCAGGGAGTGGTCAGTGTCGCAGGCAGCACCATGATAACTGCGTGTGATCTTGATGCTGGGAAGGCTGGAGCGTCTGGTGAGGATCAGGTCGAGCTGGTGCCAGTGCTTTGATCTTGGATGTCTCCAAGAGACTCTATGTTGGGGCTTTGTGTTGAAGAACGTGTTGCTGACACAGAGACCGTGATGACAGCAAAACTCTAGCAGGCGTTGGCCATTTTCGTTCATCCTCCCAGTGCCAAACTGGGAGTTTCAGCCTAGACAACAGTTTCAGCCTAGACAAGATGAAATATGTCTAAGTGTGCTTCCACAGCACAGCCATTGTTTTCATGTTTGTTTGAGCACACGAAAAAAAGCAGTATATATGTGTGACGCCACCTTCTATTGGACAAAATGAGATGGACCCCTGCTAATTGGGTAAGAGGCACTTTTTCAAGTGGGTGCTCCTTTTTTTTTAGCAGGGGGAGAGTAACTGGCCCACCTCACCCCAGCACTGTCTGTTCTAGTGGCTGTCTGCTGGTATTCTTTTGCATCTTTTTAGATTGTGAGCCCTTTTGGGACAGGGAGCCATTAGCTGTTTGTTTGATTTTTACTGTAAACTGCTTTGTGAACTTTTAGTTGAAAAGCGGTATATAAATACTGTTAATAATGGACAGGAATACTGAGAGGTTCAGTACTATTGAAAAAAGGATTAATTTTATATGCACTCTCCCCATTGACATGAAAAGGTTGCAGTGTATATAATATGAGCAAAAAGCTTTAGATGGCTTGCAATGGTGACATTACAATGCATACATCATCACATGCATGTTCACTTGGGAATTAATTGCCCAACAGAAATCTATTTCAAATGCCTTCCTAAGCAAAAAGCAGTTTTCATCCAGCAGTGACTCTCAAATTTCAATTAACACTGACTTCTGTGAATGGCATGTCCCCCACATCTATGACTGATCATAAGGTTAGCCTAGGAGGAAACGCTAACAAACGAGAGTTTCAGTAACAGTGAGGGTGGATTTCTATATGTAAATTGGTAAACCAATCATTGGGGTGATTTCAGATGACCATTTACCATACATCTGCAGCAGGCCGTGTTACTTGGCAGGATGATACAGCTGACCAAGGTACCTTTGGAGATGGACCATTCCCTGGGTATTGCCATCATCTCTGTGGGCTCAGAGAACTGTGCTGAGAAACAGGGAGGTGAATGTGTACAATTCCCTGCTCTTTGGGGTTTCTGGTTGGGAATAGCACCAAAGTGTCTTAAGGGTTGACTCATGACTTAATAAAGCGATTGTCCAAATCAATCCATGAGCTGATAGATGTTTCTTTTATTCCTGTTGATATTTCTTTGCTTTCTTAAACTATCTATCTTCCTAATGTAAGCATAAGCAACTTTAAGAATAAAGTTTTCATTAATGAATTCTTCTGTTGATTAGTTATTTTGCAGATTATGAAGGGGAAAGGTTCACTGGAGACCAGATGTGCAGATGTACCAGGAGCATCTCTCCCTTGCTGGGTGATGCACCTTAAACATGTCTACGAGCTTATTCTGTGTGCAAACTCAAAAATTCCATTCACTCATTTGAACTGCCAGGAAGTCAGATACCTGCTTCTCCATCACCTCTCAGATCTGGAATTCAGTAGCTTCTCTTTGGTTGCAACTTGGTTCCCTTTAATTACAATGATCACTCAATCTGAAACAAAGCTATTTAAAATGTGGCAGAGGCTGTGCGTTTCCAGCCTCCGTTCATTCCAAGTTGAGATGCGTCCTGTGAGTAAGCAGCAGGACTGTTGCCAAATGGATGCCTGATTGTCACCTCTGAGTGGTTTAGCCCTTTTCAAAAAGCAGGATCTCCCGATGGAAACCTTTACATTGTTTTGTTCACTGATGCCTCACACTACAGCATCTTCACTCCACTCTCAAAAACCTCCACAGGCCAATGCAGGTTGGGGTGTTTTCCCCCTGAATTCTTACTCACACTGCCATTTTAAATGCTGATTTTTTCAAAAAACAGCCCACAGGTTTTGTAGCATTGCGGCGAGCAAAAAAAAAAAAAATAACCACCAACACGTCGCACATGAAAATTGGGACACATTCTCATCTGCATTGTCATTATCAAGCTCTCCCCACTGCCTCTGATACACCTTGCAGAAGGCTTTACTCTTCCTGTGCTGAGCTGCTGTAGTAGCCTGTTCTTCATGGATTTAAAAGTCAAGAGGATGTATGTTCCTTGGGTTGAAGGCTTTCTGAGAAATGGTAATAGTCTTAGGACCCAATTCTATCCAACTTTCCAGTGCTGATGCAGCCACAATGCAGCCCTGAGAAGAGATCTCTGTGACTGTCCCCCCCCCCCCCCACAATGCAGGATGCAGTGCACACCCTGCCTGGGAGTAAGTATCACTGAACTCAATGGGGCTTTCTTCTGAGTAGACATGCATGGGATTGCACTATGTTGACTTAAAACTGCATATCTCAACAGCTACAGTGTGTGAAGTCATGAGCTCTGCCCTGTGTGATGCCTTAGTGTTCATATAGGGATGGTGCCAATGGTGGATTGAGGCCCTATGCACACATGCCTGGATCCAGATCCATGCTTGACCAACCCCTGAGGCAGTAAACGGTGCTGCTACTCCTCACCACTGCCAGGTAAGCTAGCCAGGTCTTGGTGGAGAGGCTCCCAGGGGTAAGTGGTGAGCAGGTCACAGGCACTGCCATCCACAACAATGGTAGCAGTGGTGAAGGATGACTCTTGTCTGTCTGCTGTCCAGTTAGCTTTCCTAACCAGGCATCACTGATGATGCCAAACCAAGAAAGCAAAATAGACAGATGAGACTCCTCCTTCACTGTCACTATTTTACCTGCAGGTGGCAGCACAAAGAAGGGCTTGCATCCACCTGCTGCCTGGTTCCTGGGCATCATGTGGGTGCAACTGGCACATGCACATAGTTGCCAAAGCACAAGCAGAGCCAGAGCCAAAACATTTGCCCCAAGCCCAAAGCTGGAACTACCACTGTGTTCATATATACGCTTATACATTTGGATGCACTTGAGACAAGACATGCCTCCCTCTGCACCTTTAAAACAGTAAGAAACTGAGGGAAGGGGGCTGAACCTTGAAGAATGTTAATGCAAACCACTCTAACAAAATTTGAATAAGGCATCTGCTCAAAAGCAAAAATAGAGACATAATAGGAATTTACCAGAAACAGGGACCAGGAAACAGGGACGGTCCCCAACAGTTACAGAGCAGTTGGAGCATATGTTAAAACAATAATCATAGCAAACTGGATGGCATTTTAACTATAAAAGTCTTCTGTGATTTCTATTGACAAATGCAAGAAACTGACTTTGCGGAGGAATCAACTGCTCCTGAATAACATTTAGTTTCTTCCCCATCTTTGAAACAGTCACTGACACATAATTCTAATTTGCTCCTCAATGGTGATACTCAGTCATAACCACCCACGGCCACTTGCGTGCAGCCAGTCCTACTCACAGCTCTCGTCCCTGCCTGGTCACGCTGAATCATCCTTCCTGAGTCCCCTTCCATGCAGCTGTTTACCACTTTACTACTACTCACTTTAAAAAAAAATGACCCTGCCCCACGGAATAGAATTAAACCAATAAACATGCCCACTCCCATCGCTACTGAGGTGAATTGCGCAGTGCAGCTAAAACTGCAATTTGCCAACTGCTATTTTAGCAGTTTTTTCCTTTTCCTATGTCTTTAATGGAGCCAGAGATGCAAAAATTGAGAAAGGGATTTTTTTTTTCCTGCCATGGAGGTAATATAACATTTCTATAGCACTTGTGAGATTCAGATGTAGGTTGAATCATGAGAGCACGTGAGATTCAATGAGAGGTAAGTTTCAAAGTAGAGAAGTCCTGAATCAGAACTCTCTCTTAGCTGCTGTGCTACGCCAACTCTGCTATATAGTCTAAATTCACTTTCTGGGCGAATATGCGTCTCCCAACTCACTGTGGCACTTGTGAGTCACAAATACTTGCTCTTGAAAGAAGTGACTGGAAGGTCCTGTGGGGCTCCATCCAATCCATCAGATCTAATACTAGAAGTTCATCAGACCCTCCCTGAGCAACTCTGGAATGCTATCTCCATCGGATTTGTGAAAGAGCAAAGCTGGACTATATCTAGACCTCTCTTCTAGATTCTATTGCTTCAGAGCAGTGTTTCCAAACTCTAAAGCTCTGTGCAGATGTTACCAAAGGACTGAAGAAGAATTTGTGGAGGTCCCCCAAGCTCAGGCCATGTTAGCATCACAGATGCACCAATAAGGAGGGGGGGAGGATGGGATTGCACTGTAAGTTACAGTACAAGGATAGGTATTGTCACTGACTATTAAGATGGACATTTTAAAGTCACCAAGTTAATTTATCCCTCTTGCAGTACAATCCTATGCATGTTGATGTCAATGAGATTTACTCCCAAGTAAGTGTGTATAAGAGAGCAGCTTACTGTTCATGCAAGGGGCCATTTTAAAGTTGAACACATTTACATGAATTCATATTTATAAATAAGCAATGAGTAAAGTTCTTTACTTCTCCTCAGAGAGAGGCAGTGCCTCTTAAAGGCATCCAAGTTTCTTTTGGGGCTTTCCCCCAGTTTTCCTAGTCATTTTTTCTCACTGCAACCTCCAGCAGAGAGTAATATGCATCCCAATGAAAAGCTAAAATTTAATAATTTATCTGGTGTTACAGCTCTCAATAAGAGAATATATTGTAAAGTGCAGTCACTGTAAAAACATGTCAAAATAAAGCGTTAATGATGGATCAGAGCAGCATCTCTTTTAAATTTAAGATTAGCTTTAGATGAGTGCCCAGTAAGATACACTTGACTAAGAACCAATGGTGAAATCTGTCTTGTATTTACCTATTTTTCAATCACTTTTAAGTGGGGTAACCCAAAGGGGCATAATTACAATATTTGAGCCAATGGGAAGACTGGAGTCTTTCTTCAGCACCAGTGTTCAGCATTGGAACCTGTGAAGTTAGCATAACTTCTGTTCCTGTTCCTGGAAAGATATATTCAGACATAATGCTTAACTATAATTTAGTATTATGAGAATGGACTTTGGGAATCCTTGGGCTTTCAGATTTTCTCTTCTCCTCCTTTGAACACAAGGGGAAAAGACTGAAATGTCCACTTTTGGAAACATCTTCTTTCAGACCATCCTGCTCATGCCACTTTCAGTTTTGAATAAACCACAGTTTCCCATTTAACTAAGGAAACTGTGGTTAGATAACAAACCAGTATATGAAATTATGACTTAATCCCAGTCTGAATGAACTAACCAAAGTTAAAATATACTAAAGTTTCCACATTCAGGCATATGAGAAACTGCAGTATTTTCAGAATGGACAGTGTGGGTGTGTGCAAGTCAGAGGATTGCCCTAGTTTGTTTTAACCATACTAAACCATGGTTTAGTTTTACACTGAACTGGGCCACTGACTTTCTCATAACTACACAGTACACTCCCACAAATTTGCAATCTAGCAGATGAGTGCCCAAGTCATGAAATTAGGCTTCTAGAAGATTAAAAAGTGAGCAAACCTCAAAGTTAAAACTGACCCCATAGTATTTTCACACAAAAATCCATTCCTGATTCCTCTCCAACACATACTTTCTCCATTTCTACATTCTATATTTTTTTTTTTTTTTGGGGGGGGGGGGGGGACCTTTTTGTTGTTGCCATGGTTCATGGTAATGGTCTTCTCTGATAAGGAAGGGTTCTCTGACTCCAGACCTGTCAGGACCTCTGGGAGCAGAGAGGTCCTGACACCGTGAGCAGAACAACTGTAGTAATCCTCCTGCTGGATGGGGGCTCCATTTTAGAAGATGGCATGGCTGTGGAGAGAGTGGCATCTCTTCCTTTTTACTCAAGGCTTATTTTTCCCTGCCTGTCTTCTCATCTGCTCTATCCTTTCATTACTTTATTTTTCCCAGCAATGTCTTAGTGGTTCTCAAATCTTTTAGCACCCACTTATAGTTTATTTATTTATTTATTTATTTATTTACAAGTAATAATATACTAAATATACAAAAGTTATAACATATACTTTATAAGGTATATAAAATATACTACAGAAAAAGACCCTCAAACATTTATCTCACAATATTGACACAAGCTTGGAAACAGCAGGAGCTCATCTCCTTGCAGAGTAAGTAGTAGTTATCTTGCAAGTTGTAGGAGCTTGAGATCTTTGCAGAGTAATTAGCAGCTATTTGATTTGCAGAGTAATTGCAGAGTAATTAGCAGCTATTTGATTTTTGAATAGCTTCAGGGCTTGAGGAAAATAGTCATCTGACCTTTCCACCATCCTTACACAACCCACCAAAAATCAGGTCACAACCCACCAGTGGGTCCTGACTCACAGTTTGGGAACCTCTGTCTTCTCAATGAATTCCTGCAGAAGGTAAGTGCTATGAAAGATATGATTTATTTGAATTGATAATTATATATCACTCATCTGATGTGCTTGCTGGTATGCCTTGACTGGCACCTTTGCACTCTGTTTCAGAAACCATTTGAAAGTTTAATGTTAAATACTGTACTGTATAGCTGGGCTTTGCAAGTAGAGAGCTGGCTAACGTCTATGAAGATTCCTCAAGACTTTAAATCTGCATGACCTCTGGTGGCAAAAAGATGATATGACTCTATTTAAGAAATGCACGATTGTTTGGGTGGTATTGGCAATGGACTGTGGAGTGATGGTGGGGGAAGCTAAGACTAAAATTATGTTTTGACAGTACTTTGTGTACGCTAAGGATTTCAAAAGATCTAATTTTGCAGACTACAATGCATGCTTGGTCGGTTGCTCTTGCTTTAGTGGGTCACAACTCCTGGGTTGTTATTTTTGTAGTAGTAGAGGAAGAAATTATTTTTATACCCCAAGTTCTCTCCAAGGAGTATCCAAACACTGTGTGCATTGTTCCCCCCTTTAATCCTCAGAACAACATTGTGAGGTAAATTAAGCTAAGAGATAGTAACTGACCCAAGGTCATCCAATGAACATCATGGTTGACAAGGGTTGGAACCTAGTCCAATGCTCTCAGGTCCTAATCTGGTTATTGAATCAGCAGGTCCTTTCTCAATCTTGGGGCCTTCAGAGTGTGGTGGTGGTGGGGACTGTGTGGTAGTTCAAAGATGTTTATGTTCTCTGATCATTAGACTACTGTACTCACAAATCTCAAGAGATGGCAATATCAGTGTGTGAGAGAAAGCAAGTCAAATGTACCTGTAGCAACTTGAGCTGGGATGGTCTTCAGCATGCAAGGAGGCGGGTCTAAAGGGCCTCTCTGGCATTTGGCTGCTCCTTCAAATACAACAGACACTTCTGAGATCAGTACCTGGCAAGTCTGAATTTGCTTCCTCACTTTCAGCTGCTGGCAAAACAGGTGCTTACAAAGGGAGATGTAAAATACTTTTCCAGATGAGCAATGACTTATTTTTCTCGTATCATCCGGAAGAAAAGAGGTTGCTGCGTAGAAAGCTAAGAGGGAAAGAGGTGTTAGTCATTTTTCAGTGAGCCATTGCTAATCATTTTTGTGCCCAGGCCAGCTCCAGTTATGCCTTCCAGCTTGCTGGGCTGCTTCTCTTCCAGCTCAGAGGTCTACAACTTTCTCCTCATTAATTTTCAGTAGCTGAAGGTGTTATATACTGTATTGGGCTAGAAGCGTAGGACTGAGGAGAGACTGCAGTGGTTTGACTGCCCTCAAGAAACTTGCAAGTACACTGAGGGGTGACTTTTCACCTGCCATCTTGATCACACCGCTAAGGCTGCAATCCTATACACTCTTCCCTGGGAGTAAGGGCCACTGAATTCAGTAGGACTTACTTCTGAGTAAACATGCATAAGCTTGCAGTACAAATGTCTGACGCTGGAAAAAAGGAACATGTCATAATTTCACATTATGAAGATTCTTTTAATAACTACCAACGTATTACATGGTCTTTAATGTTCTCTTGTCCAGGTTGCTCCCAAGGCAGGGGGGCCTTTATCATTCCACCATAAAAAAGTCTTTTAGCACATTTATATCCCGTGACAGAAGGCAGCATAAACAGAATTCAGGCAATAACCTTAGCTATATTAGGTACCTTCAGGCCATGTTCTGTCTAAAAACTATTGTTTTTAGATCAGAAATGTGTCACTGTTGCTTTGGGTAGAAATTCATAAGCTTTTCCAATGGTGGAGGTAGTTTGACTCATTTGCCTGAGTTGTTTCGGCCCCATGAGGAGGAACTGACTCCTGTGAAAATCATTGATCCCCAGTGAAGATCATTGATCCCCAGCTCATGAATGTGCAGGAGTCCTGCTGAATTGAACTGGTCTATTTTGTGCCCTTTCGTTTCAAGCTATGAATTGCGGCTGCAGCACAGCAGTTTATTTCTATTCCAATACTGTGTAGAGCAGTGGTTCTCAAATTTTTAGCACCAGGACCCACTTTTTCGAATGAGAATCTGTTAGGATCCACCGGAAGTGATGTCATGACCAGAAGAGACATCATCAAGCAGGAAAATTTTTAACAATCCTAGGCCTGGGTGACCAGATGCAATGGAGGACAGAGTGCCTATACCTTTAACCATAGTATAGAAGAGGGAATTTTGGCGGGTGCAGCTCATCGTGGAAGGGTTTTAAAAGCTGTACCAACCAAAACTCCCTCTTCTATACAGCACTTAGGCACTCTGACCTCCATTGTTTCTGGTCACCCTATCCTAGGCTGCAATCCTATCCACATTTGCCCAGGAGTAAGGCCCGTTGACTATCACTGTTAAAAGCTTATACATAGTAGCCTGTTCAAGGTACAGATCTGTAACATTTTTCCCAAATGCAGCCACATGCCATGGTAGCATCAAGTCTGATATATTAAAAATAAAATATTGAAATGAATGGGGAGCTGTCTGAAATTGGCTTGTGAACCACCTAGCCGATCCTGACCCACAGTTTGAGAAACAGTGGTGTAGAGAATGAAATGTATTGCATTTCCTTCATATGTTCTGAGAGGTTATTCTTGGAGAGATAACACCCCGTCTGAAGTGCCCAGTAGTTGTGTACAGACATGTTGGATGTTTTCATTGAAACACAGCATTACACCACCTGGTGGGAATTGGTAAAACACACACTGCTCACTTGCCATGTTTGCCTTTTAAGGATGCTCCCATGTGTTTACCTTAAAAAAAAATGCATGTATATTTAGGTATTATCACTTGTAAATTTATTAGAGGAGCCTGCCAACAATATTTTTGTTACGTCTCAGAATTAAGAGAAATTGTCAACAAAATTATATAGTTTGGAGACTGTACAATTTCTAGTCCTTTAGTAGCTAACAAATTGGCTGCTTGCAAATATAGGCTAACATCTGGTGTAGCTGAGCATTCCAAGATGTGTCTGAGCATACATGATTTATTTAAGTAACATAACATTACAAGTCTCTCAGTCCAGTCCTACCTAACTCCTGCGTGGCCATGCAGCAGAACCAGTGTGGCCTCTGCTGCATCCTGTGGGGGAGTTTTGGCTCCTCAGGGTAAGGTGACATTTGTTCCCTTACCCCAAGATTTGGCCTTGAAAGGAGCCCGGAATTTGGTGTATACTACCAATGCTGATCCCTTCCCCCTCCGGGGCCTGATCTGCTCATCCCCACCCAGTCTCCTCCCTGTTCTGCTCATCAGTAAGCATGTTAACAGTCTTTCCTCCCCTCATCTGTGTTTGTACATACCAACTGGGAAGTAATACATGTAGAAGGATTTGCAATAACACAGATCATACCCTTTGAACAAATATTATTAACTAAAATACACTCCAATCTATATTTGGGTATCCCACTGGATTGCCCTTTAACTTACAAATAACACTTGTAACAAATAACACTTGTAACACTTGTTACAAGTTATTTAACTTACAAATGACACTAGTATTGATAAAGCAAACAATACTGCAGCTTTTTCATATGAACTATTTCCACCCCTGATTAAACATTTTACACTGTTTTATTACCTTTTACTTTATATGTAAAATTGTCCTTAAAATTTCAAACAAAAAGCATCCATTGTGCATCTGTTGAAATTAGCAGAACAATTAAGGTCACAATCCTGTGTGTGTTTATCTGAGAGTAAGCCTAACTGAACACAGTGGAACTTATTTCCAAGTAAAACAGGCAGATGATAGGGGTATGCAGCTGTAGTGCTTTACGCATGTACTAGGGAGTAAATTTTATTGAAATTAGTGGAACTTGCAGCCCAGTCCTAAAGCATACAACCCAGTCCTAAAGTACTTATTTGGTAGTAAGTTTTCTTTTCCTATTTATACTATCCACGTTCTTACAGAGGAGCTAAAAAAATGGGCACAATCGAAGCAAATTTCAGCACATTTGATAATCATTGCCTTGTAGCATGGTCGTATGAATGCTTACTGAGAAATAAATCAATGGGGCTCACTCCCAGAATGTGTGCATAGAACTGCAGCCTTATTGTAGCATGCTGTTATATGGAACTCATAGCAGCTTCCATCTGGCTCCCAAGAAGCTTCCGGGTAAGACAGTAGAACTGCATCATGACATGTAACTCACCCCTCATTGTTGGACCCGTTGCTGAATCATAAACTGGAAATTAAATCAAGGCTGAGATCCTAAGCTTACTCAGAAGTTAACACCATCAAAACCAATAGGGCCTACTTCAAAGGAAATACACTGTATGGCTAGAGTGGGAGCAGTAATGTGCATCATTAGTAATGCATCATTATTTCTCCTCTAGCGATCATGGGACATCCCGGAGAAAAGATCATCCCTTCAAAATGCGTTTTGCCCCTTATGTGTCCATTTGGGGGGGTTGTTGTTGTTGTTGTTGTTGTTTGTTTGTTTTTTGGTTTGTTTTTTGTTTTTTTACTGGTGCTGCCATTGACAGCCTGATTTCACACTAGGAGTACTTTGCTTTCCTCAGCTATCAAGATCTTACAACCCACCCCCCTAAATCCTTTGGAGAGATCCAAACTAAAGGCTGCTTTCCTCCAGCATAATACCCAGAGATATGTTGCTGAATCGCAGAATCATAGAGTTGGAAGGTGTCCACAAGGCCATCTAGTCCAGCCCCCTGCCTGTAGCTTCACCAGTAGGATCCTGTCGTGCCTCTGCTTAAAGCTATTGAATTTTAAAAATGGGCACCCCCTACTTTCACGGAACTCCCCACACAACACACAGTGAGGTATCTGTAGAACAAAGAACATAAACCATGATTGCATATTCAAAATTGCTCTAAGGGCACATTTGCAATCCTGAAAAAAATCTATAGGGTTTTGAATGACAAATTTATATCTGTACTCTTGGAATCTTTCACTAATTGTTGAAGATTTTTATCTCATAAACAGTATATGAAATTCATGTGTATTAAGTCAAGTCACTCCTTTTGAATGATTTCCTTGTCAGGTACTCATTAAAGTGGGTTCTCATCAAACTGATAGTCACTAATACAGTGAAAACATCCTCAGTGGATTGCAGATCTTTAGATTTCATGACAACTGTATTGCTTTAAATCTAACAGCACAGCCCTAAGCAATTGTGGCATTGTGTGACTAGGATGCAGTTAAATAGATCTTGTTTGGCCCAAGCACAAACTTTGTAAGTCTACAGCACACTGGCAGAGCCAGTGGCGTCACTAGGGAGGTTCGGGGGGTGCGGGCCCCAGATTTTAAAGGGCCTAACCTCTGGCGGAATAAGCATTCTGCCACTAGGGATTGGCAGTAGCAAATGGAAATGTTGGCAGGGAGGCCACAGTGGCCTGCCACAAAGCAAATGTTTTGACTGCAGAAGTCCTACATTCGCTCTCTTGCATATCCAGTTAAAGGATCTCAGGTAGCAAAGTGGGTAGTACCTGTGCTTGAGGGCAACGCTTTGTGTCACATTAATTACAGGCATGTGTGTCACTCCCATTCGTGGATCTGGTATCTGTGGATTTGGTTATCCATGGGGGAGAGCAGGAATGTATCCCCCATGGATACCGAGGATGCTTGTATGTGCTTGGTCTCAGGGCACTTGATTTTTCTTCCATAAATAGCAGTCTCTGAGACCTTTTACTACAGCAGGGGCAAAAGGTTACAGCCTCCTACTGCGCATACTATCGTCTCAATCCAATCTAATCAATCAGTTTAGCCCTGAAACCAAGTCCATCGGTGCCTAGATTCATTCAAGTTTCTCAGGAGGTCATGCAGACCAGCCAGCCACACCATCTTCTGCTATAAAACCAAAACTATTTCCCCAGTTCTTTCGCATGGCCTTTGTCTTCCTGGGGCCTCCTGAGCTGACTCTTAAAGAGGCAGTGCTCAACAGTAGTATGTATTTGTGACTGGGTTGGGAAAACAGATACTTGTAAGTAAGTCCAACTCAGCTGTAATATTTTGGACCATGGTTTTATATTCATTTCCAAAATTCACTACCTTGAAAGAAAGCCCTGTGGTTTCAATACGAGTAAGAAGGAATTACAAACATTGCAGATTCCCCAATCTGAATGCCAGTGTCAGTTCCAGGTTACCAAAGGCCTTGGGGCAAAATCCTCTCTGGGTCACCTTACCTCCCCCCCTCCCAGCAGTAGTGGAGGGGAAACTTTGGTGGCAGCTGCCCCCACCTTCCCCACCAGCCAATGAAAGCATCCTTTAGAAGCCCTATGATGAGTCAGAGGCTTTTATGTGCCAGGCACAAGAGTGATGCGAGTCTCTCAGCTGGCTCATGCCACTACTAACACCAGTACTGGAGGCCCAGGGATCAGTTCAGCCAGGTGGACCCTCTAAGAAAATACGAACAGCCCCACTGGGTCAGGCCATAGGCCCATCTAGTCCAGCTTCCTGTATCTCACAGCGGCCCACCAAATGCCCCAGGGAGCACACCAGATAACAAGAGACCTGCATCCTGGTGCCCTCCCTTGCATCTGGCATTCTGATACATAGCCCATTTCTAAAATCAGGAGGTTGCACATACACATCATAGCTTATAACCCATGATGGATTTTTCCTCCAGAAACTTGTCCAATCCCTTTTAAAGGCATCAAGGCCAGATGCCATCACCATATCCTGTGGCAAGGAGTTCCACGGACCAACCACACCCTGAGTAAAGAAATATTTTCTTTTGTCTGTTCTAACTCTCCCGACACTCAATTTTAGTGGATGTCCCCTGGTTCTGTGTTATGTGAGAGTGTAAAGAGCATCTCCCTATCCGCTCTGTCCATCTCCTGTGTAATTTTGTATGTCTCAATCATGTCCCCCCTCAGGCGCCTCTTTTCTAGGCTGAAGAAGCTTTCCTCATAAGGAAGGTGCCCCAGCCCAGTAATCATCTTAGCCACTCTCTTTTGCACCTTTTCCATTTCCACTATGTCCTTTTTGAGATGCGGCGACCAGAACTGGACACAATACTCCAGGTGTGGCCTTACCATCGATTTGTACAACGGCATTATAATATTAGCAGTTTTGTTCTCAATACTCTAATGATTTGGGCCCTCTAATAGTGCCCACTGTGGCTGACCCTAGTGGCTGCCTCTGCTGGACACACATCTTTCTTTTTCCTAACTGCTCTTTTCATTTATTATCTGAGGTTCAAATCCTGCCCTTTTTTTGGCTTTCCATTTAGCACGTTGGCCCTACACCCCAGTCCAGAACCCATGCATCCCAAGCACCCCTTTACCAGTTCTTTGGCATGGGACACTGCTTCTTTCTCCTGTTCTCAATACATTTCCTTGGAAGGAAGTCCTATTCTATTCTATAGGACTTTCTTTAAGGCAAATGTGCATTATATCCTCAAACCATATAGGCATTTTAATATGTGAGGCTTTCCATGTTGCTTAACACATGCTTTTCCCTCGATCTGTTTATGACATGAGAATAAAATTTTCAGTGGTTAGAATGCATTTTCAGTTATGAGTGCCTATCTCCTGCTTGCTAGTCTGCATTAATTATGCTCATACATTCAAACAAATAACATGTGAATGTTAATTCAAGGTTTGTGTGTGTGTGTGTGTGTGTGTGTGTGTGTGGCGGGGGGAATCCTTTATCTCCAATTTTGAGGGCTCAAACAAGATCACTGCTCTGATTTATGTGTGCACATGCCCGATCTTGGAAGCTAAGCAGGGTCAGGCCTGGTTAGTACTTGGATGGGAGACCGCCTGGGAATACCGGGTGCTGTGTAGGCTTATTCCATAGTCTTGCCAACCATTATATGTGCAAATACAAAAAGCATGCTGCATTGTCACATATTGCCAGTAGGTGGCACCTGCAAACAACCTATCTAGTTCTGAAAAGAACAGTGGGAGAGCTCTGTATTTTTAACTACTGAAGGTTTTATTTACTTATTTTTTGTTCCAAAGCAGCTGCAGGCCTCCCAATTTGAATTAGGGTCACAAAATGGAGTTTAATACTTGGCCTTTACACTGGCCAATCATAATCCTGCCCCTTCCTAAATCTACTGATAGCCACCAAGAAAGAAATCTAGGGAGGAGGAAGATTGGAAATCTTTTCCAATTTAGGGAGGAGGAAGAGAAGGAGGAGGACGAGAGGAAGTGAGGGAGAGCAGTGGAGGCAAGTGGGCAGAGAAAGGTGGGTAACCCCTTCCATTCTGCTACCTGAAATGCCTCATGGATCCGCTGGCCCTGGCTTCCAAACACAATTCAAAGTGCTGGTATTGGGTCTAATGAAGGGAACATTTTCTCATATGAAGTTCCTGGAGGTCAGCTGTGGGAGCACTGCTTCCACATGTTCATATGAAACTGCCAAATACTGAGTTGATCAACATCAGTTGATGTAGCCCAGGATTATCTCTTCTGATGGGAGCAGATCTCCAGTGTCTCAAAGAGGAGTCTCCTATTGCAATTCCTTTTTCAACTGGAGATGCCCATGCTTGAAACAGAGACCTTCCACATACAAAAACAAGTACAGTCTACCTTGGAGCTCTCTCTCCTGCCACACGAGAGATGAAAAGTCTGCTCCATGGTTGTGGAATGTCCTGACAGGAGATATTTTCTTGAAGATGACCGTGGAGGAATTTATGGGGCCAACTGTTTTACAGTGTTTCATTTTTGGCAGAGTTGGCCCATCCATGAGGTCAACTGAGGAAGTTGCCTCAGGCAGCAGGGGCCAACCTCCAACTAGCCATTCACTTCTTCCTTCCGCCACTCACTGGATTGGAAAAGGAAGAAGGGGGTGGAGGAGAAGAGCCAGTGTGGAGGAGAGGAGAGTGTGGTTTAAAATGCTGTAGCCCACCACTCTCTTCTCCATACTTCCACTGCCTCTCTATTCCCCTCCTCCTTTTCCAAACTAGGGAGTGAGAGGAGTGGAGGCTGGCACATTATCAGGTAAAGAAGGCAGCATTTTGGCAAGCTGTGACGGGCGCCAGGAGGCCTTGGACCGACCCTGATTGTTGGTACAGGCTGCTGCTTCCCTTTGCAATTTTCAATTTAATGAGTTTTGTGGTTTTAATCTTAATTATAATAATGCTAGTAGCAGTCGTTTTATTTTATTTTAGCAAATGTAAGATAACTTTAATACTTGGTTAAAAATATTTTTTTTAATTCCATCTTCATAAATCAGCATGCATCTTATGAATGACACCGGAGAAGAAATCATTAAGAGTTGGCTTAATTGTGGAGAATTACTGCAGACATTGTATGCTTATTTTATCTCGAAGAGATTGGTTGAACAAATCTTTGCCAGTTTTTGGTGGTGCTCTGCTGCCCTGCAGTGGGAGAAAAATGAAATGAGTTCATCTCCTGTGTTACATGCATTCAGTAATTGGGTTGTTTCTTATTTGCAGAGAGAATGAACAAGGTGTCTTGGTTGTGTGGTGGATAACTATCATGCAACATGAGTCCTTGGGCATGGTCTGAGGGCATGTGAAACAACCACCTTGCTGAAGCTAAGCAAGTCTAGATCTGGCGAGTGCCTGGATAGCAGACTGCCTGGGAAATGTCTGCACTCCAACTTCCATGCTGGAAGAATGTCAGGAATCAATGTAAATAATAGTCACATGGAAGCGATAATGATGAATAGATATGGGGCATAAGTCACACCTCACTTGTCTGTATGTTACATTGGGTTGAATCCTATTCAACTTTCCAGCACCGATAGAGTTGCAATGTAGCCCTGAAGTCAGGGAATAAACATTCTCTAACCTTGAGGAGGCCTCTGTGAGCAGGACTGACCTTAGAGCAATTTGATCAATTTAGCCAAATTGGACCCTGTGCTTGGAGGGTCCCTGCACGGGGGTGACGTGGAGCACCTGCTGTCTCAGCTGGCACCTCACTCTATAGCTGCCACTCTGGCATGGAACCTTCCATGCTGAGGCGTTGCGAGGAGAGCGTTGCGAGCAGAGCATTGCTACTGGACATCCCTCTGTCCTGTCCACCCCTGGGTCCAATTGGCTTGAAATTCCCCCACCCCAGAAGCAGTTGGTAATGACGCTGCTGCTGGGTGCCTCACCACTACTGCTCATCCTGGTGAGTAGTGGGGGCTGTGGGGCTCATCCCGCTCCCCCTTGCAAAAAATGTTTCGCATTGGCCTCCTCAGCTCCTAAGGCTGACTCTGTCTGTGATTGCCCCTCCACTGCAGGATCATGCCAACCCCTTTGGCATGGCTGCAGCAGTGCTGGAAATTTGGATAGAATTGAACCCATTCTCTTCTCAATCTAATCCTGCCACCAGCTTGCTGGTAGGCAAAACCCTGCATTGGATCCTCCTGACACATTAGGCTTTTTTTCCCTGTTTGCCCCAGCTGTCCGGCAGAGGCAGACGAAAGGCAATGGCACTTCCTTCTACCTTCCCCACTGGGAGCATCCCTAGAACCACATAATGAAGCCATAGCCTTGTGGAGGGACCCCCATATGTAGATGAGGATGCAAAGTGCAACAGCAGTGTGAGTCTCTTGCCTCACTGGTACTAGGGAGTTCAGAGGCTGGGTAGTTGCTCTGATAGGTGTGGGCCCTCAGCCAGTGCTCAACAAGATCAATTCCTGCCTCAGCCTATGCTCCTATCTGCATGCTGCCACACTACAAAATACACCCTGTCACACTGGCCCGTTCACTGTGTTCTATATCAGCCATTTTCAACACTTTTCATCTCTCACCACACTGACAAGGTATTAAAATTGTCAAGGCACACCACCAGGTTTTTGAGAATGGATAAGGCACACCATGCTGCAAGTAGGGGGCTCACATTCCCCCCCCCCCGTGGCCCTACTAATAAATGATCCTCCCCCAAACTCCCACAGCTCGCCTGGGGACCAATTGCGGCACATCAATATGCCATGGCACGCTGGTTGATAATTACTGTTCTAACTTCTTCCCAAATGGAAAGTATGACTGTTATTCCCTTGAGATGTGGGATAATTTTTCAAGAGTGCACTGAGCTGCAGAGGAGAATTTTCCAATAACTAGATTACAAAAAGAATCCCAGTTTTGCTGGGTCATTGCTCTATAACCTGTGTTGTGTAACAGTTAATCCTGCTGAGATATTGTGTGGTGTCTAAATCCAATTATTATAGCTGCAACCTAACTGTTACTAGACTTCTACCTAATCTGGAACATGAAAACTGTTTCAAGCGACAAATACATTTTGGGACTTGGGGAGTGTGTATAGATGGTTGCAGTTGGGGTTTAATTGGCTCATGAGAGCTTAGCCCCAGTACCTCCTTTCTTTGTTAAGGCTTAGAAATGGAACATATGAGGTAAATCTTAAACAGGTACCTGTGGGATGTTTTGGTTTTTGTTTAAATTTTTCCTAGCTTTTTTGAAGGTCATTGTCATTGTAGCCTCAGAGCTGGGAAAATACTGTATCTTTCCCCCTTTTCCTCAAAAATTGAATTCTAATCCCAGATTATCTATTTACCACTGCAGAATATGAAAACATATTATGAGAAAACACTAGGCGGATTAACGAAAGGTCAAAAGAGGCCATGGACTGAAAATCTCTATGCTCTCTCTTCAGGGTAAATTCAGTGTTTCACAGCAGATACATGTAACATCTGTAACATCGCCTGATATTTTTTTAAAATGAAAAGCAGACTCTAGGTTATGTGAATGTGATCTAGAGGAACGGTAGAGGAGAAAAGGATGCTGAAGCCTTTCCACTCTAGCCAGAGGTAGGCAAGAAGTTAAGAACTGTTAGGAGCTGGAAACTAACCAGAGGAGAAAGAGTTAAGCATTTCCTGCCTGCTGTCTCTCCATTAAATTATCCACTGGGGGGGAGGGGGGAGGAGATGGAAATTCTGAAGGGTGGACAATTGAATCTGATTGGTTCTATCTTTCCTAGGACCAAAAAAAGCCCACTCCCCACAAGTTTATTGGTATGCCTATGAATGAATTTATTTTCCTTTATGCATCAGTGTCCCCCACCCAATAGCAGAAGTCTCATATCCTTCACAGAAGCAAGTGGCCCTGACAATTTCTCTGCTAACAAGTGAGAGGAGGAATGTGATGGTTTAACCATGCTTCTCAATTATTTACAAAACAAAGTTGACAGGGTGATTTGGTGGTTAATTTTAAATCTTTTGATTGCAGTCAAAACTGTTCTTGCTCTGCTTGGAAGCCTCCTGGTGTGCCAACTACCAAAGAGAGGTTACCTAAGGCCTTTGAGACAGCATGGGTGAATAAATTAATGGAGGGTATACTATAGAAAATGGGCAAATAGGACTTAATGATTATTTTCAGGAATGATTCTTGTTTGTATCTTTTTGGAGTCATAACTTCAGTGCGGAGCTATTGCGTAGTGCTGTATTCTTATGCAAACAGATATGATGGGTCTTATTAATTATTATTTTATTCTTAAAATTCAACCTATGCCAAGTTTATCCCATTATTTCAGTGATGCTATCTCATGAGTGACCTCTGAGTGCTTGGAGGACTTTCCTATTCCAGTCAGGCTGCCCAGTAAGTAATGACACACTCCAATGGGCAATTCATTGCTCAGCATGGAAATATTCTTAGTTCAAATCCCCCTTCTTTTAAATAAAATGTGATGTCAGAGCCCTCTACAGAGTCAGGGGTGCAAATGGGTGAATATGGAGTCCAGATCAGCCCAAAAACCACAGTCCAGAATAGTGAGGAAGGATCAGGGGGGCAAGCGAGGGACGTAGTCCAAGGCTGCAATCCTGTACACACTTACCTGGAAGCAGGTCCCACTGAGTCCAATGGGATGTTCTTCTGAGTAGACATCATAGGCTTGGATTGCAAATCAGACAGATGGCCAGATACCAAAAGATGGTGGTCCAGGGAGGAGGCGGTGACATGAGTTTGTACAGCTACTCTTACAGTCCAATCTTATATAGGCCTTATGCTGCCAGAACTAGTGTTCTGGTGGTGTAAGCCTTGGGTATTATAAATCTTAAAGGCAGTTTTTAAAAATACATATATTTTTTAAAAATGACATTGACCCTGTCAATAGTGTTCCTCTATAAAGGAGGTTGGCAACCCTGAAGGTCAGTGATGATAGCATCACTAAACATCTGGAGGTGGTATCATGACAAGTCGGGATGACTCACAGCTGCTGGAGGGGTTTGCGCATTGATTCAGACCCTTTACGTAGGGCTTTGCCTGTCAGTATGGTTCTTGGATTCAAACACCTGTCTGCAATGCAGCATTTCTGCCAGAGTGAAGTCTCTGGGTGTGAATCTGGCTTCTTGCAGCATGGGAAGGTCAATTAGCACACACGAGGCAGAGAAACAGATAGAATGACCTTAGTCTTTTTCTCTGAGAAACACGTGTAAGATTATTGCAGCAGCTCTAACTGGAGTTAAAGGAAGGTGGCAGAGATGGAGTTGCGGCTCAGTGGCAGAGCACATGTTTTGCCTACAGAAGGTCCCAATTTCAATTCCTGGTTCGCCAGGTAACTTAGAGAAAAGATCCTCTCTGAAACCCTCAAAAGCCACTGCTTGGGGAGCCTGCAAGTTCAGAGCACTCTGCGTGTCCTTAATAGTCCCCTCCTATCCCCCCGTTCCAGAGCCCCTTTGGATCACCCTTCCCCTCTGCAAGTTTAAAATCCATAGCAGAGGCCCTCCTCTGCTTAGCTCTATCTTGTGAGTTTTGGTGGCTGACTGCAGGACTTTTAGTGGTGAAAGCCTGTCTGTGGAATGTTCTTCCTTGAGAAGGACAGAAGACACCAACATGTTTATCATTTAGAAGGCAAGTAGGGTTGCCAACTCCAACTGAAGCTATTCCTAGAGATCTTATTTTCTGGTATGTACAGCTGGAAAATCCAGGAGACCCTTAGAAAATCACCAAGATTTCTTTCATTTGTCACCTGGAAACTGATGATGATTTCTGGAGGCTCCAGTCAATTTTGGAGGGCTGGCAACTCTAAAAACAGGTCAAGTCCTCCAAGAGTTTCAGTAGGGGTTTTTAATGGTTCTTTTGGTTTTATTGAGGGTTTTTTTCCCTCCTGCTGTATCGATTTGAAGTGGTACTGATCCCTTGCATTTTAAGTGGCAAAAATCTTATCTATTGTCTCTGCTTGCTACTTGTTCAAACTCTGTAAGTTGCTTTGGATATATAATGTTCTCAACAAGTAGTCTAGAAATGTTTTGAATAAAGAAATGACTATAAGCAAGGAAGGAACAGATCATTATGTACAATGTTAACATCTTAGCAGTGGCGTACTGTCATCATTTTGACAACAGTGAGCCACTTTTTTGTGTGATTAAAAAAAGTTGGCATCCTTCAGTCTCGGAAGACCTTTTCAAGCCTTGCTTGAAAATCACCCAAACTGCACAAGGAGCCGCTTTTCACAAAAGGCCATGTGGAGCTAGGACCGTAGGGTTGCATAATTACAGTAATAATAATTATAATTACGATGTGCCTAAAAGAAAACAAGGTGCTGTACAACAAAACAGCTTGCAACAGCAAAACTGCTCACTGGTTCTCAATCTAAGTCAAAACAGGCACATCCTTCAGTCTTGGAAGACCACGGTATCGCACTCTGAATGGTGGTTCTAGAACAGAGTGTCCTCTCCAGTGCGCGAAGCCTGGGTAAAGTAGATATGGAGGATAGGCTGTTTCCCATGCAGCAAATCCCCCCTCTCCACATCGCTGAAATGGTCCAATGGAAAGGCAGAAGCCAATACGGTTGGTTCCAGTGACTGTGTTCAGCCATGAACTGCCTCAGGGACTCCAGCTCCGGATTTTGCCTCGAGGTTGACTCCTGAAGCCTTTTCCATAACTGGATGTAGCCACAAGGCAGTGGAGATTTGGGATCAGAGTTTTCCTTCTCTCAGATGAGCTGCCTTCCCAGGCTGAGGAGTCCCATCTACCCAGTGGCTGTTTAGTTGCCTCTTACAACAAGTACAGCCAAACTGAGGGCCTATTCTTATCCCCCAGCCCCGAGGGGTTAAAAGTATGGCAGTATCTTTTAACAGGCAATGTCTATATGCATTGAGGAGTATCACCCATGTCTTCCTGTTTTCATTCTGATTTTAGGCAGTAACTCTGACTGTGAGAACTGGTAAGCCAATAGGGAGCGCTGAACGCTGCTATATATGGTAACTGCTGAAACATGCAGTTCTTCAGTGAGACTCCTTTTTTTCCAAGGGCAAGTGTGTGAAGTGAATACACAGCATACATGTCTGTGACAGCTCATGCACTCTCCCAAATCCTTCTAAGGAGCTTTCATTTTATCATCTCAGTTAACATGCCTATATCTATGATTCCTTCCATGATGTAAACAACAAAGGAATAAAACTATGAGGCTTGGAGTGCTGCAGGCTACACACACACACACACACACGCACGCACGCACGCACGGACACGCACGGACACAATCCCTTTCTCAACATCACTTAGTATCAAAGACACAGCACATCAATAAGCTTAATTGTGTATTGCCTAGGTGTAAGGCCAGCCCAAGACCTCCTAATGCCTAAGGTGGCATACAAAATGCTGCCCCTCCTTACCCAATGATGTGCCAACCCAGGGCCTCTGAGAGGAATTCAATCAGGGGGTACAAAGTTTCTTTTTAGGCCCCTTTGCAAAGGGGGAGGGGTGAAAGAGTGGGGGAGGGCGGTGATGGGCGAGCATAATGGGGCAGGGAGGGGCAAAACATGGTGGGGGAGGGTGGAGACAGCTGGAAAAGTCTTTGAGCCCACCTGCATGGCTTTGCAGCTAGATACAGTAACATGGAAAACCAAACACACTCCTAAGTCTCTCTAAAATTGTTTAAATGTAGAAAATCATGCAGATATTGTATCATTGCATCATTGTATTTAGGCTCACACTATAATGGAAAGTGTCCCATGTACACCAGAACCGACTTCTGCAGCAGCTATAGTCCTGCAGCTGTGTTCCTGAGCTCTGATACACTCCTTCATGGTAAGCAGTTCTACAAGCCAAAGAGCTACCGTAGCAGGCCAGTTTCCTCCCAGGTTTGAAACTGTATTGAGGAGTGTCGTTTATGCATTCCTCAGCCTGATACATATGGCTTGTCAGTGGCTGCAGCCACACGCTCGTGATAGTGTCCCCAGCATCCCATGTGGGCAACAAGACTGAGTAGATAGGAAAATGTAAGAGCCCCCACCTTTGGCTCCTGGGCCCCCTTTTTGACCCTGGGCCTGGGTACAAATTACCCCCTTTACACCCCTCTCCTAGACCCTGTGCCAACCTCCCACTCTCCAATGTTCTAGATCAGCATTCTCCTCTCCTCCATATTTACTGTTCCTCTCTCTCTCTCTCCCCCCCCCCTTTTCCAATCCAGGAAGTAGAAGAAGGAGAGACAGTGGAGACAAGAAGGCTGACAGGAAAGTACTCCCTCTTCAGCTCAGCCAGGACCAGCTCATCCACTAGGACTAGGTCATATGAAGTCATCCTTTCAGGCAGTGACTATGCCTGCCTGCCTTCCAACTTGCTGCCACTACTCTTCCTCCTCCTTTCACCCCCTGGATTGGGAAGGGAAGATGGGAGACAGAGAAGAAGAGAAAATATAGATGGGAGGAGAGTGGAACCATCTGGCATCAGAGGCTGGCACCATCAGTGGGTAAGATGGGGCAGCATTTGGCATGCTGCCTCAAGTGACAGGAGGACTTGGGCCAGCCCTGAGCTCTGCCAAGTAGTGACAGTAGTTTTAGCTAAAATTTAAAGACTCTTCTGTACACCTAGTGTTACTTACGTGCTTCACTTATTTGCCAACCAGCATTTTCCATTTGGCAGTTGACTTCTCTCTACAGTTTCCCCACAATGGCCTTCTCAGTCAGTGTTTTGACTGTGGCTAGATGTGGGTGTGGAGGCCAGTGTTGGCCTGGCTCTCACAGCAAACTGGATTTTGCAGGCTGTCTCTGCATAGGCAGCTGATTCATGTGCTGTGGTTTGCTTCTCAACAAAACCAGGCAGTGTTCTGCAGGCGCGCGCAGGAGACCAGGGAAAGATGTGTTGTGTGAGAGAGGAAAAGCCTTTTCTGGCTTCTGGGGAGGAGGAATCATTCTGAATTCTCTTCTCTGGCCTCTGATGACTCGTGTATTACAAAAGCTTTTTAGCAATGGGAAATGTCTTGCCCTGCTTATGTGGGAGAGAGTGCAGCAGGGACTACCCTTTATCTGTCTCTGAGGCCAGGTGAACAAATGTTCTGCAGAAGAAGGGCAAGGTCAGGTCAGAAAACAAAACATTGCCAAATATTGATAATATTGTACAAAACATTATCCAGCCAACAGCCACAACAAGTAAGGGCCAATGCTACTCTGTCTACATGCCTTCTTAGTGTCCGTCATTGGACTGGATCAGTCTCTTTCCCTGATCTGGCCCATGTGTGACGATGGAAGCAAGGCAGTGCTTGCCCTTTCCACACCAACATCCCCCAATGTCCATGCAGGGCCATAGTTTTCTAATTTCTATGTCAGGTTCTTTACTGGATCAGGCTGACTGTAGCTTACATATCATGTGGCACTAGGTGCAGAAAGCATGAAGGGAAGATGTGCATCTGCGGCCGTGCAGTAGACATGCACCAGACGTACACTGTAATAAATTGCAGCTCACTATTATGAGTTCCTTCGCTTGCATCCACCACACTGGGAATGAGAGAGAAGCACAAATAAGAAAAAGAGGGAGTGTTACATCATCAGGGAGTGAAGCCCATTGGGGGGAATTCTGTTCTTGTTCCTTTACTCATGACCCTAGGTTGGGAGTTGGACCAGGAGCAACTGGCAAACGTGGAAGACAGAATTCACTGAGGAAGCAGGTAGTTGCCAACTTCTAGAATCTACATTAAGATGATTACAGGCATGACTTTGAACTTTCTTAGTCTCCATTGCAAGGAGAGAATTTGAGAGATTTCACTTGTCTTATAGAAACTCATGTAGCTTCCCTATTATTCAGTCTTTAACCCTTTCCCATTGAACTCAGTAGAATTTAAATTATGTAGCTGTGTCTGGATTGCACACTCTGAAAGTAAGGGACCAGTTACTTATGTGCTTAATTGTGAAATATGCTGTAATTGGAGTACAGGCCTAGGGCACAAGCCTTTGCAGGCCTTCTCAGAAATAAGTCTCATTGTTTTTCAGTAGGGTTTGCTCCCTGGGAAAGTGTGCATAGGATTTCAGCCTTAATTATAAATAGCAAGTGAATGGTAACAAAACACAGTGAAATAATGGTGGGAATAGGGTAGCTTCAATACTTGGCCCTCACTATTATTTTCATTCTGATTGCCCCTTTCCTGTGTGCCATTTTTTGAATTTAAAAATCCCTGTTCAAAACCAATGGAAGGGGCTTTTCATTTAGAATTGGTATATGGGGTGGATGTGGTTGACATTAAAATTGCAGCAGGGCAAGCTACTAAAGCCACCCCATTCCCCTGCTGTGGTTTTGATTATATTTGCATCCACACCTTTGCCATTCAGAACCAAAACCCCGATTGAAGTTAGTTGTGTGATTAGTGTCTGTCTCCTTCCCTCTCGCACAGAGTCAGAGAGAGAGAATGGCTTGTCAGAGTATTAATTTTGTTATCCTTATACAACCTTTTTGGTTCTGCTATAAATAGCTGCTGACCGCACTCTTGACATGACTTCCTGTCTCTTAGCCCTATCTCCACAAAGCATATATACTTTGGGCTTTGGCCCATATTGCCTTATACAGCTATCACTATGGCACTTATCAAGTAGACTTGTTTTGACATGTGACTTTATTGATTGTTTCAAAGTGTGACCGCAAGTCTAGAAGGACACAAGGGAGAGAGCCTACTGTCCATGATTATGCCAGCCAGAGTGAGTTATGGTGAGGGCTGCCTGGGAGGCACCTCTGACTCAGTCTCGGAGCGATATGTGAGCTATATGACCTATTGAGCTGTGTCACTTGGAATCCATTTGCAGGCATCACGATGCATGACTTTGCTTGTACAAGGTAATGGGTGCCCTTTAAATATCTAACACGCTGTTCCATTTATGGGTTACACCTGATGTGATCCATGTATCATAAAGTGCCATTCACTTCATTGGCGGCAGTGTCAACTACCAAATGGATACCCGTATCAACCTTTTAAAAATACTTGAGTTCTGGGAGAAAAGAAAAATGGGGGGAGTACAAATAATGTTCAATGTAGCACACACCCCAAGCCATCCATCCAGTAGCAGTGCTTGAAATGTAAGAGATGTCATATTTCTTTCACATAGGTATACTCAGGCTTCAAATGGTCTCCTCAGGTTTAGATTCACTATTGGAGCCAAAAATTCTAGAACAGCAAAACCGGAGCAAACGCCATGTTATAGATTTGAGTGCATCTATGTATGGAGCTTGTCTGATTGTCTGGCCACCGTCCAATCAACACTCGAGACAACACACATGGGAGAAAGGGCCACATTATTAGCATTTTAATATGGAAAGGAGGCTGAGACCTGCAGTTGCAGGGGCAGCAAAACCCCTGTGTGGTGCAGAGGTGGGACCACTGGGTGGCCCCAGAACCAACTCTGACCCCCAGGCTGGATGTGCACCTGACTCCAAGCTGCGCCCCGTTCTTGGGCCACGCAGCTCATCCAGGTCTGTCCCATAAGGGGAAGGCAGGCCGGACTGCGGGATGTGCCGCCTCAAGCCGCTGAGCCTCTGAGTCAATGACCTCGTGCAGCTGAGCCCCTGAGGACTGCTATTTGGTTCTGCCCTGCCTATGCTGTCTGAAGGTGCACTCCAATGTCCCAAGCACACCTCTACCGCACCACCTGCCACAAGGAGGGGTCAGCCTAGTGCTTGACCCCCCGCTCCCAAACAGGAGGAGAAGTGCCTTAAGGCCATCCTGCGGGTCTCTCAGAAAGATGTCCGCCCCCTGCTCAGACAAATGCCCCCATCTCCTCTGTAGAGAGCAGGCATCGAGAAGGCAATGGCTGGATGCACAGTGACCTATCCACCGGTCCGTGCCACAAACTGGCCAATCTCTTTGGCAACCTTCCTCCTCATCCTCTCCACCTTAGCACAGCAGCTGGCACCACACCCACTGCTGTAGGAAGTCCAACCAGACCACCGTGCTGCCGGGCAGCCAACCCTGAAGGGTGGCGAGCTCCTTGCCTGCTCTGGGCCTGAGCGGCAGCCCAGACATCCCACAGAGATCATTTTCACGCAGGTGGATCACCAATACGTCGGGCGACAAGTTCTCCTTCAATTACTCCGCCATTGTGGGCCGCAGCTGGCCCCACCACATTCCCCGCTTGGCCAGCCAACTTGCAAGGCGGGGCTGAGCCTGAGCTGCGTTCCAAATTGCCTCGCGGCTGCCCACTTGCAAGCCCAAACTACCATGGAATGGCCGCAAACAGTTCATGAACTGGCTTCTCACTGCATCCTGCAGAAGGAGAAAGAGAAGTTATTGCCACAACCCCTGCCCTTTGCAGCGCCCCCCCCATAAAGAGGGGGTGCAATGAAGGAGCCTGACTCTAAAAGATCCGAACGTAGCACCTATAAGCTGCAGAATGCCAACATCCTAGCCGCTGAATGTCGCCCCCGGACAGGCACAACGCTGCGGCTGCAGAAGCTGCTTCGATACGCAGGGAATGAAGGCCATACTCCTTTGGCTGCATCTCCAGGGCTAAGAGGACACCTGAAAAGACCACCCTAGACTGGAATAAAGTCAACCAGGAGCCGTCCGCGTGCTGGAACAGGGCTCCTGCTCGCGCTGCTGAATGTGGCCTCAACCGGGCACAGTAGCAACCCGCCTGCCAAGCAGGTTGGAAAACATTGCCCCTCTCTTAAAGGAGTAGGGGTAGCTAAACAGGTTACCATCAGAACATCGCCCCTCCCTCACCAGAGCAGGGACCGCTCACCTGTTAAGTGAGTTGGCGCATCACCCCTCTCTACGACGGAATAAGGGCTGCGTACCTGTTAGCAGGTTGTTGACAGCATATCCCACCTCTCCTACTGGGAGAGCCCATTAAAGCGGTTGGTAACACTGCCTGTTAAGCAGGTTGGTAGCAACATTGCTGACATAATGAGCAGTGGAGGAGGGGCCGCTCATCCATTAAGCAGGTTGGTAACCTCACCTCTCTCTCAAGGAACCGGGGCAGCATACCTGCTAGTAGGTTGTTGACAGAACATCACCCCTCACCCACTGGGCAGGGGTAGCACATCCGTTAAGTGGGTTGGTAATAACATCGTCCATAAAGCAGTGGGGGCCGAGCACCCGTTAGGCGGACTGTTAACAGAAAAATCCTCCCTCTCAAGGAGAAAAGCCACAAGCCTGTCAAGCAGGCTGGTAACTGGACATCACCCCTAGGAGGAGAGACGGAGCACCCATTAAATGGTTGCTAATAGAACGCCCCCGTCTTGAAGAAGAAGGGGCCACAAATCCATAAGTGGGTTTGTAACCAAACATTGCCCCTCCCCCAAGAGCCGGGACAGTGCACCCATTAAGTGGGCTGGTAACAAAACATCTCCCCTCTCTAAGGAGAAGCGGCTATGCAGGTTGTTAACAGAAGCATAGAGACTAGAATGATCATGAATACAATTATTATTATTAATTATTATTAACAGTATTATTATTATTAAGAGCATTTATTATTATTATTATTAATTATTATTAACAGTATTATTATTATTAAGAGCATTTATTATTATTATTATTATTATTATTATTATTATTATTTATTAATTTGTACCCCTCCTTTTTGCCCAACGGGCACACAAGGCGGCTAACAAACAATTTAAAAATACATGAAAAACAGTTAAAAACAATTTACAATGATTAAAAAGCTAAAAACAAAACAAACCCCGTGGATTTTCATATAAAAAGCAAGAATGCCAGCCAGCCTGTCAACAATTAAAAGCTTTTTGAAATAAAAAGGTCTTCAGTCCACGCCGAAATGTTAGCAACGAGGGAGCAGTTCTCAGTTCTAAGGGGAGGGTATTCCACAGTTCAGGGGCCACCACCGAGAAGGCCCTCTTCCTGGCTGCCACCCCTCTCACATCTGTTAGTGGCAGCACAGTCAAAAGGGCCCCCCCCCCCAGAAGATCTAAGAGCACGGGCCAGATTGTAGGGAATGAGGCGGTACCTCAAATACCCCGGCCCCGAGCCGTAAAGGGCTTTAAAAGTCAAAACTAGCACCTTGAATTGGGCCTGGAACAGAACCAGCAACCAGTGCAGCCGCCGGAGCAACGGCTCGACAGAGTCAAACCGCCGTGCCCTGGCAACCACACGAGCAGCCGCGTTCTGTACTAGTTTTTCGGTTTTTCTGTACTAGTTTTTCGGAAATTACTAGTACTGTAATTTCCGGACCATATTCAAAGGCAGCCCCACGTAGAGCGCATTGCAATAATCTAATCTAGATGTCACTGGGGCATGGGTTACTGTGGCCAGGTCCGTGCAGCTCAGGTACGGTCACAGCTGGCGAATCAGCCGAAGCTTAGCAAAAGCTCCCCTGGCCACCGCCGCCATCTGGGACTTCAGGAGCAGCTGTGGATTCAGGAGAACCCCCAAGCTGTGGACCTGCTCCTTCAGAGGGAGTGCTACCCCATTCAGAGCAGGACGATAGTCCAGCACCCGAGCTGTGGATTTCCGAACCAAGAGCACCTCTGTCTTATCCGGATTTAATTTCAGCTTGTTCGCCCACATCCAGTCCCTAACCGCCTCCAGACAGCGATCCAGGACCCCAACCGCCTCCTCAGAATCAGGGGGGAAGGAGAGATAAAGTTGGGTGTCATCAGCGTACTGGTGGCAACCCACTCCAAACCTCCGGATAACCTCTCCCAGCGGCTTCATGTATATATACCGCTTTTCAATTGAAAGTTCACTAAGCGGTTTTCAGAGAAAATCAAACAAACAACTAATGGGTCCTTGTCCCAAAAGGGCTCACAATCTAAAAGGATGCGAAAGAAAACCGGCAGACAGCCACTAGAAAAGATAGTGCTGGGGTGAGGAGGGCTAGTTACTCTCCCCCTCTCCCGCTAAATAAAAGAGCACCCACTTAAAAAGTGCCTCCTACCCAGTTAGCAGGGGTGAGCAGTGGTTGTGTGGGATTAGAGAAATACTGTATAGGAGAGGGGTCCTATCCAGAAGGATTATTGCATGATTGTAAAGGTCTAGGGTTCAGGTATAGGAGCAGCTGTGATAATGGCAGCCACACTGGGACTTTGAAGAGGACCAAGTGCCAGTGTAAGGATACCATCCGTGCCTCAATGTAATATGGATAAGATACATCCTTATCATGTAAGGATACCAGTGCTGAGAATTACCTTTAAACCCTGTCCTACAAGCAGAGGCTCAGACAGCAGATGTCCTTGAAATCCAAATACTGTACTCTGAATTAGTATTCTGTGAATTAGGTTGACTGCATTCTGCTATCCTTTCTTTATACTGCTGCTTTAGTTTGCAGAAACAAAAACAAAAAAACCCAAAGGGCTTAACGTTCTTAGCAATGGTCATAAATTGTGTACTATAATTAACAGAAATGTTTTGATACATCCGAACATAAAAATGCTAATGAGCATGTTCCTCGAAGTGTTATTAGTAACACATAAGCCCTATGGGCACAGTCCACACTTACAGTGTCTGGGAGATTTCTGGCACATTGCACCCTTTCCCACTTTTCCCTGGGACGGCATTTGTCTGTAGAGGTGGACATACTGAAGAACCCAGCATTCTGTAGTTTCCCCTCCTGTACTGTAGAACCCAGCATTCTAAATCACAATGAGAATTTCTCCATGGGGACAGCATTTGCCTGATCAGAAAAAACCCTGTCCCTTGGGAGGAGATGACAACAGAGCAATGGAGCACAGAGGTGTCTTGATGGGGCTTGAAGGGCACACTCCCAGATGTTCTGTGAACTCTTACAGCATGTAAGAGCTGGGATGTAATCTCTACTTGAACTAGATTTAAGACAGAGAAATAATGTTGTTCGATCATCAGGTCTGCCCGAGATATAAGATTTAGGACTGAATCTTAACCCTGGCCACATTACAGCATGCAGCTGTGCCAACAGAGGCCGCACTGTATAATAGGGTGGGGAATCAGACAGCCTGCAAGAGGTAAGTAAAAATATCATCTATGTACCCACCAACAGGCTGCCCGAAAGCCTGTAAGTCTCCTTGGACCAAAGCCAACTATGGCTGGTACAAGTCTGAAAAGAGCCAGGGGGCAAGGTAGGCAGAAAAATGGGGGATAAGATCTGGCCTGTGTGACTACTGCCACATCCACCACCACCCTCCCTGACATTTCCCTGGTTTCTCCCCAACATGACCTGTTACACCCCTTTGCTGCCCACCCCACCCCCCTGTGCTGGCTTACCTGTGTCAGAGCAGGTCGTCGTGCAAGGTAGTGGGCTCCTGATGCTGCTGATTTGTGGCAGAAACTCAAAAATGGCTGCTGGTGGCATACTCTGTGCATCGTCAACAGTCAATTCATTATAGTGGGACAGTGTTCCACTACTGTGAATCCACAGATAGCCTTCGGTAGCAAGTAACGATCTCTTTGTCCAATTTATTACACTTCCTTTCAAATAAGTCTTATAGGGAGCTTGCTTTACCATTGTAATATTCCACGGTTGTAAAGTATATGAGCCATTCCACTTTAGTTGGAGAAAAGATTTGAAGGGTGAGTAGTTTCAGATACTAACTGGAATAAGCAGGCTGACCATCAGTGAAGTGTGTACACAAAGGTCATACATCTAACTGCTCAAGTAGTTACAACCTTGAAAGGTGAATAAGAGCATTAAGCAATTCAGATAGAGAGAAACTTGCTTCATCTTGTTGAATTCAAGGTTCAGGGAACCCAAACAGATTTAATTCCTACTGGGTCACCCTTTCTTTATAGACTCCAGATGATAGATTGCTATGAAAGATGAGATGTCCTTAAAATTCAGTTAATAATTGCCAAAAGAACTCTACAGTCATGTCTCCCACCAGTTTCTTTGCTTTGGTAATTTATACTTTATGCTTCTGGAATCATGTGGCAGCGGTGAAGCCTCCTGTTGAGCTGCCATTGGGTGACATGCTCTAATGTCACAAAGGAGCCGGCACAAAGGGGCCAGAGGAAGGAAGGGCAAGGATATGAGAAGCAGGTAGTCACTGAAAGATGATGGGTTAAGACAGGAGGAGGAATGTGGTAGACATAGTTACTGGATAACGGCAGAATCCCAGCGAGTGTTAAAAAACATTTATATCAGAATAATTTAGACCGGGGTGCCCAAACCCCGGCCTGGGGCCCACTTGCGGCCCTCAAGGCCTCGCTATGTGGCCCTCAGGGAGCCCCTAGCCTCCAATGAGCCTCTGGCCCTCCAGAGATTTGTTGGAGCCCACACTGGCCCGATGCAACTGCTCTCAGCGTGAGGGCAACTGTTTGGCCTCTCACGTGAGCTGTGGGATGAGGGCTTCCTCCACTGCTTGTTGTTTCACGTCTGTGATGCAGTAGCAGCAGGAAAGGCCAGCCTTGCTTTGTGCAAGGCCTTTTATAGGCCTTGAACTACTGCAAGACCTGCATTCATTCATATAAGTTCATCTTTAATATATTCATTTATGTAAATTTATTCAAATTTGAAATGTAAATTAATTCGGCCCCCGACACGGTGTCAGAGAGATGATGTGGCCCTCCTACCAAAAACTTTGGACATCCCTGATTTAGACCAAAGCACATGTTTTATTGTGGTTAATGTTAAATGGGATGAGTCACCTTTGAGTGGTGATTTTTTTTCTGTTACCCTGCACATGCCCGATCTTGGAAGCTAAGCAGGGTCAGGCCTGGTTAGTACTTGGATGGGAGACCGCCTGGGAATACTGGTTGCTGTAGGCTTATACCATAGTCTTTCGAGACTGAAGGTTGCCAACCATTTATCAGGGGGAGAACAGCTATCCCTAGTCAATTCAGCGTAACAGTCTTTCTAGTGGCATAACAGCAATTCAGTCTTTCTATTGGCTCTTTGCTATCACCTTTTTTTCATTATTGTGAGCCCCTTTGGGACAAGGACATATCATTTAATTTTTTTTTTTAATTGAAAAGCAAGATAAAAATATTTTAATAATAAAAACCCAGGCTTGGAATTTCATTACAAAATTAATGGCCCAAACCTATTGCCCTCTCCCTCCAGTGTAACTAATGTTGCACCAGTGGAGGCTACTTCATGGTCGTCAGAAAGCAGCCTCTACTGACAAGTGCATTGGGCCCACCGGCAGACACTCACTGGAGCAGATAAGCCCTCACAAAGGATTGGGTGGGAGGGGTTAAACAGTGGGGTGGGCGGAATTGGGAAAGGGGTGGGCGGAATGGGGAGAGGCTCAGCCTCTCCCTGGGCCTGATCTGCCTGCACAGAGCAATGCGGAATAGTGCCAACAATTGACCTGGCTCGGGTCTGAGTTGCCCCATAGCAGTTGCTGGAGCTTACCTCCAGCCGCTGAAAGTCCCCTGCAGGATGCCACTGCATCAGCATGCAGAGATTTAGGTAGGGATTGGACTGCCCTTCAGTTACCTTGCAGCATAATCCTATGCAGGTCTCCTCTGAAGCCAGTCCCATTGTGTTCAGTGGGGCTTACTCCTATTAAAGGTAACTGCTGATTTTGAAATGAATACATTCCTTTGTATGTAGAATCGAGGGGAGGTTATATGTAGACATTCCATTTATATGTTCTCTTTTTTAAATGGTGTGTGCTATATTATTTATTCTACTATTAAATAATATCAACATGCATTCTAGATCCCGCCATTGGCAAGTTTCGGATTTTGAAGTTCATACCATATCTCTCTTTCTGCCTGTGGTATGTTAACATTCATTTACAGTCTATGCTCTTTTACTGCACAAGCCACGTGTAGCACCTTTGCAATGAAATAATGATGTGGCATTGTCAATTATTAATCTGGACCGGCCTGCCTACTTCTCCTTCCTATAACTTGGTCAATGTCATAAACCGTCAGTCATCATAAGTTCTCATGCTTGGAAATGTTTGAAAGATCACAATCTTGTTCAAACACTAAATGACCTCAAGCTGGAAGGGAACATAGTGTGATGCTGCTGGTGGCATACCATCAAAACCCAGGAAACCTTAAGATAAAATTTCTTCTATGCAGAAGCAACAAGCATCTTTCAGTCCATTTATTAGTCATCATAATTCATTATTATTATAGCCCTCTAAACAAAAATAGATACCAAATGAAGAACCACTGAATACGCTCATGTTTCAAGAATTGTCCTGGGGAAAAGTTATATTTACTTTATAGTTGGTTTTTTTCCTTTGTAGCCAAACACAAACAATTTTGTTTGAAATCTTGAGATACTCAATACATTTCTAAAAGCTCAAGGTCCTGTTCCACAAGATCATTGTTGAATAGGTGAGGAATTCAAGAGCAGAGTCAGAATGCAATGAAAACAACAGAAGCTGCTTACAGCCCAATCCTGAGCAGCCTGGAGTGCGCGGCTGCAGTGGCACAGAGAACAGCTGCCGCCACATCCTGTGCGCCTCAGACTGTCGCAGATGGCACCTCCGGAGAAGGGAAGCAGCCCCGCAATGGGGCTACTCACTTTACTGCTGACCAAAAGGTCGGCGGTAAAGTAAAGGCGTTCGTGTAGGGCACCAAGCCCTGCACGAACGGACAGGATCTGGTGGAGCTGAGCTCCACTGGACCTGCCTCCTGCCTCCCCGCTCCCTCCTCCAGCACACCTCCTGCCTGCCCTCTCTCCACCCCCACCTCCCTGTCACGCCTCCCGCCTGCCCTCTCTCCGCCCTCAGCACACCTCCCCCCTCCCCGGAATGCCTCCTCCCTGCCCCCTCCCCTCCCCCGCTTACCGTGCCATGGCTTGGTGGTCTGTGAGACCGCCGAGCAGCAGAGGACAGGCACCTGCCTGGTGGTAAGCCTCACAGACATGACTTACAGCACATTTGCGACAGTGTGCTTTGGTGAGTGAGCCGGAGTGCCAAGCTCAGGATTTGGCTCTTAATGTCCTCTGTCTGCCAACCTTCCCATATGACTCTAATAGCTACTATATATAAGAACTTCCCTTATACTAAGATCCATTAAAATCCTTATAATCTCCTGACTGGCAGCAGTTCTCTATGATCTTAGGAATGGGTCTTTCCCAAACTTCTCTCTACCCACTAAACTAGTTGTTCCCAAACTTAATGTGCTCACTGCACTCTTCTTTCTTGGTGGCTTTCCCAGCTCTCCCAGGTGCTGCTGTCTTGGATTGCACAAGATCTCACCAACATGTATTGTACATCCCTCAGTGGAAGTGGAGCTTTGATGGCAGGACTGTAGTTGTGTTAGTGTAACTGTCATTGTGCCAGTGTCCCAGGGCTTACACCATATCCTATGCCACTCAGACTGGCATTTCAGAACCATAGGATTACACCTCTGCAAGTCACTCTGTTTATTGCCATGGTATACTACATGTCTTGAGAGCCTGTTTCATTATCATATATATGATTCTCCACTGACATTCAACATTGGGCATCTAGATGTTATGCCTGAAAAACACAGCATGAAAAATGTGAACGAGGCAATTAAACATATAGCCACAATTTTATTTTTTTCATGCCCTGATTTCTGGAGAGCTCACCTGGCATCAGGAATACTGTCTCTTATTTCAATAACGAAGAAGGCTGAACAGTTTTAAATAATCCAGCTAAGATAAAGCTGGATTATTCAGCAGTCACAACTTCCACAAGAGCAGGTGTGGACTTCTATCCCAATAATATTCATTCTGAAGATCCATAGTGAATAAGCTTTGCTCTGACTGACTGGAGTGAACGGTCAGTCTATTTCAGGCAGAGAAAGAATTCCATTTCCCTTCAAGAAAGACTGGTCAGTTGCTGGTTTTCTCTGCCTTCTGAATTACAGGTAGCTCACTTACTGATGAACTGAATCTGGAAACACTGTTGGCCCTTCATAGCACTGCATCTTGTTTCTGCTTATAGCAAACTACGTTTTGAAAATTGCATAGCTTGTCTGTGGAAAGACTGCTGGCCCAATCCCATCTGGGCCTTACACCCCTGGAACAAGTGCTCCCGCAACGTAAGGCTCTTTACGGCTGTTGCAAAATGTGACGTACCAGTCCACATGACCTAGCGGCCACCACGGCAAATGGCTGGCTCCCAACACCAGCAGCTGGAGGATGCCCACCTGCACTGGGAAGTCAGTGCAGGGAGTGTGGAGGGAGGTGGGGAGGTGGTGGAATAGGGCAAGGAGGGGGAGGAATGGAGCATTGATGGGGATGGAAAGGAGGGTGGATTGGGACTGAGGTCTTGGTACTGGTAGCAGTGGCACACAGACAGAGGATACAGACAGCATCATGTCGGCACAGCTACATCACTGCACAGGGACCTGCATAGGATTGGGCTGCCCCATATGTATAGTTCTGCGTTGGATTGAGCAGTTTAACTCAGTGGACTTTTGGCCTGTTTACAGCTCTATGGTTTTATCACATTAGTATGTTAAGGAACTTGCTTTTAGGTACTACTTTTGTCCTCTGCCTTCATCTGTGGGAGTCTTGTAGCCAATTTTTAATACAAGGGATTATTGCTTATCAGATTTGGCAGCTGCAGTGGAAGTTTGCAAATCCTGTAACTCCTTTCGTTTGGTTCTCTAGAGACAAACAACCTCAGGCTGGGAACGCTTGCAAGCTTCAACCACTGCAAACAGCTGTGAAAATGGTGGAGGACATCTGTCCCCAAATTGCCATCCACTTCCTTTGCAGAATGGAAGTACCTATAGCCCAAGTGTAGTTACATGGACTGATGCCGTAGGTGCGAAATTTCTGATAACAGAAGGCAAGAAAAGGGGCACAGTGAAAGTCTGTGCTTTTTCCCCAACCACAATGAAACAGGGCAGAAAGCTAAGCATATACATGATTTATTAAGGGAACCTTTTCAACTTTGGAGGTTGAAATTCATGAAACTTCCGTCTCACTGTCTCCTTCTCACTTGATGCCTACATTGATGTCTTGTTGCACCAGGTGAAGATATTTTATTTGCCTGTAAATTGCTTTGATGTTTTTATAACTTGAAAACTGCCATGGACTTTATTTTTAATTTCAAAAGAGATATACAAATGTTTTAAATAATTAAATTTGAAATGTGAGCATTACTCCCTCAGTAAGTTCTTGTGGGGGAGGGGCTAGGGCACGCTTGGGACCTGCAATCAAAGTGGGCACAAAGCACCTCCTGCAAAACAGAAGTGCTTTGCGCCTGCTTTGACTGCAGGTTCCAAGCATCGGGGAGTGCTGCAGAGGGCTGCGCAGGGCTCCCCACACCACCTGCAGCCTGTTGCGGCCCTACATTGTAAAAAGTAAGTGCAAAGCACCCCCTCACCCCCTCCCCTTCCCCCGCCCCTTAAAGGGACAGGTGAAGTGTTACATGAACTGGTGGGTTGTGACCCACCAGTTTGAGAACCACTGTCCTAGTGTATACACACGTAAATTAGTCTAGAGTACTGTATAAATGCAGGTCAAATGATAAGATAAATTTATCACTGTTAAACAAGAACTTCTCAGTTGAATAGACTGTGTGATGATCATGTCACAAGAGCAGTACTGTTGAAACAAAAGGTACAGGCACATCTTGACTTTGATCCACTTGACTTGCATCGCTTTGCTATTTCAACTGCTTTCAATTATAACTACATTTCAAATTTTGTCCACACACCTTCCTCTTTTGTTCAATTTCATCCAACCAGTTTCCCCTTACCCCTGGCTGAGCCACTTCGGGCCCCTATCCCGTGCTGGATACAGCACAAGCCTCTTGGCTTGCCTGTTCCAGCGCAGGATAGGATTGTGCCCTAAGTTCCATCTCTAATGTATATATTTAATTTTTTTTCCGGCCCTCAACACTGTGCCAGATATTTGATGTGGCCCTTTGGCCAAAAAGTTTAGAGACCCTGCTGTACAATATAATCTGCATTATATTTTCTTAGGGACAACTCATTAGTTGGATGTCATTGAATTATGTTTTTTACCTGCATGTTATATTTCAACACAATACCATTGAAATGAAACCCAAATCTTTCCTGCACCTTTGCAGCATAATGGTTGCTGGACTACACAACCACATGGCACTCTGTGTGATGCAATTTGACACATTCATTAGGTGATGTTCAGCATGCCAGGGAAAAGCCTTGCTTGAAAATCACCCAAACTGCACAAGGAGCCGCTTTTCACAAAAGGTCATGTGGAGCTAGGACCGTAGGGTTGCATAATTACAGTAATAATAATTATGATTACGATGTGCCTAAAAGAAAACAAGGTGCTGTACAACAAAACAGCTTGCAACAGCAAAACTCTGTTCACTGGTTCTCAATCTAAGTCGAAACAGGCACATCCTTCAGTCTTGGAAGACTATGGTATCGCGCTCTGAATGGTGGTTCTGGAACAGAGTGTCCTCTCCAGTGTGCGAAGCCTGGGTAAAGTAGATATGGAGGATAGACTGTTTCCCATGCAGCAAATCCCCCCTCTCCACGTCGCTGAAATGGTCCAATGGAAAGGCAGAGGCCAATACGGTTGGTTCCAGCAGCGTTGCAGGAGTTGCCAGAACACAACTGTGTTCAGCCATGAACTGCCTCAGGGACTCCGGCTCTGGATTTTGCCTCGAGGTTGACTCCTGAAGCCTTTTCCATAACTGGATGTAGCCACAAGGCAGTGAGGTTTGGGATCAGAGTTTTCCTTTTCTCAGATGAGCTGCCTTCCCAGGCTAACAAGTCCCATCTACCTGGTGGCTGTTTAGTCGCCTCTTAGGACAAATACAGTCAAACTGAGGGCTTATTCCCCAGTCCCCAGGGGAAACAGGCACAGGAGGAAAAGGAAAGAGGAAAGGCAAGAAAGAGTGGCAATTGAAGAAGAGACACTCAGCTGCAATGGCTCTGTTAATTAGAAGAGGTGTCTGAAAAGAGATGTGTGGGAGGGACTGAAACATGCAAATGCCTGGAGGCAATGAACACCAAAGATAAGATGCTGCCAAAGAAGGTGGGTGGAGGTGTGAGATAAAGGATATAATCTCTGACCTAAGGAAGAGATTGGTACCAGAACAACAAAGAGCTCCAGAAAGAGGATAAAGGGGGGAAAATGAAAGGAAGAAAGATAAATAGGAGCAAAAACCTGAAAGTAACATTTTAAAATTAACATCATAACAGAAAGGAAGCTAGTAGTGTAAAGAGCAAAGAAAGAGGGTGAGTGAAGATGGTGAGTGAAGAATGGATACCTATCATTTTGGATTGGTCTGGTGGAAGATGAAAGGTGCAGGGCTCAGTACCCAGCACCAGCACCACCTTGCTGCTTCTGTCTTACCAGTTAGACTGGGTTTCAATTGAGACTGTAGATGGTTAGTTAGGGGCAGCCCAATCCTGAGCTGCCTGGGGCGCATAGCTTCAGCCGCACCAAAAATGGCTGCAGCCGGCTGCATCTTGGGAGAAGGGGATTTTCGTTCCCTTCTCCTGGGTAAGGGAAGCAGCCCCGCAATGGGGCTACTCAGTTTACTGCCAGCCAAAAGGTCAGCAGTAAGGTAAAGGCATTCATGTAGGGCACTGAGCCCTACACAAACGAACAGGATCTGGTGGAGCTGAGCTCCATTGGACCTGCCTCTCTGCCTCCCAGCTCCCTCCCACTGCCCTCTCCCTGCCTCCCGCCTCTCTCCGCCCTCTGCCTGCCACCCCCTCCCTAGAATTCCTCCTCCCCACCCCCTCCCCAACCTTGCTTACCATGCCACCGAGTGGCAGAGGACAGGCGCCTGCCCGGTGCTAGCCCAGCACCAGCCAGCTCTGGACTAGCATGGGCACTGGCCCAGCGCAAAGCCTTACGGCACATTTGCGACACTGCATGCTGGCAGGAAGCCAGCATGCCGAACTCAGAATTGGGCTCTTAGTTTAGTTAGTTAGTTAGTTAGTTAGTTAGTTAGTTAGTTAGTTAGTTAGTTGAAACTTTACAGGCATAGTTTATACAATACTACATATGTTACGTACAGGCCTATGTCTTAAAGACAGTATCACTGGTGTTCACTAGGTGTTCACTAGTACCTGTGGCGTCACTAGGAGGGTGCGGGGGGGTGCGGGCCACACCGGGTGACACGCACAGGGGGGTGATGCGCACTGGGGGGTGAAACGCTAAAATCGCATTGGTTAGGAGTAATCCCATCATATTAAAAACCGTTGGATGTGGAATTTTGATCAGAATGCAATGAAAAAACCCAGAGTGAAATATCGCCTTTCTATCAAACGTTATGGCCAAAAAACTGGAGAACAAAAAATGCATGGATCCCTATGGAAAGTGAAAATGAGCCATATTGCGTGTTTACTCGCGAGTAGGCAAACTTGCCTTAGTCCCTCGGAAAGGGCAGGTTGAGAGGAATCCAATGACACCAGAATGGTCCTGATTCAATGAATGCAGCCCCCAAAAACATCTGAGATGGAAGTCCCTCCCTCCAAGCAGATGAATGTATTGAGCCTTATGGAAAGCGAAACCACGCCTCATGGTCGCATTTACTCACAAGTAAGCAAACGTGCCTTAGCTGGTGTGGAAGATCAGGTGAAGGAGAGTGCAAGGCTACCAGAATGGTCCTGATCTTATGCACCTGCAGTTAAACAAGTGCTCCAGAAGGCAGCCTCCCCCCCCCACAAAAAAAGGATCAAAACAGATTCTTCAGCTGATAAGGTGAACCTTTTTGAGACTTGCAAAACCAGTTGGATCCTGACAGTGATCTGGTTTAAACAGAAGTTCTTAAATTGAACTGGGCACTGGGTAGGGCTGGAGGGGGGGTGTTATTGCTGGCTGGCTACAGAGGAAATTCACTTGCTGGAACAGCTGGCTTGGTGGCTTCTACTTATTTAACTTACTTTAATTATTTATACTTATTTATTTTAATTTGCCTGATGATGTCACTTCCACCATGACATCACTTCTGGTGGGTCTTGGACAGATTGTCATTCTAAAAAGTGGGTCCTAGTGCTAAAAGTTTGAGAACTGCTGCAATAAGGTCTTAGTAAGTTGACACCCTGGGGGTGTGTGTGACACCACTAGTGACCAAAATCACTAAAATCACAGTTTGGAGGAATAATACCAGCATATCAATCAGTGCGTAATTTCATGCAGAATGTGTTCTATCTTTGTTCTATCAAAAGATACAGCCAAAAAACCAGTGGGGACGGAGTGATGGTACATCACCACACCCACTACCTGTGGTGGTGCCCCGCCCACTGCATGGGGGGTGACGCACTGACGAACCCTAGTGACGCCACTGACTAGTACAACTCTTAACAACAACACATAACAAAGCTGCCATTCTCTCCCCCATGTCAGCCACGTCTGTAGATAGAAGAAACCGGTCCTTGTCCTGATCTCTCCACCCTTCCAGGAGGTTGGTCAGAATCGAACCTAGGAGTTTTGATCACAGCACTTCAAGAAGTGGACAATTCAAAAGCAAATGCAAAACTGTTTCTATGTCCTGACCACACTGACAGTGCTTCTCAGTAGTTGGTGCTACCACCCAAAGCTAAAGGTTCTATAAGAAGGTTGCCTTGGGAAAATACCAAAGTTTGCAGAGAGCTCCAAAATCCAGGGGTCCTCTTAAAACTGCAGTAGCTGAAAGTGGGTCGTCTAGGACAGTGTTCTTCAACTTTGGGGTTGGGACCCCAATGGGGTTGTGAAACCTCAGTTGTGACGTCATGGCAATTTACAGGAATGAAAAAGGTTGAAGACCACTGAATTCGAGCACCATCAGATAAAAGGAGAGGCATCTGGTGTACCCCTTCAGGTACCAGGAGATTGTCTCCCAGTCCTGTTCAGATTCTTAGCAATTGTGCTAAAGTAACTTTCACTAGTACTTCATGATAATTTTTTCTGCTCTCTCTAATAAATATATCTGGTTACAGCGAACAGTACTGAGAGAGCGTAAGAGGGGTGGGATGTGGGGCAGCGATTAGGGGACAGATAAGGTCCCAGGAGGGGTGCGGAACCGATGGTGGGTCCCCAGTCTTATATTTATTTATTGGGGTCATGGCATGAAAAAGGTTGAAGACCACTTGTCTAGGAAGATAGGGAAACTAGCTCTTTCTCAAATGGACTGAGACCAGGCAGGTAAAATAGTATAATATAGGGCCTGTATTAAAAAGAGGTTGGCCATAATCAAACAATGAAAAGGGAGGACACAAGGCACTTGCAAAGCTGAGCCAAAGTACTGGGCAGCAGAGGGCTCCGAGGCAAAAAGTGGGCAGAGAGATTAAAAGGCAAGAGTTGAAACCAAATGACACTTGGGCTGCAATCCTATACACACTGACCTGGTAGCAAGGACAATTGAATTCAATGACACATGCATAGGATTGTGCTGTAATGCAATTTGCTAGGTACATTCCCTACCCCAAGCACTCCTGCTAGACCAGGATCTTGATCCACCACAACTAACTGGGCAGACAGGCAGGCATTCCTTCTTGATGCATCCAGTGCTTTGGATGAGAGACTACGGATCATATGCAAATAGGGTGCATGACTCGATATAACCTCTGGATGTGACCTTAGATTTCCCTTTTGTTTTAATAGGTTGTGAGGTAACCGGAGCCCCTTGAATTTCCTGCATTTGGGAATCACAAACCAATGAGGTTTACAAACCAATGAGCTAGCTCAAGGCCACATTCTTTTTTATTGCTCAGTTGAGGAAGAAAAAGAAAAACAAACAAAAACTAGCAAGGGCAAAATCTAGAAAAAGAAGGGTAACTTATGAACATTTTCAAAGTAGGAAAAAGTTCTTACTGCTGACTTCCTGTCTTACTGCAGTTCTTCCCTGTCAAGAGGAAGAACAAAAAGGCAATAGACTTAAAGAAAGAAGAAGGAACAGGATCTAAGGTGGAATGCCTGTATAAAAAAAACAAACTAGGATAGGATTTAAGTAAAATCAAAGAGAAGAAAAAGATGCTGGAGAAGAAAAAGATGCTGGAACAAAAGACATGAGAATTATTTTTTTTTAAAGCTGCATTTTGAGGCTGGAATACTTCCAAGTGTTTGTGCGAAGGTTGTCAGTGTGAGCTACCACCTCCTGACAAACTATAATAAACTTATGGCCCAATCCTATCCAACTTTCCAATGCTGATGCAGCCATAATGCAGCCCCAAGGTAAGGGACTGCATTGCGGCTGCAACTGGAAAGTTGGAGAACAAATATTTCCTAAACATATTTCCAGGGCATATGCCCTGTTGGCATGGCTTCGTCACTCTGGAAAGTTGGATAGGATTGGGCTCTTAATCAGCATAGGCTGCCCAACTGCTTTGTTTCGTTACAACTAGTTAATGAGCAGGCCTGTCCAAACCAAAAAAGCACTGCCTGCCCCTTTTTTATTTTGATGCATGCATCACAGTGTGTCCACTACACACCCATTTCCACTTCCTCTGCTGCCCTCTGCATCTTGAAAACTGGCTAGGTGGAGGACAGCCTGGGAACTTCATTTCTGAGTTTCTCTCTGCATGGCCAGAATTGAAGGCATAGAGGAGCAGGTAGGGAGGTGGTGACCATCTTCCCACTCACTGACCCAGGAACAGGATCACAGTGATTCTTGCCTTCTTCAGCTCTGCTGCCGTGTTCTTTGGCAGTGGCACTGGAGGAGAAAGAAGCCCGCAATACTTCTTGCTTGCTATCAAGGACAGCAAGTGAGAAGATGAGGTGAACAGAAGGGTGGTTGGGCAGGCAGCAGGCCAGGAAAGATGACAGGCTGTCATGAGGCAAAGTGTCCCCCCTGCCTCTTCCAGCTTGCTGCTTGAAGCAACCACTTGCCCTACTTCATGGAAAGGCTGGTCCTTGTAATGAGGCACCAAATTTTTATATGAAAGAATTCTGAGTCCTCTTTGTTTATTTGTGATCATGTGTACTTGATGACAAATCTATTTGAGGTTTCATTAATTTCTTTCCTTGTTTGCTCTCTCTCTCTCTCTCTGATGCATATGTACTTAACTGATGATCTCACCAAATAGCTAAACATCTTTATGTGGAATTTGAACAAACACTGAAGGCTGATTCATACATGCATATATATCCGAGTGATTTTTGTTTTCTGAAGTTCCACATGATGACTCGATGCTGAATGTGTGAGGTGGCTCCATTGCAAAGCACTGCTGTAGAGGAGATGCCAGTTATATAATTATATATTAATTATATTATAATAATAATAATAATAATAATAATAATAATAATAATAATAATAATAATAATATAGAAACTTTGTGTGTGGTGTTTGATCCATAATGGCTATTTTACATATGTAGGTGATCACCTGATACAGTGGTTATCAGGTTACTACAAAATTTACAAAGCAGATTACAAAACAAATTTGGGTACCTCAATATCAGCCTATGCAGAGCTGCATTTCCACTACAGCTTCAATCTACTTTCAGTGCACTTCTGTTACCCCAATGCATCAAGCGATGATCATACATGTATGGACTTGATCTTACCAAGTAAGGCACCTTTGTAGGAGTGGGGCTGAAGTCTGGAAAGTAATCCCTGTTGTTTGAATGTACGAGTAGTTTTGAGTTGACTGTGTCATATTGAGCATTGTATTAAAAGCCATTTCTGCCCAATGTTGCACATACGCAATAGGGATCAAATGTGTACATCTGTGGGCTGTGCAGAAATGGGTTAATCTGCCTAGTGCTGAGGAAATTATTTTGCATAAGAAAGCATAAAGCTGCAGTTTTTCTTTACTGAACATTATATTATATCTAATTTGCTTGCATTGATCACCCTGGGTCTCTTTCTCCCTACCGTCATGTATCATATTCCAGCCTGGCTATCAGATTACTCTTCTCCAAATGGTTGTCTTTTACATGTTTTCTAGGTTAAAATCACCATAGTTACTGTTTATACTTCTGTTCTTTCTCCTCTGAGGAATCTGTTTGAATGGGAACTATTCCCATAAGAGTTGGAATGAGTCTAACAATTAATTGTAATTGGTGCCAGAATAAAATGTACCATATATTTGCAGTATTCAGAACTAAAAACAACTGAGTTGAAGTTATGCCCAGTGAGTCTACCATCTAAATTCACATTGGTAAACTATATATATTATTAACGAAGTTTCTTAGATCTAAGTTGGCAGAGAAGAATATGAATTATTCCTTGAAATAAAGATTAATGTGTCAGATCCTTTGTTCCTTGTTCAGAAAGCTATTTTTCTATATCAACAGTAGCACAGCCAACCCAAATTGGTTACAACAGCCAAGTAAGAATGTCCATGTTACTTTAGAGATAAGTAGCAAAAATTCAGAATTATCTAGGCTCTGTCTTTTGGATCTGATGTGGGGATTTCTCATTTCCCTTCAACTTGCAGCATACCTGAACTAGAAAGATCTCTGCCACTTTCTTCCAGACTTATTTTTGCCAAGGAACTAACAAAGTTCCGTTTGTACTGTAGAAATGAAAATGTAACCATGAGCAAATAATAATTGGTAGGGAATCATCAAGTAGTATTTATTGTTTATAAATACAAATGTGTTTATAAATATATCACACGTAAATGTGTGATGTGATAGAAAAAATATTCTTAATGCTAATACAAAAATACAGAATCATGATATATAAAATAAAGGTGCTTGAGCCTCAGATGTCTCACAGGGAATTTCACATGTTTTTGAAATTGTAATTTGGTAGACTTGTTGTCTAAGATAGCCTGATTACTAGAAGAATCTGAAAAGGGAACATTTTTACCTCAAAAAGAAGATGTTTATTGTACCACCAATTAAGCTACTTCTGTATAAGCTATAGGTAGACAGCAGAAATATGGTATACATATCATACATGACATGATAATTACTAGAAAACTCTAAAAACAAGATGTTTTTACATCTAATGATCACATCTCAAGATATTCAACTTCTAATAGAATATGGTCCTCCAACTCAAAGCATCAGAAACCACAAATGGGGTGAGATGTTCAACAGTAGGTTTGTGTCCTTTTTATACAGCTAAATAGGTTGTTAGGACTGGGGAAAATTTTCCAGTAGCAACATGAAAATATTGTTGGCAACCTTCAGTCTCGAAAGACTATGGTATCGCGCTCTGAAAGGTGGTTCTGGAACAGTGTCTAGTGTGGCTGAAAAGGCCAATTCGGGAGTGACAATCCCTTCCACACTGGGAGCAAGTGCAGTCTGTCCCTGGTCTGTCTCCCTGGCTATGGGCCTTCCTTCTTTGCCTCTTTGCCTCAGACTGTTGGCCAAGTGTCTCTTCAAATTGGGAAAGGCCATGCTGCACAGCCTGCCTCCAAGCGGGCCGCTCAGAGGCCAGGGTTTCCCACTTGTTGAGGTCCATCCCTAAGGCCTTCAGATCCCTCTTGCAGATGTCCTTGTATCGCAGCTGTGGTCTACCTGTAGGGCACTTTCCTTGCACGAGTTCTCCATAGAGGAGATCCTTTGGGATCCGGCCATCATCCATTCTCACGACATGACCGAGCCAACGCAGGCGTCTCTGTTTCAGCAGTGCATACATGCTAGGGATTCCAGCACGTTCCAGGACTGTGTTGTTTGGAACTTTGTCCTGCCAGGTGATGCCGAGAATGCGTCGGAGGCAGCGCATGTGGAAAGCGTTCAGTTTCCTCTCCTGTTGTGAGTGAAGAGTCCATGATTCGCTGCAGTACAGAAGTGTACTCAGGACGCAAGCTCTGTAGACCTGGATCTTGGTATGTTCCGTCAGCTTCTTGTTGGACCAGACTCTCTTTGTGAGTCTGGAAAACGTGGTAGCTGCTTTACCGATGTGTTTGTTTAGTTCTGTATCGAGAGAAAGAGTGTCAGGATTGTCTCTGCTGGCACTCAGATTAGAATACTGGAAATCTCAGAGAACCCAACATTGAGGCAAGATGAGGTGGGCTGCCTTTCTTGGGAAGTAGATGGGTATAGGCAGCACTATGTGCCAACTGGCAATCTTCACATTTCCCTCACCCCAGCCTTATTTGCCCCCTTTCAACTCCCTCTTCTCTCCGCTGCTGTAGAGTGCAGTCAGAATAAGGCAGCCAGGATAAGCATCGCTTCTGTTCTGCTTTCCACCTTCCTTTTTCCAGCCCCACTTTTGTTGGCATCCTTCAGTCTCAGAAGACTATGGTGTCACGCTCTGAATGGTGGTTCTGGAACAGAGTGTCCTCTCCAGTGTGCGAAGCCTGGGTAAAGTAGGTATGGAGGATAGGCTGTTACCCATGCAGCAAATCCCCCCTCTCCACGTCGCTGAAATGGTCCAATGGAAAGGCAGAGGCCAATACAGTTGGTTCCAGCAGCGGCGCAGGAGTTACCAGAACGTGACTGTGTTCAGCCATGAACTGCCTCAGGGACTCCGGCTCTGGATTTTGCCTCGAGGTTGACTCCTGAAGCCTTTTCCATAACTGGAAAGCTTGTAGAAGGTAGCTTCACATGTCTGATCTTGTCTGATCTTGGAAGCTAAGCAGGGTCAGGCCTGGTTAGTACTTGGATGGGAGACTGCCTGAGAGTACCAGGTGCTGTAGGCTTATACCATAGTCTTTCAAGACTGAAGGTTGCCAACCAACCAGCCCCACTTTGCTGCTCTATTTTTAAACATAGGGAGGCAGAGCAAAGCAGAGGCAACATGCAAGATAGGCCAGACCACACCAGGCAGGTGTATGGGTGGGGAAAGAGAAGAAGAGAGGCAGTAGCAGTAGGGATCTTGTTCCCCAACTGGGAAGAGGCCCATCACACTGCCATTGTTGCCATTTCCTTCTCTCCTCTTCTATTGCCTCCTCTAAACTGTGACAGGGCAGGGCACATATCTGTGGGGGTGCAGAACTTCAGAGAAACTTCAAATGCCATTTCTCTTTGGGTGAGCCTGGGAACTTTTATCACATTGTAAAGGGTTTGAGCCCTGCTCCAAAATATCTGGATGTCTCCTGTAATGGCTGATGCTTTCACAGCATGCTCACTTGTGTCATAGGCTTTATTATTAACAGTATTTAGAACATATATGAGCTGGTGGGCTTTTCCAGAACCCATTCTGCTATTAAATTCTGCAGCTGGAGCATAATTTCACTCTTGGTTTAAATTTCTCATAGCAAAATCTATTGATTCTGTTCACCTTAATTAGAAAACAGCCTAAATTGGTGATGATATGAAGGCATGAGAGGATGGGAGCTTTTCGTTCAGGAAAAAAAAAAAATGACCTAGCAGGAACATGGTAGACTCTGCCAATTGACTCCCCCAAATAATATTAATTTTTATATTAATCACAATGGCTTAAAAATATTCCTAAAATTCATTATATTGCTTGAAATGAATACATACAATTAGCTGACTCACCATTTTTTTCAGGTTCCTCCAGTAGTTTTTTTCCTAAGCCTGGATGGGACAGCTTTGGGGGCAAAATTCTTTGTAGCCCTGCCTTGTTTTCTTTGTTTTGAGAAAAATCACTTGAACCTTTTTAAGCTGCACCTTCAGCTAACGATGAACATATGGCTGGGTAAATTTATTAGCAAAGAAGTTTATCATTACTTATGGTTGCATCCGTGTATCCAGATGTGTTCTACAAGCTTAGGCTCTGCTACCAACAAAAATGAGCAAGTTCAATGAGGACATAAAAGTTAATGTTAAGTTAAACATTGACTGGGCTGATAAGGTGCTTCCATCTGCATTAAATAATGTTCATAATAGGGGTTCAAAGTATACAGAAATTATGTGCATCCTACTGGGACGTGTGCCCATTTGACCATGTCTGAAAATGGTTCCGGAACACTGTGTCAATGCAGGGTGTGTATGCTAAAAGGTAGGGTGGTTACTGCAGTTGCTTCCTCTTGCATCTCAATAACATGTGACGTGAACCCAGTGGAATAAAAGTGTACACATGCTAGTTTCATCATACTTGATAACACAGAGTATAGTGTGCAATACAGCATATATAGAAATTTACTAGCATGAATATTTCTGCTAATCATAATTAATCTAGGATTGCTACCTTTTCCCCGGCAGGGCTCCTGGGCCTTTAGCAGCTTCATGGGGCAGGCAATAATTCAGCATATCAGATTACATCCTAGCATAGATCCAACTATGGCATTGCTTCACCTGGTGATTTTTTTTTTCTGTCATGCTGTTATTAAACCCAGAAAAGACTCAGAGTGGCAAAATTAAAATTGTAGTTAAAAAAAACTCAAAACCTCTAGAATGAACAAATCTAGAAAGCTACTGAAAAGAATGAAAATAAACTGGTATTTGTGTGAATCCTTCATAGCAGCAACTACAGGCATGCGTTGCTTAACAACCTTCCACTTAATGACAGGCCGCATATACAAGGGTGGTCAAAGCACAAAAAAGAGGCTCTTAATGAGGTGGTCAGGTCTCCCATAGCCTGCAGCGGAGTATCTGTTTACACAAGGGAGGCTCTTAATGCAAAGAAGAGGCAATCTATCTCCAGTAGCCTGTGCAGCCAGCTAGTTCTGGCAGGGAGTGTCTGTTTACACAACAAAGGCACTAGATTGGGCTGAATGTTTGCTTAAGCATCTAATTGAATAACAAGGATAGGAGAAGGTATCCCCTTCATTAAGTGTACTAGAGGTGTCAAGTATTTTTTAAAGACTGCAAACTGGCAGGTGTTTTTTTTTAAAAACTTCATTGCTTCATTATCCCCATCAGTCAGAAAATCCCTTCCAGCCCTTCTGGTTCCCTTGCTTATCAACCCACCCAAAGCCTCTCCTGTTAGGTAGTGTTTCCCCAAAAATAAAACCTACCCTGAAAATAAGACCTAGTTGTGATCAGGGCCAGGAGGGGGGGAGGGGTCCTCAGGCAGGGCGGGTGGACAACATGGCCAGGAACGCTGCACTCCCGTGCGCCACCTGTGCTCCACAGCCTGCTGTGCTGCCTTGGGCAGAGGATGCTGATGAGGAGCTGAGGCAGGAAGCAGCAAGTGAGGCAACCCTGCCTACCAGGCTCTGAGGCTCTCCACACTTTCCAGGGAGTAAGTCCCATTAACTATAAAGGGACTGACTTCTGAGTAGACAGGCAGGCATCCTCCTGGGTGCTGAGGGGATATTTTTATATGGTATATTTTTATACATGAATGACTGTGGATTGTTGTACATTTTAAAAAAAATAAGACCTAGTGTGTTTTTTTTGAGCCAAAAAATAAAAAATAAAAAATAAGACAGCGTCTTATTTTCGGGGAAACACAGTACTCCTCCTGGGACAACTTGGTCCTTCCAAACCTCAGAAACCGCCCTAGGGAAAGGGGTTGCAGGCCATTTCCCAGTCCTAGGCTGTCCCTGCATCTCCCACCACTCACTGGCCCGGCTGTCCTCCAACTAGAAACCGTTCTCATTGGCCAAGCATGGGTGTTTATATCCCTTGGAGGTATTAGCTAGCCCTGCATCTTCTTGCTCCACTTCCTTTCTTAACAGCCTCTGATGCTCCTGCTTCTCTACCTATGATGTGGTTGTGTGGGCTCCCACTCCTACCTGGCAAGTACCAAGTGCTGAAGTACTTTTGAATAATAAATGCTATCAATGGCTTGATGGTATGGTTTTGGCTTCATATTACAAAAGATGGCTTCTGTGATCCATCCAGTTCCTTTTTGTCTAATTAGTGAAAATATTCATCCCTTTATGCACATCTTCTGTTATAAATCTGCTGACATGTTCAAAGCCTGTGAAGTATCAGTGTCATCTGGAAGTAAATGGGTGATATGCTTGGACTTCATAGTCAGTGGAGGCTGTAGGAGAGGTCATGGACACAGCCCTCTAGCTGTCCTCAGTTGGTGTCCTGCTGTTGCAGAAAGAAGAGCTGCCTTGGGCCATGCAACTGAAAACAAAGAAGTACTTGAGAGACCTTAGTGTTTGAATTTCAAGGTCAATGAGCAACTTTTGTTAAATTAAGCCATGTTAGAACAATAGTGTCTTTACAGCATGATCTGTGGAATGATGCTGCCTTTGTACAAATCTGTTGACCAGATTCAGTGCTTTTCAACAAACTCAGACAGATGACGCCTACTGGCTGTTTATGAATGTGATCTTAATCTGGTTTTGTATAGCAGGTTTAAAAAACCCTCTATTTCAGAAGTGAATATTACTTTTCAGACAATTATAGGAACTTTAACACAAGAAAGTTACTCTTCTGGGGCACAGGATGAAAGGTTTACACACTATTATGGCCAAGTCCTATGTGTCATATATGACAGTGGATCTATCAGCTGTTGTAAATGCCCTGTGATGGTGCAAACATTGTGCTTTATTGGAAATGGCCAGCTGCTCCATTCATGTCCCCAAATCACCTGGACACTCAGTTGGCTTAGGTAAGGTGAAGGGGGGAATTCAAGGGAGGGTGGGGAGTGAGCTGGAGAGGGCTAATCTCAGTGGCAAAAGCACACATCAGATCCTATTCCCGATTTTCCAATCCATCCCACTTCCTTCCACTCCTTAAACCTATGGCAGCAAAATAGCTGGCGTGGGTTTGAAGAAGCCCATAGGTGAATAGGTGGCCTACCGAGAGGTAAGTAAAAACATTTTTACTTACCATTCACTAGCTGTCTGATATCACCCTCTCCCACCATAGCATGCAGTATGAACTCCGTTGGTGCACCTGCATGCTATGGAGTGGTGGGGATAGGATTGGTAGATGCAGCTATTGGACTATTGCAATGTGCTTTATGTGGGGCTACCCTTTGTCTGGAAACTTCAGCTTGTTCAGAATGTTGAACCAATTGATTCTAGTTGGGGTTTGGGCACAGCAGCTCATAATTCCTATCTTCTACCATCTTTATTGGTTGCCAGTGTATTCCCAGGCTCAATTTAGGTGTTGGTTAGAGCCTTTAAAGCCATTAATGACCTGGGACAAGGATATTTAAATGACTATCTCTCTTCATTTGCATCTGCCTACCCACTTCATTCAACATCTGAGATCTTATTCCATGATCCTCCTCTCTCTGAAGTTCATTGGGGGCGGGAATATGCAAGAGTGTTTTTAGCCTTAGATCCCAGGGGGCCTCCTTAGAGGCGGAAAGGTGTGGTATATACCACCAGACAAGCAAATAGCCCATCAGGTTATGATTTTGCATATTTAAAAAAAATGTGCATCATATGTCTCTAACATTTGGATTTTACCACAACTTTTTTTGTTTTGCTCTGTTAATATTTTCACCAAACTGTATTAATTGTTCATTGCTTAACTATTGTGCTATACAGTATTAATTTGTTCCTCCTTTTTCCAGAAGATGGCAACATACTCAGCATGCCCTAAAAACACTTATCACACTGTTGTTACTATGGTTACATTACAGCTGTTCCTTGCATTTATAACACATTTTAAATGAAACAGGAAGTGCTATACTGTATACGTAATACCTGCTCAGATTACCACCTACAGAAACACCATAACTGTGTCTGATATCAATTCTTGTTAAACAGTGGCACATGGTCATTTTATTGCAGCCTCATTTACTCTCTTTATTTTGTTCTGGCATTTTTTTTAAAGAGAAAGGACATCTCCATTTCCAGAACAGAAAATGAAATATACTGTACATTCTGCCTGCTAATTTTCAGCGACCACAGCACAGGGTAGAAAAAGTACAGGAATGTAAAAAGATAGTAATCAATGTTTTTAAAGCATTTTTTCTTCACTTGCCTTTCCATTTCTGCCTAACATGCCTGAACCAAATTCCCCAGGAAAAAAAGTCTTCTTTTTCATGTTCACAAATGCCCAGGCCAGAGAGGTTCAGGACTCCTTCTCTAGGCTGCAATCCTAGCCGCACTTTCCTGGGAGTAAGCCTCATGGCATACAATAGGATTTACTTCTGAGTAGATGTGCATAGGATTGTGCTGTAATCTCCTCTGCAACCTTGTGTCTCAGGTAACTCACAGCTCAACCCTATGCATGTCTATTCAGAAGTAAGTCCCATTGTGTTCAATAAGATTTACTCAAAGGAAAATGCAATTGCAGCCTCAATCAGGACCCAATAAAGCTAACTGGAACAAACTTCCAGAAACCCAGAGAAGGAGGGAAAGGAAATCTATAAATGAGAAACTGTAACCAGTGAAAACAAGAATGCAAAAATGTGTGAGCCTGTAGGTGGGAGGGAGGAGAGGGGAAAAAAGGGCAGATGACGCTAAGGGTGACGTCACTTTCCAATAAGAACATCAATCTCGTCCAGTTGTAGGGATGAATCCTACAGCTACGTGCACTCCTGCGTGTCAGCCAGCCCGCCCGCCCCATATCCTGTCCAGCTGGCCCCCTCCTGGGCAAGATGTTGGTCCTTCTCATCTCAGCTCTCTCTTCCCTGTTCAGACAGAGATGCTCATTCACATTCTGCTTGGGGTGATGATGGCTACAGTGTAGCAGCTGCTGGAAAATAAGCCAATAAAAGAGCACTTGCTATTACTCTGTCGAGTGTATGCCAAATAAGAGAATGTTACTATCCCACGCAACAAAACTTTGTGCATGGGTGTGTTTGCTGCAACACATGGCAGTGCAATCCTATACACCCATTTACACTTTAGTACCACAAGTCCCACCAAGTGTGCTTCCTTGCAACCTTAGGTTCCCTTCTGGATTGTGTCTCTTAAAGGTTTTGTGTTGTACATTGAAGAGTGATTTGCTGTTTGGGTACATTTGTAGCATGTGTGGAAATCTTTAGTGAAGTGAGTAATCCTTCGCAGCCTTTCCCAGTGAATAGCCCTGGTTAGGCTGCAATCCTATCCACACTTACCTGGAAGCCCCATTGACTATAATATGACTTACTTCTTGATTTGACTTATAATATGACTTACTTCCCAATGCATAGGATTGGGTTCTAGGGCTGCAATCCTAATTCACTTACCTGGAAATGAGCCCCATACACTATAATGGGACTTCCTTCTGAGTAGACATGCTCAGGATTGGGCTCTTAGTCTGTGGGCTTCTCTCTTTGAACTTTTTACTGTTCTTACTACCTACTGACTCATTTTCACATGAAGCGGCATTATCTCCCTCCACCATACTGCAGTAGGGAGAGCCAGAAGCTTATTTTATTGCCATTTCCCTCCCAGACTTAATACAACCATGGAGTATTGTGTCCAGTTCTGGTCACCGCATCTCAAAAAAAGACATAGTGGAAATGGAAAAGGTGCAAAAGAGAGCAACTAAGATGATTACTGGGCTGGGGCACCTTTCCTTATGAGGAAAGTCTACGGCGTTTGGGCCTCTTCAGCCTAGAAAAGAGGCGCCTGAGGGGGGACATGATTGAGACATACAAAATTACGCAGGGGAAGGATAAACTGGATAGAGAAATGCTCTTTACACTCTCACATTCCACCAGAACCAGGGGACATCCACTAAAATCGAGTGTTGAGAGGGTTAGGACAGAGAAAAGAAAATATTTCTTTACTCAGCATGTGGTTGGTCTGTGGAACTCCTTGCCACAGGATGTGGTGATGGCGTCTGGCCTGGATGCCTTTAAAAGGGGATTGGACAGGTTTCTGGAGGAAAAATCCATTAAGGGTTACAAGCCATGATGTGTAAGTACAACCTCCTGATTTTAGAAATGGGCCATGTCAGAATGCCAGATGCAATGGAGGGCACCAGGATGAGGTCTCTTGTTATCTGGTGTGCTCCCTGGGGCATTTGGTGGGCTGCTGTGAGATACAGGAAGCTGGACTAGATGGGCCTATGGCCTGATCCAGTGGGGCTGTTCTTATGTTCTTATGCATTAACTTAAGTGTTAATTCTGCATAAAGAAGAACATATGTTGGGGCTATTAAAATGCTCAGGCCTGAGAAAAAGAAAGCACCAATTGTGTGTTTCAGGGCACAGTCCTATGGATGTCTACTCAGAAGAAAGTCCCACTGCATTCAATAGGACTTACTCCCAGGTAAGCATGCATAGGATTGCAGCCTAACAGCCCAAGCCTATGCATGTCTACTCAGAAGTAAGTTCCATTATAGTCAAGGGGGCTTACTCCCAGGTAAGTGTGAACAGCAATCCTATCCATACTTACCAAGGAGTGAGCCCCCTTGACTATAATGGGACTTACCTCACAGTAGACATGCAGAGGTTTATGCCCTCAGACCACTACTCAGAAGGCCCCGCCCCCGTGAGCTCCCCAGGCCTGGCTCCAAGTGCGCCACATCTTCTCGTCTCCTGAAAGGGCGGTGGGGAAGGGAGGGCGGGGGCGGGACCTTCGGGATTGACGAGCCGGCGAGCCAATGAGCTCTGGAGGCGCTCGCCAGTTGGGGCTCCACCGCCCAATGGGGCGGGCCGGGGCGGGGCCGTCCGGGCGTGTGAGCCGAGCGCGGCCAGCGGCCGAAGCACTTTCGCTGAGTGCTTGGGCGCGGACGGGAGGCCGAGCATGATGCGGCTCCGGAGCCCCGCGCTGCTGAGGGACCTGCTGCGGCTCAGCCAGGCCGGCACCGCGGCCGGCGGGTTGCCGCCCTGCTGCCACCGCCCGGCGCCGAGGCGGCTTCAGCTCGCGCTGCCCGCCCTGGCCGGCCTCCCTCCGCCCCTGCGGCTGCTGCCCGGCGGCGCCCGCGCCCTCTGCACCCGCTCGGAGGGGGTGCTGGAGGAGCCGGGCAAGGGCCCCCCGCAGCAGCAGCAGCCGGCGGGCGGGGACACCTCGGCCGCCAGCAGCAACAGCCACAGCTCCGTCCCCGACAAGGAAGGCGGCGCCGCGGGGGAGAAGTGAGTGGCGGCGGCGGCACGAGAGGGCAGAGCAGGGGAAGGAGGCCACGCGGGAGAGGGCCGGGAAGGATGCTCTGGCCGGGGAGGCGCACGCTCGCCTCTGCCTTCCTCCCTCCCTGGGCATGTGACAGGACGCCGCCCGCCCTGTCAGGAGGGGCAGCCCGCCTCTTACTCCCCTCTTCCCCAGACGGGGTTCTCCCTTCCCTTTCCCTACTGGAGCTGTCCTGCTGTGCACACGTTCCTGGGAGCAAGTCCTGTTGAACATAATGGGTCCTACTTTGGAGTAGACCTGCTTAGGGTTGGGCAGTTCCTCCCCACTTCCCCAGGGTAGGATGTCTTCTTTCTCTCGCCCCCACTTTCCCAGGATGGGGCATTTTCCTTCTCTTCCACCCCCTTCCTACCCACTTCCCAAGGTGGGATGTCTTTTCTCTCTCTTCCCCCCCCCCACTTCCCCAGGATAGGATATCTGCCTTCTCTCCCTTCCCTACTTCCCCAGGGTGGCATATATCTTCCTTCTTCCCCCACTTCCTCCCACTTCCCCAGGTTGGGACATCTTCCTTCTCTTCCACTCCCTTCTTCCTGGCTTCCCCAGGATGGGACATCTATCTTCTCTCCCTCCCCCCACTTCAACCCCCAAACCTCACTCAGAGGTGGCACAGACTTCCTAGAATGCAAATGCTGGTGCTGAACCTGGGGTCTGTCCACCTGCTCCTCCTTCTCCCTTTCAAGTGAGGTCAGTTAAGGAGAAGGCTGTAGGCTCTCAGGGATTTTTCCCTCTCCCACGTTGACATTTTCACTTGACCTTCTTACTTGCTGTTGGAGCTACTCTGTGTGCTCTGTGGTGGTCTTAACAACCTTGGGGGTTCTTCTGGACCCGTTGTCATGCAACTTGTCAAGTAGTGGTGAATAGGAAGGCCCTCTAAACACAAGCTGGATGTGTTTTCTTATTGCTGAGTAATTGCAGTCAGCCCTGGCACATCTTAGTCTGCAAATCCTAGGCACATTTTCCTGGAAGTAGGGCTGCAATCCTATCCACACTTACTTGTGAATAAGCCCCATTGATATAATGGAACTTACTTAAACATGCATAGGATTGAGCTCTCAGTCTTATTGATTCTAATGGGGGCTTCCTAGGATTGTGCTGCATGACTTGTAAGGAGTGGGCTTTCACATCAGAGGGTGTATGTGGTTTCCTGATAGGCTTGAGCCCTAAGACCTTTCAGTTTAGAAACTAAGAGCTGCTGCCTGTATGACATGGGCTAGTTTTGACTTTAATTCCTTTCAGCTTGGCTCATACAAAGGAATAGTGAAAGAGAGACCCCCCCTTCCCCCTTTTGTGCATGTATGTGAAATAAAGAGATTTTGTATTCTGGTGGGCTGTGGGTCAGTGAACATGTATGAAGATGGTCTGTAATGTAGCATTCACAGTATACTCTTCAGATCTGGTTGGACAGGATTTGGTTATATTTTGCTACCCCCCCACTCTCTTCTTCTCCTTCTCCCCCCTCCCCACATTTTGCAAGACTTACCACTGTACAGAGAGAATGAATTCAGTTAAATTTCCCTCCTCGACATACCACCCTGGCAGCTATGTTATCCTTTACCCTCTTTGGGTGAATTTGCCTGTTCTCAGCATCAGTTATTCAGCATAAATTGAAACTTCTTTGCTTAATGAAGTGTATTGCATTCTGCATTCAATGCTGGGATGCAAAGAATCTTCTAGTTGAATTAGTCATTCTTGAACTGTTTGTCTGCACTGATGAAAGAGACATGTGGTAAGGCACCTTTAAAATTAGCTGGTTTGTTAGTCTCAGATGCTACAAACTGCTTAGTTTCTCTTCCTACAAAATACAATAACTATTGTGCTGTGTAATCAGGATATACTGGACATACATTTGAACTATTGACCCTTTTCATATTAATTGATGCCTTTTTTCTGAGAGGTGACTGAGAAATATTTGCATTAAACCTGTGACAGTTGATGGTGGATAACATTTGTGTGCTGGATGCTTTTGTTTCAAGGTTGTAGACCTTTCTTTGAAAAAACTAAAGCAACTTTCAGTACTAGTGTAGATGTTTTCTGGAAGGTAATATTTCTCATGAAAAGTGTCTGTAAATGTTTTAGATTAGAAGATGGTGACCTCAAATGTCTAATTGTGTTTACACCTATATGTTGCAGTAGTGTTAGAAGTTGACTAGCTTGTAGATTAATCTGCTTTTTAGACTTTAATAGGGTGAAGTTAATGGAAAGGTGATGTAAAGTGTTGTGGTCTTTATCTGTGTGTCCAGAGAATCTCCTGTATTGGTTTCTGGGACATGTTAGGGTTAAGTAATGACTTTCAGAGATGATATTCAAAACCCAGATAACTTGATATTTTGCTCTTAATTTCACACTACAGTTTGTGCATCTTGGGCAGCAGCGCATAGCAAGTACTGTACTTAAGTTGAACTGTTGAAAGCGGCTTACTGTTTGTATCTGACAGGCATTAAGGCTAAATGGCATTTCATACTGGCCAAAATGTTGCTTTAAAATTATGCAACTAAGAACACAATTCTTTTTTACAACCCTTCCTACTTCTAAGAAGCATGATGAATTTTTGTTAATGTGAAGGAGAGACTAGTAAAAATCTATAACTTTAAAAGATACTGCTGTTGCATTTTTGAAATGCTTCAGTTTAAACATTTTGGGATCAAATGAAAATGTTAAATCAGAATCTGGAATGAAGGCCCAAACTAGACATGATACACAATTGTTTCTCATAGTGTTCTTTTAAATAACCAAAAGCAGGTGGGAGGCAGCTAAAAATATGGTTCTGAGCCCTCTTGGGACAGACCTATTTAGTTATGTTTAGAAGTTTAGCAGCTTTGAATTTTCTTTGTTGGAAAGTGATGTATAAATATACATAATAATATGAGTGGAGGGAAGGGCTGCCTAACCCCTTTCCCTTCCAGCAGTTTTTCTGCTCAGAATTAATCCTTTCACAGAGGGGAATATACAGATGGTATTTCTTTTTCCTGTACTTCTGGCAAAGGAGCTGTGGGGCAGTTTTGGAGCAAAAAATGATTGGATGAGAAAGGTTCCCCTCTTCCCGTTTGCTCATTTGGCCTTACAAAATGGCTTTTTAAAAACAAATCTCTACTTCTGAAAAAAATGCATGTGTCTATGAGTTATGTCAAGTCTGGGTCTGTAGTGTACAGAAAGAAATTAGATGGTGATTAGTGTTCAGTGGCAAATGTAAGCAATCTTATATGTGTATTGAAATGGGTTTGCAGAACTTTTAGCCTCATGCTAGAGACTATGAAGTTCTGTAGTTGGCTAATGCTGTTGAGCTTTTTATGAACTAGGGATGAGAGACAGATATAGGTGCAAACACGTTATTTCTTGGGGGACTAAATATACAATAAGAGGGGAAAATGAAATAAATATGCAATAAATCAGACTGAAATTGATTCCACTATTTGAAATTTATATAGTGTTGATCTAGTAAGTACTGGTTTGTGGATGTGGAAGGCAGATGGAGAAAGATGGTTACAGAGCATTGTGAGAGGAGGGGAACAAGGAAAGGATTAAAGATGCAAAGTGGAAAGATGTGGAATTTGAGATCCCTGGAAAAGAACAGGAAGTGAGGGGAAAACTGAAGCTGCTCTGTGGAGAGATGTTGGTGTTCTATGGAGGTTAGAATTTGACCAAAAAGTAAATATGTTTTGAAGAGCTTAGAACAGTGGTTCGCACACATTTAGCACTGGGACCCACTTTTTAGAATGAGAATCTTTCAGGACCCACTAGAAGTGATATTATGACCAGAAGTGACATCATCAAGCAGCAAAATTTTTAACAGGCCTATGCTGCAATCCTACCCCTACTAACCCAGAAGTAAGTCCCATTTACTATCATTGTTAAAAGAACATACATAGTAACTTGTTGAAAGTATAGGTCTGTAACATTTCCCCAAATGCAGTCACATACCATGGTAACATCAAGTCCAATATATAGAAAAAAAATATTGAAATTAATGGGGACCCACCTGAAATTGGCTCGTGACTTACCTAGTGGGTCCCGACCCACAGTTTGAGAAACACTGACTTAGAACCTTTGGGTTGAGTGAGTGTGAGAGATATAGATGGAAGGACTTGGGTGCAAAGGAAATAAAACCTCTGTCTAATGTATGAGAACACATCTGGAGCTGGAGCTTGCAAAATAAGGTGGAAACATGGAATAGTTTCTCTAATGAGCATATCTCTGCAACTTGCTCAGTAGGCAACCATATGCCCTGGTGTGTAGTCCCATGTGTTCCAAAAGAGTGTTTCCTTACCATATCTGTAGCATCATTGGAAGGAGTCTTTATCTGAATGTTTACTAGCTCTATATTAAAGGAGGCCTGGAGAAAAGACTCTGGGTTCCTGCTGTAGCCAGTTGGAAAATAGATTTAAACTGAAAGTAAGGACTTTAGACAGAGTTTTACCCTTAAATTTGTGAAGAGGTTAATTGTATAGATGATGGTAGAAGATGACAGGGGATACTGCCAGTTGGCTGCTTGTAGTATATAGGAAGAGTCATTACTAAGACACTTTTCTGTATTTGCTGAGCTGCTAACTTGGCAAGAGGCACTTTTTCAATTGATGCTCCTCTTATATTTAGTAGGGGGAGAGTAACTGTCCCTTTTCATCCCAGCACAGTGTCTTTTCTAGTAGCTGTTTGCTGGTGGTGTTCTGCATTTTTTCAGATTGTGAGCCCTTTTGGGACAGGGAGCCCTTTAATTGATTTTGTCTGTAAACAGCTTTGAACTTTTTTGGTTGAAAAGTGGTATATAAATACTGTATTAATAATAGACTTCTTGAGTTACGGTGGGTTGTAGCCAAGCCTATCTCTTGCTCATGCCAGTAAGTGCTAAAACCCAAGAGGATTTTGAGACTTTTTTGTTGGTTCCCCTTCTGTCTCCAGACTTGTTCTTCTGCTCTGCTTCTGAAGAGTGGGGTGCCTTCTGGAGCAGGTTTCAGGGAGTGCAGCGGAAATCATACCCTGCCTCTCCTGAATGCTCAACAGCATAAGCAGGAAGCAGGTTTGGATGCAATCCATTGAGCAAATCCTTGTAAAGGCCACACTGTTAATATGATTATATTTAGCATTTTTTATTCTCCGTTGCCTGTATACTGAACAGGTTTCAAAATAAGATATAAATATAATTTACAGAATAATATTTAGATCAGGGTTATAAAACTGTAACAGAGTTTTGTCAGTTGCTTTTTTATAACTGTTAAGTACAGGTCTGTCCCATTATCCATGGGGATTTCATTCCAGACATGCCCTGCGCAGATGCCTCAAATCTGTGGATACTAAAATGCCCTTTAAAAAGGTTTAGAAAATGAAGGTCAAAAATAGCTGTTCCTAGCGCAGCATAGTGAAACAGCTCCGTTTTCAGGGCTGCAGGCAGTCTTCTGAGCCGACTGCAGCCATCGCCACCAGGAAGAGCATGCTGGCAGCTCGAAAGACTGCCTGCAACAGCGGTTTTGGTGTTCTGCGAGCTATTTTAAGGCTTCTCAACTTTCTAAACTTTTTAAAATGGCGTCCCCAGTAACCGTGGATAACTAAAATGTTGGATACCAGGGTACATCTGTATCTTCCCTTTGTGTATTTAATGTATGCATGCTATCACACTTCTCTCCGAACGTGCAAGGATGTAAAATGCTTCTGTAGGATTGTACATTGTCCAGGAGTTTCTCAAACAAAAGAGTTTGCTTCGTTAATTACAAATTGATCCCCATTACCATGGGGAAATGTTTTGACTAAGTCATCTGAACTTACTCAGTGGCTAGGCTATATTTGGTCATCCCCCCCCATATGTGTGTTTTCCCAATCCCTCATAGATTGAACCTCTAGAAAGGCTCTTCCATTCAGAGAAGAGCATAGCAGCAAGTTGAGATTCATCCTTACATTATTGCTGCACAATAATTAATTTAGTTCTTTTTAAAAAAGGTATTATTGGGTTCCAGCTATGTGCTTGGTAACTAATGAGAAGAGAGCTCTCACTTAGAAATCTAAGTTTTTGTTATCAAATATGCTAAAAGGTGGCTAAACTACCTGATGCTGTCTTTACCCTGGAAAGCTTTATGATGTCCTAAAACCAGTTCCATTTGTTTTTATGGAGGCTTTCTAGTTTGAATAGATTTTTTCACATAGTGCAGTGGTTCTCAAATATATCAGAGCCTCGACCCACTTCGGCCTCCAGCACTGCTGTTGTGACCTGAAATGGGCCTCTGGATGCAACTGAAAGTTTGCAAAACCAGAAGTGACACAGAAGTCACTTCCAGAGCTGTTCCAAGGCCTGTGGAGGCCCTCTTGGGCCTGGTTCAACATGGGAGCAGCTTCCAGAGTTGGTTCGCAAACAGAAAGTGGCCTCTAGTTGTGTCCGTTTGGCTCCAGTTTGGAGTCTGATGGAGGTGATACGGTAGGTGGGTGAGCCCAACTTGCAACCCACCTGGCCTCCAGCCATGACTCAGTTTGAGAACCACTGTAAGGGGATAGCAGGTTTCTCATAACAGCATTCCAGCAATTCCGTAGCTACTGACCTCTGTATAGTACAAGCGCTTCCCAAAGTGTGGATTGGTCATGAGCCCAAGCACAATCCATCCTTTTGCTGGTTTGGCTCCAAATAGGAGCCATTCCAGAAGCCCCATTATTTACTGTAGCCTCTCCTGGCCCAGTAACCCACTCTACCGGCATCAGAATTGCCCTCGCAAGCCTTTAAGCCATTTCTAGTTTTCAGAAGTTAATGCCTGTTTGCTTATAAAACCAGAAGTGGTTTACAGAGGCATCTGAAGGCCATTCTAATGCCTGTAGAGCGAGTCATTGGGCAGGGAAAGGCCTCTAGCACCACCAGAAGTGTTGCAACCCACTGCAGAGGACAAGGTGGGTTGTGATGCTGCAAAGTTTGGGAGCCCCTGGTATAGTACAAAAAGAAATTGAAAGTTGATGGATGATCTTGTAGGGCACTTGAACTGAAGGTTGTGCTTCTGACTTCAGGAAGTGAATGATAACTTGCATGAGTTTGATGCCTCTTCTGTTCCATATTACGGAGGTGATTATTTTTAAAGCATTTCTAGTACTGAAAAAGTACATTATAATCCTCATCATCCCTGTAATACCCTTACCATGTTTATTGCAAATTGAAGCTGAGAAGTAGCAGTTGTTGTTTTATGTTCAGTTTCTAACTTTGTACCAGGTATTCCAAATAAATAACTTGTTCATTGTTGCACAATGAACGTCATGTATCATGCCTTCAAATTAGCTTGTGTGTGTGTATATATATATATATATATTCTGATTTAAGCTTTGCAGAAAATGAGCACTCATTTCCACATATTTAAGATAACTATGACAATACCATGTCCACTTGTGTATTAGCTCTTTTGGCATATGCTGAATATGTGTTTTTCTAAGTGTTTAATGGTACTAAAACACTGCTCTTAAGCTGAACAAACACTTCCTAAGATTATTGACCTGAGAAATAGGGAGAGAAAAAGCTTATGCTGCAATTCAAACTGATAAGCTTTATCTAAGAATAGTCCATTTTGAGGTATTTTGCGTATGTAAATTGAATGCTTGCTATGTTTGCTTTGTCAGCTGGTTCAATTTCATAGCTCAGTATTGGGCTAGTCTATTTGATTTAACTGAAACAAATGTGAAAGACTATGGAAATGGTATAGATCAGGCGTGTCAAACTCAATTCATACAGAGGGACACACAGCATTCATGATGCCTGCTGGGGGCCAGAAGTGATGTCATTAGGCAAGAAATGATGTCATTAAACGGGTAATAGCCAAAAATGAACACTTTTTCTCAGAAACTCATTAGCTGCAAATAAAAGAGAAAATATACGAATCATATTTCAAGGTATCGGAGAGCCCAATTTTCAAGTGGGTTGCCCTTGCAGCAGTAACACCTCAGCACTACTCAGCAGCTGAGAGCCTAAGGGCTGGATGAAAAGCTTCCGCGGGCCACATCCGGCCCCCGGGCCTTATGTTTGACACCCCTGGTATAGATTGTTCAGTCATTTCACAAAAAATGAGATAAAGCTTAATTTTTAGATTATTGAACACTGGTGTCTATAATCTGTGTGTATTGCTTTGTCTTAGCAAGGGTGTTTTTTGAACCTTGCACCCTACAGAGCATGTGCAAGATTTAAAGCTTGCAGTAAATGGAGATTAATGGAGTCCATTGATAATTCTTTTTCAACCTATCAACCCTATCAATAAAATGCAACTACTATTTTTTTAACTTCTCAGAAGGTTTAGGGCCCAGTCCTATCCAATTTTCCAGCGCTGATTCAGCCATGCCAATTGGGCATGCACTGCATCCTGGGGGGAGTCAGTGACGGAGACCCCCTGAAGGTAAGGGGATGTTTGTTCTCTTGCCTTGCATTGTGGCTCCATTAATTTTGGAAAGTTGGATAAGATTGGGCCTTAAATATTGATCAGTGTGTGTCAGTTTAAGGGGAAACCATTAAAACCCATTTCTTAAAATGGGAAAGAGTAACCTTTGACATTTATTGTAAACCTTTACATTTAGCCTTTACAGAAATTTTAAGGGTTCAAGTTATCAAAGTTCTGTATTTAGCTAAAATCTCACACTTTACTAGCATTCAAGCCATTTTTATCTTGAGTCTTTCTGTTCCTGGAAATATCTGAGAAATGAAGACAGTTTCACCTAAAAGTGTACACTTTCATAGTGAAATATTCAGTCCATTATTAGTAGTATGAGGAAAATTTCTGGATAACTGAGCTCTTGTTTTTTTACATGTGTGGTGGTTTTTGGCCCACTCCCATCTTGTTGTGTTCTTGCTGACTTACCGCATCACCACTAAAGCTTCCAGGTTGCCAAACTCCACGCTTAAAATGGGTTGTGGGGCAGAAAGTTTGAAAACTGCTGTTTTAGCAGAAGAGAACGCAAATGCAAGCCTTTAAAATAGCATCTCGGCCTTGTTGCAGCATCCTGGCTGTGTTTGTATTGAAGGAAGGTTTTAGCTGGTGAATGCAAACCCAAGCTCTTGAAGTAAAGACTCCACCAGTAGGAGTGTTTTCAGCATAACAGTGTCCCATAAGAAGCACAATAAACACCTTTTAAAATAACCTTTCAGGGACAAAGAATAGCTTACCAATCATTCTGTAACAGAAGTTGAGGTCTTGGGCAAATTACCAAACAACTGTGGTATTGGATTCACATGGCAGTATTTTCATAATGGATTATCATGGTAAAGCTGGGGTCTACTGTATTCAGCTTTTATTTTGTTGTCACCTGGTAACTTGCCAGTGGCAAGGTGCTTCTGCCTTATTTTGTTGGCTCTTAGGTTGAAATTATGTCGCAAAATGGAAGGGGCTAATGTTGCAGAAGTAACTTGCATTGAAATTAAATGATAAACAGGTCCGACCTTGTTATACACAGATTTTTTTATACATGGGTTTGGCTCAACCCAAATGGCCACTGCAAATGAGAAGGAATGTGCTGATCCCTGGAGAAGGGAAAAATGCATCCCTCTCTAATCAAAGTTTAGAAAACTACTTTTCTTACTGTTGTAGAGAGATAATCATGCAAGTGATCATGCCATTCTTCAGCTGAGCCAGTCAAAAGCAAAGGTTCTAATTGCTGACTGTCTCTACAACAGTAAGAAAAGCTGTTTTAAACCACAGTTGAAAAGGGATGCACTTTTTAATTTTTTTAAACTGCTTTTATTTGACACATTTTTGGTATCAGCAGGGAGTCCCAGAATCAAACCCCTGTGGATGTCAGGGCACAACCTTATTCCATTAGGAGCAATGGGTCTTTAAATCTATTTTTCCACTGTTTTTTATCCATGGATTTTTTTAATCCACTAGGGGTTCCAGAACGGAACCCCAGTGAATAACGAGGGATGACCTGTAGTCGCAAACATTGTCATTGTGTTTGGGGAAAAATTAATTTACATTTCAAATTTGAATAAATTTACATAAATGAATATATTAGAAGTGGGACTTATATGAATGAATGAAGGTCTTGCAATAGCTCAAGGTCTATAAAAGGCCTTGCACAAAGCAAGGCTGGCCTTTCCTTTGCTTCCGCTGCTGCATCACAGACATGAAACAGCAAGCAGTGGAGGGAGCTCTCATCCCACAGTTCACGCGAGAGGTCAAACAGTCTGAGAGCAGTTGTATCAGGCCAGTGTGGGCTCCAGCAAGTCTCTGCAGGGCCAGAGGCTCATTAGAGTCTGGGCCGGTTTGGGAGACCTCAAGGGCTGCAAGTGGCCCCAGGGCTGGTGTTTAGGCACCCCTGCACTAAACTATTGTTTAGCATTGCATCTGAACCAAGCCTCTCACTAGTAGACTATTAAGATCATTAGTGACCTAGAATTTGGTTGTTGCTTTCTCATATTTTTCTTTATCTTGTTTTCCTTTTAGTAAGATAAAACAAGGGCTGTTGCCTAGCTTGGAGGATTTGCTGTTCTATACCATTGCAGAAGGGCAAGAAAAAATACCAGTTCACAAATTCATTACGGTAAGCTTTTCCAGAAAGATACAAAAAAGATTTTACTGTGTACGTTTTGAAAAGTTGTGTATGTCACAAATTTGCTAATGATTCCTAAATATAAGGATTAGGCATTCCAGTTGTGCAATGTCTTATGAAGATACTTGTACTCGATCTAAACTTTGTGTAGATATTGGAAAACTGAGGGTATATTGGTATTTTTTCTAACCATGGTTATAGGAAGGCATTGAGAAGCAGAACTGCTCTGTAAATGTATCTGACAGTTGATTACTGCAGTGTGTTAGAAAATGAGATTGGGTGGTGCTAACAAATAAGAGTTGATTTATATCTGGATTACGAACATCTCCTGTTCTGAACTGTGATTTTGTTTAATTCTACAGGCTCTGAAATCTACAGGTTTACGAACATCTGATCCAAGATTGAAAGAGTGCATGGATATGCTAAGACTGACTCTTCAGACAACTTCAGATGGTGTCATGCTAGACAAAGATCTCTTTAAAAAGTAAATACCTTTGCTGATCTGAAACTGTGACCTAAAGTTTCCCTCATCCAGTTAATTGACAAACAAGCTCTTCTAATAGCATCTCATTCTTAAGATTAGCATATGCACTCTAAAAGAGCAGACATGTTTACTGTAATTAATGAAAGCTGGATGAAGAAAAGGAAATGAAATAAACTAACAGTTCCTTCAGAAATTCTCTTAAGTCTGCTTTGTGGTAGCATAGTGGATAAGAGCATTACTGTGGTAATTAAATCTGTCGTATGAATGATGTGTTTAACATTTTTGCATGGTACTCTTTTTGTATGTGTACATTTGCGCACACAGATGATTTTAATGTAAGTGTGCATAATACTTCAAATACTTACAAAATGCTTTCAAACTAATGTCAAAGTTCCTTATTGAATATTAGGTTTCTGAGTTGTGCAAGGGATTAAAAATTATGCAGTCTTACATTTTAAGATTTACTTTCATAACCACACTGTTTGTTTCCTTATATTTTTAATTTTTTTTGCCAAAGTAGGATGAGGCTGCTGACAGCTGCATTGATAAAAATGGATGACTTTAAAAAAGTGCAACATCGTGCAAACTTACATTTGATGTTTTTATTTCATTTATGTATATTGTTCCATCTTAAACTAGTTTAAACCTGTGTCTGAATGTGATGCCAACATTTTAATGTTTACACTCGGGGCCCAATCCTATCCAACTTTCCAGCACCGGTGCAACTGAAAGGCAGCCCCAAGGTAAGGGAACAAATGTTCCTATACCTTGAGGAGGCCCCTGTGACTGCCTCCCCACCACAGGATGCAGCACATGCCCCATTGGCTTGGCTACACTGGTCCTGGAAAAGTGGAGAGGATTGGGCCCTCAATCTCTTAAAAATGGATTCATTATTTTCTGTTCTGTACATTGAATTAAAATATACTTTGCAAAAGTCTGAGGTGAGGGGAAAAATGTGATGAGACATATACTTAAAAATTCAGGCTCGTAGATATTTACATCCTGGGATTTCCTGCCCAGAGGTTTAGATTTCACTGCTGCGTGGCATTGAAAGCGATTCAGTTGCAAACAGGCAGTTGTCTATATAGTAATCAAACAGGCCTGCTTTATCAAGAATTAAAAAATAGAGGTGGGTTTAAATTAGTTCTTTTTCCTTGGAAACCTACATCATGTAAAACATTGGTTCCCAACATGTGGTCCATGAGACCCTGAGAAGTCGTCCGTGAGGTTTCAGAAAAAAGATTGCCTTCTATCACTTTCAGCTTGTCACTGAGCGCACACTCTCCCAAAGTCCACCAGAGAGGGTGGAGAACTGACTGCTTGCAGCTGACACTGAAGTGTCTGCTGTGGTTGTTGGCGGTTCATTTTCTGCCCACTCTAGTAGTCCATGGGAGAGCACTTAGTTAGATGCTTCCCCATGGATCACTAGAGAGGGCGGAGAATGGATCACTCACAGTCACCGTTGGCAATAAAAACAACCCACAAATCTTTTCTATACATAATAAATTTTCTTTAATTACTACAAATTTAAGCCATTTCTGCCCAGTATTGCATATGGACAACAGGAATCAAATGTGTACATCTGTGGGCCAGGCAAAGATTATTATTATCATTTTATTAATTTATACCCCGCCTTTTTGCCCACGGGCACACAAGGCGACTTACAAACAATTTAAAATAAAACTTTAAAAACAATCATTAAAACAATTTACAATAACTTTAGAGTATGGCCCATGGCCTCTACCGACTTCAGAATGGCCCTTATGGGCAGAAAAGCTACTTCCCATTTCACTTGGGGAAACCAGAAGTGATCTTTTTATGCCTTTTGAGGCCTGGGGAAGTTTCCTAGCCATGGGCAGATGTGCGCAACCTCTACTTGCTTTAGAAGGGTTCAGGTTCCAGGGAACTTGCATTGAGCCAGATCTGCAGATAAATAGGCTCCACCTGTATAAAACTTTTTGGTATATACATTTTAAATTTAACTGTCTAGACTCTAACATCTTCTAACTACGTGTTCTTGTCATAGTTGTAAGGGAAGCCTTTTATAGTTGATCCTACTGAGATAGATTTATATTGTAGTTTAATGAGATTGTGACTGCTAATTGTCAGTTTGTTGCTTTTGTTTATTTTCATTCCTGCTAATCTCGGTATTCATATTGGATCTCATCCCAGGGTTTGTGGTTACTTTCCCTGAAAGTTGAATATTGATGTTCTTCCGGGCACTTGAAGTGATAGGGCAAAATTAAGTGGGGTGTATGTAGCAATAGAACAAACTGGTTTAAAATCAAATCAATTTTTAGCACGTATGTATTTATAAAAAACTTTAGTGTAGGGTATGCATTCAGTGTTATACATGACATTTTAACTAATGTAGTAATTTTTCATATTTCACAGGTGTGTTCAAAGCAATATTGTCTTGCTTACTCAGGCTTTTAGGCGAAAGTTTGTTATTCCAGATTTCATGTCATTCACCTCTCATATTGATGAGCTGTTCGAAAATGCTAAAAAACAATCTGGAGGAAAGGTAATGGTTTGGAAAGAATTACCGTATTCTGTTTATTTACGTAGTAAAAGGCTATAATCCAATACACGTTTACCCAGAAGTTTGTTTCAATGAACTTCATAGGATTTGCCGATAATTATTCATGATAGCAAAGAATGACAATTTTTAATTTCTAGTTTTTATATTCAGCTCAATATAAAGTTGAAGCATAAGTCTGTGTGTTACACTTTGTGCCGCTTGTGTAATGCAGTTCCAGGTCCTGCCCAGTGGACAAGCTAGAGAACACGGAAATACCATGCAGTTTCTTGTGGCATTTTACTTTACCTCAGGGGTATCCAAACATTTTGGCAGGAGAGCCACATCTCTCTGACACTCTGTCAGGGGCTGGGGAAAAAAGGAATTAATTTACATTTCAAATTTGAATTAATTTACATAAATTAATAGAGATGGAACTTGCGTATATGAATGAATGAAGGTCTTGCAGTAGCTCAAGGCCTATAAGAGGCCTTGTACAAAGCAAGGCTGTCCTTTCTTTCGCTGCCGCTGCTGCATCACAGACATGAAACAACAAGTAGTGGAGGGAGCTCTCATCCCACAGCTCATGTGAGAGGTCGAACAGTTGTCCTCACACCGAGAGCAGTTGCGTCGGGACAGCACAGACTCCAGCAAGTCCCCGGAGGGCCAGAGGCTCATTGGAGACTGGGGACTGGATTGGGAGCCCCCAAGGGCTGTAAATGGCCCCTGGACCATGGTTTGGGCACCCCTGCTTTACCTGCTAGCCAGTGGAGAAAGATAATTGGCCAGTGGGTAGGGAGGAGGTTGATAAAGCCTTAGTAGCAGTAGCGCTTCTTTCTGCCTTTGAAGATGAGATTAGAAGGAACTATGCCTCCAAGTTTGAACCAGCAAACTTTCATTAAGACAAATTTCTCTTTAATTAGATGCAAAGTTTTATATCCTTGTGGAGGCCTTAGGTGCTGAAATCTGTTTGGACAGAAAGTGCATCTCCTCTCTGTTTGCTTCCCAGGGCCTTCATAGGGTGCTCTCTAGCATGCAGAATGAGCTAGCTCTATCATTAGTCCTTGATCAAATACTTAAAACGCTAACTTCTTTTGTGCAAGCTTTTCTAAACAAACATTGAATTGCATTGGAGAACTGCTTTCACAGAAATATATTTAACTTTTTAACCAACTGCTGCACATTCTAGTTCTAAACTAAGACTAGATGTTTAAAAATTCCTCCCTTTGCAGGTGAACGAAAGAGGGGAATTAATGAGCTTGAGTCTTGTAAACATCACATGGAACCACATTCAATTAGGGTTCCACATGTCTTGTAAATTGGACCAGTTTGTGCATATAAACAGCACTTTTTTCTGTCTGTACACAATAAAGATAGATATGCTGTTTGGGGCCCATGGTAATCTGTTTCGTGCAGCTAGTAAGCTATTTGGGACCCATGATTTGATTTTTTCCCCCCCTAATCTGTTTAGGCTTGAAAGGGGGGGGGGTACTGTACACTTGTGGTTTGGAAGAATTTGTTCTTTCTCCATTATTTTTCTGCCTTTTCCAGCTGTACTACTTCTGCAAGTCATTTGTAGTCATACAGTACAACAGTCCTAAACTGACATTGTTCTTGTTTTGGGTAGGTTGCTGACTATATTCCACAGCTGGCAAAATTCAGTCCTGATCTGTGGGCAGTATCTGTTTGTACAGTTGATGGACAAAGGTATGTCAATCTAAATAGCTAAACATTCTGTAAATTTCCAGTATAGAAGGAAATTCTGCAGAATCTGTCATATGTTCCAATTTTAGGACCCCTTGTGCAAACAGATTGTCTTTCATTTGTAGGAAAATCACCTTGGGCTACAAAACATTTTTTTCCAACTTTCCTTGCCTCAAAAACTTGGGTTATGATTGGTATTATATATGTGCAAATATGTTGTTCTATCCTGGTGAGTCATAGAAGCTGAAGTTTAGAATCCCCTTCTGGAAACATAAAGGGCATGCCTATCTGTTTCTTAAGATGAATGTGACAGTGTTGTCATGAGGAAAGGGAATGTGCAGTGACTAACATTGTATTTGTCTCATAGGCATTCTATTGGAGATACCAAAGTCCCATTTTGTCTTCAATCTTGTGTAAAGCCTTTGAAGTATGCTATTGCTGTAAATGACCTTGGCACCGAATATGTACACAGATATGTTGGCAAAGAACCGAGTGGACTAAGGTTCAATAAATTGTTCCTCAATGAAGATGGTAAGTCACTTAAGTATGTAACACATACCAATATTTTAGGGGTGTGGTGAGATGGAAGAGTAAGGAAAGAAGAAAGCACTGCATTATTTATTCCTTCAACCAGTTGTCCCAGCAACCTCCAGATCTGTATTTCGTATAGAATGTGCTGCTGGTGTTTGATATGGAAAATGGTCTTTCATGGTTCAACAGGAGTGGGTGAGAAGGCTGTGTATGTGTTCATATGTGTTTGTCAGATAGTTCAGGTGCTGTGTTAAGAAACAAAAGGCACACTTTGCAATAACCGTTTTCTTTGTCCAGATCTTGGGAAACGCTGAAATGGATTGTATTATTCCAAGTAGAGTCTTTGGGTAGTGCTCTTTGTCTGGGTGTAAGTGTAGAAATATTCCTCTTTGAAGCATATCTACTTCTCTATGCTGTTTGAAGAGGCATAGTGGAAACATCAGAACTAGTAGTATTCGGTGATCCACTAATGAGAAAGCAGCTCTGTTAGAAACAACTCTAGTTGGTTGAATGGATCCACTAATTCTGCTTCTTGCACTTGCACTGCAGCAGTCTGTTCCAGGAGAAGTGAAGAATAATATATGTTGGGGTCAGGAACCAGACTTATAGTGAAACTACTTGTAAAAGAATTTTCTGACCTCCCCATTGAGCCACATTCAGCCCAACCTGAAGCCTCCAGAGGCTCTGCGCGCAGCCTCCACAAGCCTCAGAATGGCCTCTGGAGGTCCTAGAACAGGGGTGTCAAACTTGTTTCATACCGAGGGCCAAATGGCATTCATGATGCCTGCTGAGGGCCGGAAGTGATGTTGTTAGGCAGGAAGTGATGTCATTAAACAACTCATAACCAAAAATTAGCACTTTTTTCACTTAGGAATTCATTAACTTCAAATGACAGAAGAGAGCACACAAATCTTTATCATATTTCAAGATATGGGAGAGCCCAATTTTCGTGAGGGCTGCCCTTTTAGCAGTAACACCTCAGCACTGCTCAGCAGCTGAGAGCCTGAGGGCAGGATAAAAAGCTTCTGCGGGCTACATCCATCCCCCGGGCCTTATGTTTGACACCTGTCCTAGGACACTTCCAATTTTTAGCTGAAAACTGAAAGTGCCATTCTAGGACTTTGGAGGCTGCTTGCATAGAGAAGTAGATATTATGCAGAGAACAGTATGGAGAAGTAGATATTATGCTTCAAAGAAGAACTGCATGCAGCCTCCAGAGGCAACTGGAGCAAGTCTTCAGTCGCATTCAGAGCTTAGTGGACCCCATGTGATTTGGTTTCATGCTGAATTCAGTATCCATGAGGGTTCCAGGAACGGAACCCCCACAGATAACGAGGATCCACCTGTATTATGCTCCCCAGAGGGACAGTCTGTTCATGACTATGAAGAATCCTGTCAAGTTGAGATCTTCATATCGGTTAGTGAACTGGAAAGACTGGTGAGGAATACCCCACCCCCATCTGCCACTTTCATTTCCACTACTATACCAGCTCCATGTTTTTCTCATACTGTAGTGTCTAGGAGATGGATGGGGAGGGCTTGCTTTTCTCCTTTGACATTCAGTGCAGCTGCTCCAATGGCCACAGAAGGACAGCAGTGGTGGCTCTGGATGGTGAGGGAGAAGTCCCTCAACCCCTTCCTATTTGCCCCCCCGCATCCATTGCCACTACAGCATGAATGCCTGGCTCCCAACATTCCATCCCTGTCCACTGGAGGCTGATAAGCCCTTCCTATTGTCCTGCCAGTGTCCAGCACCACCACTGCTGCTGCCTCCTCTAATGGAGGTGTTTGGTGCTCGGCATTCTCTCTGCAGCCATTATGGGTAGTGGTAGTGGCGCACAATATTGAGAGAGAATTGAAGAGGGCAGAAGCTAGGGCTGGATTACCTCTCCCTGTTTTCCAGCTAATGGTAATGATGAGAGTTGCACCAAAATTGATGGTACTGTAATAAATGGTGTCCCGTTAAGAGCTTGGAGAAAGAAGATCTGCTGAGGTGGGCTTGCAGCAGAAAAGAATGCAAGTGTGGGAGATATTCATGTCCAGTTCCTCAAAGTTGAGGACTTGTGCAGGGAGATGTATAATAGGGACCCTGATGGTTGTTTACTTAAGCCATTTCTGTCCAGTGTTGCATATACACAACAGGGATAAAATGCCTACACCTGTGGGCCAGGAAAAATGGGTTAAACATCTCTGTAGTGTAAATGTAACATAAGACTTGCCTGGGTGCCAGTGGTTTTCTTTTAATTTATCTTCTCAATTACATATTATTAACAGTATATATTTAGCCCCTCCATTGCATTTGATCATGCTCTCCCATGTGTTGTAGAAGTTACCATGGCCAATAGTTATGATGCTGCTTGGTAATTTATCCCAGGTTTGAATTTGGAAGCTCAGGTGGGTGCTGAGGTCAGATGTGCTTTTACCCACTTAGAGTAGTGTGCTAGCGAAAACCCTTCCTGTGGAAAGCAGATCTGGCTAAGGTGATCCACACCTTGGCTGCATCTCATTTGGAGTATTTTAATGCCCTCTACTTGGGATTGCCATTGAAAACTGTGTAGAAACTTTATCTAGTACAAAATGCATAGGCAAGGATGCTTTAGTTCTTGTTGGTTTAAGAACTATGCCTGTTCTCTGTGATCTGAATTGGTTTCCAGTTTGTTTCAGGGAAAAATTTGAAGTACTGGTTATGATCTATAAAGTCATATGTGACTTGGAACAGTGGTATCCACAGGTTAGCCTGCTTTCTCATGAACATTCTTGTGGGGCTCTACTCCATGTTTCACTGACTAAGAAAGTGTAGTTATAGGAAATGCTTAGCAGGGCCTTTTGGGTGTCCCTTCCCCCAATTGTGGAATTCTTTCTTGAAGCCTGACTTCACTGCCTGCAGTGATTTTCTCTCCTTCCCCCCCCTCCCAGTCTGACTTTTCCTTGATTTGTGTTCTGTTACTCTGGCTGTTTTGTTTGTTCTTGGTGATTTTGAACATCATTTTATTGTTTGTGCAAATTGTGAGCTGCCTTGATGACTCCTTAAATGGAGTGGAATTGTGGCCTTTAAATGTTTAAGTTACCAATCCATGTATGCCATTCTGCTGTATCACCAGTGTACTTGTAACTACTGTCAAAATGTGTGTGTTTGAGAGGATTAAATGATGCTGGTCTGTCTTCCCTCTTTTTTGTGTACATGCAATATAATTTCTCTATACGGACAGTGCAGACATTTGTCAGGATCACATTTACCTGACCAGATGTAATTGGTACCAAATTCTCAAAAAGCAGCTAGAAAACCATGTATCATAATAAACCTGTTAACTATTTATGCAAGTGTGTTATTGAAGAAAGTGGAATGTGGGTGGTGCTTGGAGTGGGGGGAGAGAAATCTGCTGTGTGAACTGGCCCTTGCTACCATTCCCCTCCCCCCTCTGTCTCCTTTGTGTCTGTTTTCAGATTGAACCCTTGGAGGCATGAACTGTCTTTTTAGTGTAAAGTACCATATACATTACTGGTGCTATATAAATAATGAAAAGGAATTTGCTTCTCAAGTGTTGCAAGCAGACAGCAGTGGCAAATTTTAAAGTAGAAGTGAAGTTCCTATAATAAAACTGTGAATTATTTTTCTTCATCATTTGACACAGTTCATTACTGGTTTCAAAATTTAAAGTTTTTTCTTTAAGTTGATTTACTTGTTTAGTATGATTTCTTCCCAACCCTAAGTATTCTTAAGGATGCAAATGAATTATGTTCTGGTGACTTGTTTAATTTTGCACAAAGTACTGAGTTTTGTTACTGATGCTAGATGCTTTCATAGATGCTTTCAGTAGCTCCTGCTTTGTAAGAAAAGACAGCCTCCTAGTTGCTATGATACTGAATTAATTTTTAATAGACTGAGAATTAAGAGATGGCATTTGAAGATCATGTGATTTTTTTCCACTGAGGAATATATTTGTGTGTATATATGAGAGGAAATGATGCTAGCACTTAACTTTGGAGCTACTGTTCAAAGTCTGATATTTGTGCAATAAAGTAACTTGTCTAGCAGCTACTCTTTTAGTGCCACAGATGCTGGGCAGACAGGGATCTGTATTTAAAATGTGTGTATGTCGCACTCCTTTAGCTATATTTACAGAAGGAGTGTATATAAAATACTTCATCAATATATATGGATTTGAAGTGTGTGAATTTAGTGAGCATAGTAAACACTAAATTTTTTCAAAAATATTGGACTTCCCCATAATCAACTTGAGCATCAAAAAAATACTTTTTGCTGTGTAAAAATAACCTTTTGAAGTAGAGATGGTTCCTTAGGAACTGTCTTTGTTCTTTTAAGTTCAATCAATGGGCTTGATTAGTTTTAAACTTTGTGCCACATGTAGATGCATTTAGGTTTGAATTTCAGGCCATTAATTTGATGTGATTGCTAAACTGTTAATACAGAACTAGGATAATACAGCATTTTTGGTGGTGTTCCAAGTGTGCAAGTATTGGTTGCATGTGCCAAGAGCAAGATCTAAAAATTAGACTTGCCAGCTCCATATTTCATTAAGAATAGAGTACATGTACTTTCATTGACTCTTCCTAAATATAGGAACCATGGGGCAGGTACCTAATAGTAGATGGTGGGAGTAATGTTTTTTTATCATACAATTGTGAAAAGCAACCCAATTTGAAGATGTAGGGAAGAAAAGATATGGATGTTAATATTTTGGAATCATCAACATTATCTGTTAATCAGCTGATCACTAGAGGAAGGATGCAGTTATGTGAAAAAAATGAGGTCATGTTTGTTCTAGTTCTGTAAACTTAATTCCTTAGGACCTGCAAGTATGTGATTAAATACCTTCTTATTTTGCAGACAAACCTCACAATCCTATGGTGAATGCTGGAGCAATCGTGATAACATCCTTGATCAAGGTAAAATCTTTACACTTAGTTTTACTGAGAATTGTGTTGTAAACATTTTTTGCAGAAAGCTTTGTGATACTGCATTAATTTCAGTGAGCTATTACAACTTCATGAACCAAACTGCAACTTGCTAATCCACAGAAGCCCATGGTCAAACTTTACACCTGCAGAATGGTTTGAATCCCCAGGGGCACATGTGTATCTAAAGCTCTTTTTAGTGATGTTGTTTCAGAACCTGCCCTCCCCCAAGTTCAGAGGTAGTTCTGGGTTTTAGTGAAAGACTTTCAAAGGAAAATGCTGTCACTGTGTCCCCCCCTTTACCCTTCAAAAAGCACTTGCATAAATATTCCAAATTGGTTTTTGAAGGGTCAGGTAAAGGGGTTTTGTGGGTAGTACTATCTGCAGAACTTATACAGGAAAAAATGGATATTTGCTTGCTCCTCTGCTTTGCATACTAACCAAAATTAGAGGACAATTAGATAAATTGAATGTCTTCTGCTTAGTATTTTGTGTTCTGTGAAGCATGCAATATATTTTAAAGATTTTTATATAAGAACCTTATAAAATCTTATAAGAATATAAGATTTTTATATACATCAGTTTGAACGTGCCCTTTAAAATAAAATATTTGTGAAATCTTGTGAGAATTTGACCTAAAAAATGTTTTCCTGTGGACTATTATCAAGTGATTATAACTGAATCTACAGCTGAATTTTTATGAAGGGCATGACTAAATCTCCTGGTACTGCAGTACTAAAGTTCCCACATCTAATGGTAGATTTTAAGTTCAGAGTTAAATGTGTGGTGGCTATTAGTTGGCTCACAGCACAGACCTATGAATGTCTACTCAGAAGTCTCATTTAATTCAGTGGGACTTTCTCCCAGGAAAGTGAGTATAGGATTACAGCTCTAGTAATGCATCTCATGTAGGGCCTTTTGATAATGTTTCTGAATAAATTTGTACATTTTTGAACAGCAGGATTGTTTTGAATATTTCCAAGTGTTAACATACTCTTGGATGTCTGCATTCATGTCTGAATTACTCAGTGCCATCTCTTGTGAGATCTAAAATCTGATCTTACATCTTTGGATCTCTAAAAATAAGTGATTTTGTATTTAATTCCTCATCTTCAAGTAGAATATATATCTTTGAGTGGACAGCTTATGCTGTTATAATTGCATCTTAACATTCATTCATTTGTTCCTATTCTTTTAGTTATGAAAAGGCTATTTCTTAGTCTTGGCTTATGTTTTTTTTCTTTGTACTGAAGAAAGTATAAAACATCCTGCTTAAAACATTTATCTTTAATAGCTATAGGTGAAGGAAAAAGGCCTTATGTGTGACAGGTAAACTTATTCATGTTTTAATTTTTTTCTGTAGGTTTAATGAACGTTGAAATTAACTCTGACAATGAGATTTTAAATAAGTGATTGGCAATCCATTCAATAATTTGAATATAACTCTTGCCACAGTGTAGGCTGTTAGAGAGTAGTCAAAATTATGAGCCGAAATGCACACTTATTTGGAAGTTAAATTCCATTCGAATTAAATTTACTTCTAAGTCAATGTTTATTGGGAAGAAAAATCTAAAATGTGTGGTAGAAGAGCACCAGTGTAGGTTTCTGGCTCTTAATGTTCTGAAACTTAGTCTTACTGCATGCAGTTGTGACATTATGGTTTTCTTGATGATCGCCTCTAAGTCAGTACTGGATTGCTTTGAAAATTTGCATGTAGTATTTGCATGTCCAGAAGATACAAATCACCATTTTATTTGTATATAGTTATTGTAAGACATTTCATATACTACAGTTAGGAAATTTGTTGAAAATTATGTGTAATTCTGAGAATTCTTTTGGGAGTTGGTATATTGAAAGATCTCTGGTTTGTTTGTGTTGGTACGGTTTTGCTAAGTTAAATTAACTTGGGGAATTAAGTCCACAGCTAATGCCATCTATTAGTGCCCCCTGATTCTCAGTTTACTTAGAAGTAACTTTTGCTGAATGCATTGTGGTTTACTCCTAAGTGTGTGTAGAATGTCAGCAGCTTTGCAAACTAGTTCACAGATGTTACTAGCCCACATTAGCACTTGGTATTGGGTATTTGATCTGAATAGGAGATGGGAAAGTTACTAGTTGAGTATTCCTTTCTTATAACCTGTAGAGCATGGTGTCCAAAGTTTTTGGCAGGAGGGCCACATCATCTCTGACATTGTTGGGGGGGAAAAAAGAATTTACATTTCAAATTTGAATACATTTACATAAATGAATTTATTAGAGGTAGAACTTATATGAATGAATGAAGGTCTTACAGTAGCTCAAGGCCTATAAAAGGCCTTTCCTTAGCTGCTGCTGCTACTGCATCACAGATGTGAAACAGCAAGTAGTGGAGGGAGCCCTTGTCACACAGCTCAGGTGAGAGGTTGAACAGTCATCCTCATGCTGAGAGCAGTTGCATCAGGCCAGCATGGGCTCCAGCAAGTCTCTGGAGGTCCAGAGGCTCATTGGAGACTGGGGGCTCCTCAGAGGCCTGATTGGGAGCCCCCGAGGGCTGCAAGGGTTTGGGCACCCCTGCTGTAGAGTTTAGACAGAGTATTCCTCTCTTTCTTATAACCTGTAGAGTGTAGACAGTTCATTCTTATCCATAATGACTAGGCAAGTGACAGTTTACAGGTCTTACTTGCAGACTTAATCAGATTTAAGCCATTTCTGCCCAACATTGCATATATGCAACAGGAATCAAATGTGTACACCTGTGGGCTGGGCAGAAATGGGTTAAGAGAGGTTGTGCAAGATCCTTGGAATTCAGTAGTTATCCTTAATTTCACGTTTTGTGACAAACCGATATGTATGTAGACCACCAAACAGCTCTAATTGTGCTACCGTATGTTCTTGTTATCATAAAATGAAATTGTGTAGGTTACTAAGTGACATTTGAAACCAGTGAAATTGTATCACATTTGTCCATTTCATACTGCTGTCTGACAAATATTTATTGGATTATGAACTCACTGTTCTGCATATACATCTAGCTAAATCAATTGCTTCCTGATTTCTCAAGCCAAGTTGTCCTATGACATCTGAACTGGTGAACTGTGTTTTGATAAGTGTTTCAGCAAACCAGATTTAAACTATTGCTTGAAATCCTGGTGGTTTGGAATAACTTCAGTGGTTATTGTTTGAGCATCATGCAACTTTGGTTTAAGAAACTAGGAAGTTATTGCTTCAGCTGGATCTGGGAGGGTGAGGGAGCATGTGTTGGCTTGTTCACTGTCTTAACGAACAGTAATAGACATCTTATTTAAAGCTTAACTTGTCCTGCACTGGCTGGAGCTGAGTGTATAGGGCAGGGGTGCCCAAACTCCGGCCCTGGGGCCACTTGTGGCCCTCGAGGTCTCTCAATGCAGCCTGCAGGGAACCCCCAGTCTCCAATGAGCCTCTGGCCCTCTGGAGATGTGTTGGAGACCACACTGGCCCAACGCAATTGCTCTCAGTGTGAGGGAGACTGTTTGACCTCTCTTGTGAGCTGTGGAATGAGGGCTCCCTCCACTGCGTGTTTCACGTCTGTGATGCAGTAGCGGCAGCATAGGAAAGGCCAGCCTTGCTTTGTGCAAGGCCTTTTATAGGCCTTGAGCTACTGCAAGACCTTCATTCATTCATATAAGTTCATCTTTAATATATTCATTTATGTAAACTTATGTAAACTTGTTCAAATTTCAAATGTAAATTAATTCTTCCCCCCCCCCAGCCCCTGGCACAGTGTCAGAGAGGCTATGTGGCCCTCCTGCCAAAAACTTTGGACACCCCTGGTATAGGGTAAAGACAAAGAGGGAGTATTGACTGACATCTGTTTGGCCATGGATGGAGAGAGTGCTGGACTAGATGGACATTGCTTTTACTTAAGATGGTGGTTCTCAATTTCCTAATGGACAGAGATTTGAGTTGTCCATGCTCTGTGGTAATTGCTTTTCAATTGTGGAGCTGCTTCTAGGATTGGATCTTGTGTTGTAGCATCCACATAGGAGTTGCTTGAAAGGGTTTCCATATGGTGACTGCTACACATGGTAGCCTTAATGAATGGGAGCTGATCACTGTGGGCGAAATCCTAACCCCTTATGTCAGTGCTTTCCAGCTGGTGCCAATGGGACATGTGCTGCATCCTGCAGTTGACTATCACTCACGGAGGCCTCCTCAAAGTAAGGGAATGTTTCTTCCCTTACCTCAGAGCTGCATTGCCCTTATGTCAGTGCTGGAAAGCACTGACATAAGGGGTTAGGATTGTGCCCTGTGTAGATTTTCTGAGTAAGTTTGTTGACTGACACAAGTCTTGGTGACACAAGTGCAGGTTTATTGGCATGACGAAGTTGGACTTAACCCATGAGCATTTTCCCATGTGGCAGTTAACAAAAAAGGAGGGGTTACACAGAGGGCAAACATTTTAAGAGCATTGACCCCTCAGTACAACAAATCTTAAGAACTGTTGCTCTGTGGGATTACAAGGTGTTGCTTCTGCTTTGTGCATAAACTTTTTCATTATTGGCAATAATTATGCACACTGTGTAGAGACTGCAATCTGAAGGTGTATTTTTGCTTGCATTCATCTTTTAATGTGCTCCATCATATAGTTGTATGCCATAAGCTAATCTCTTGGCTACACTCTGCACTTCTGACTACTACTGATTTTTGCACATGTAAATTCTGGTACAGAAAATAGACTAGGCATTTTTGTTTGGTGGTTATCCTTTTGTCTGATTAAAGAACATTCACGTAGCACCACCAAAGTACAGTGGTGCATTTACACAGAATGAGAGAATAGATCTCTACTCTTAGGGTCTTGCAGTCTTGATAGGCACAAGAAAAGCAGAGGGAAGGGAGGAAAATGGAGACAGTGAAGAATATGTGGTTATTTTCAGTGGTTGGTTGTAGATGTATGTAGATTAAAATGATGTCCAAAGACTTGGGGGGGGGATGAGTTTTAGGAAGCATTCTGAAGAAAGACGTGAATATGGGGACTAAAGGAGGGAAAGGGGTAAAAAGTGAGGTCTTTGAGCATTGTCAGTAGAATGGTTACACTGTCAATGGTTAAGGAGAGTGAAAAAATAAGAGGGCTTCAGAAGAATGAGTCGAAGTTCTCTGTCTTGGATATATTGAGTTTGAAGCATTCAAACAAAACTGTCAACTGGGCAATTGGAGATGCAGATTTGAATGGTACAGGGATCGCTCTGAGGAGACTGTGGAGGAATGATTGGCCAGTTAGGAAAAGAATCATATTGCAAAACTGCACAGTCCTATGCATGTCTATTTGGAATGGAGTCTCATTCAATTCAGTGGGACTTGCTCCAAGGAAAATGTATATATGATTGATGGCAGTGTAAGCCCCGTAAGGAGTCGAGCAACAGAGTGATTGAAGGCGGCAGAGGTCAAGAATGACAATAGAGACTTCTTGATCTGGCAATGAGAACTTTATAACTAATAGATTTATCTTAATGAAGCTTGTATTCCTGGTACTTTCATCGCAATCTCTGTTTAGAGCAGTGTTTCTCAAACTGTGGGTCGTGAGCCAATTTCAGGTGGGTCCCCATTCATTTCAATATTTTATTTCAATATATTAAACTTAATGCTACCATGGTATGTGACTGCATCTGGGGAAATGTTACAGCTCTGTACTTTTAACATGCTACTATGTATATCTTTTTAACAATGATAATAAATGGGACTTACTCCTGGGTGAGTGTGGGCAGGATTGCAGCCTAGGATTGTTAAAAATTTTCCTGCTTGATGATGTCACTTCTGGTCATAAGATCACTTCCGGTGGGTCCTGACAGATTCTCATTCTAAAAAAGTGGGTTCCAGTACTAAACATCTGAGAACCGCTGGTTTAGAGGTTAAAATAGCATTAGAAATTTTTAGCTTACTAGGTATCGTTAAAACAAGTTGCCAAGTATGCATCCTGTCGGCCATTTTTCCATTAAGTTCTGGGAAAATAGTGTCTTGCTGTTTAAGTATTTGCCTTGTGTTATACTGATTAATCTTTCAGTTAGGTTTTGCATTGCCCAGTACAGTCAAAGTAAGTTTCCAAAGTAGACTGGCCAGTTTTAAAGTTCGTCTTAAAGCATACTGCAGAATCCTCATTTTTCATTGAGGCCTTGCTAACTAAGTGGAATGCTGAAGTGTGTGGAGACAGAGAAAGGATTTTGTCTTGAAGTATGATGATTTCTAATCTGTTTAGATAGAAGGTCTAGCGTTCTAATAATGTACACGACTTGGTCAACATTAGTTTCAGATAATATATTAAGATGCATTTAAATATAGAGAAAGTTTCCATAATGTTCAGGGAGGATGAAAGGATAATTTTTATGTATTTTCAGCTTCTAAAATCTTCTAATGAAAGCTGTGAATAAATACCAACTAACCCTGAGTGATACAAAATATTCTATCTTGGTTTTGAATGCTATTATGTTAAGACATTTCCCAGACAGATTCAGCATCCATTTTTCTTTATTACTAATTAGTGAAATTTTAGACAGTGGGGAAAAAATAAAAGATGTTTGCATGGATATGTGCCCCTAGGGTAAGATAAGGCACAGGTCTGACTTTTCCCTGTCTTAATGTTTCTGGCTGCAGACCATTTACTTGTTTTGATGGGGAGGTAGTGGTGGGGAAGCTACTGAGAATGTAGTTAGCTTCTGAATAGAATTGTTTGGGTATAGTAGTTCCTTTTTTGCCTCTGTGCAATCACACCTGTGATATCTGTACCTGTACAGAACCTTGTTTGGAACAGAACTTAGTGATAAAACACTTTTGATGCAGGCCCTTCCCATCATAGCCATAGCTCTTGCCAATGTGAGGGTAGCCTACCACCTCTTGCTCAGCTCTTGAATTGCTGTAGCAGTAGTATCATGATGATCTTCCTCTTGGTTTGTGCCAAGAAAGTCTGAATGTCTAGTGCAGCCATTTTCAACCACTGTGCCATGGCATACTAGTGTGCCGTGAGTGGTCCACAGGTGTACCTCAGGAATTTGGGGGAAGATCATTTATTAGTAGGGCCAATGGGGATGTGAGCCCCCACTGGCAGCATGGTGTCAATTGTCAAAAACCTGCTGGTGTGCCGTGACAATTTTAGTGCCTTGTCAGTGTGCCAAGGTGAAAAAGGTTGAAAATTGCTGGTCTAGTGTGTTTTGTATCAGTATAGTTCTGGATGAGCAAACCACTTTGTTTCATACCCAACAGACAGACTTTTAATTTTATTTGAGCTATTTAGTCAGGTATTCTTTTCAATACAGGTGTGTGCCACTTAATGACTGGGGTACATTCTCCAGTCCCCATTGTTATGCAATTAGATTGTTAAGTGAACATTCTGTCCAATCTAGTGCCTTTGTTCTAGAATCTAGACACTCCCTGCCAGAAATTAGCTGGCTGCACAGGCTACTGGAGACGGAATGCTTCTTCTTTGCATTAAAAGCCACTTTGTTGAGTGAATAGATACTCTGCTGTAGGCTGAGGGAGTCCTGACTGCCTCATTAAGAGCCTCTTTGTTGTGCATTGATCACCTTGTATATGCCATCTGTTAAGCAGAAGGTTGTTAATCCTGCACGCCTGTATGTAGATTTCTTTTAGTACAAGTAGTTTGCATCTATGCTCCTTACCCAAACTTGGCAATTATCTTTTTTCTTTGGTTCTTTACATTAAGTTGTCTTGAAAACTTTCTGTTAATACAGTATTAATACAGACTTCAAAAAATCCATTTATACAACACTTTAGTAGAAAAAAGGTTGTTGATGTGGTGAGAGATCATCTTTACTCTTATACAGTTAAGATACTGAGTAATTTGACCAAGGCTTCCTTGTGTGTCTGTGGTAGGATGTAAACCAGGTCTACAATCAAACCATACATTTCAAAGTGTGTAAATACAGAAAGCATAGGAGCCATTAATGAATGTTACATTTATAGACACAACCATGCCAAAAAATTGGACAGCATAATCTATTAGTATTCAAAGGTTTTAATGTAATTTTTAAAAATTTGATCTTGGCAGTGAATGTTACAATTTTTAACAAGATAATAAATGATAGTACTGTTTTGACCTGATTCTGTAGCTTGTACAGTGGTTCCTCCTTATCCATGGGCTCAACACCCAAGGATTTCAGTATTTGTAGATGCCAAGCCCATTGGAGAGCCTTGGAGGATCTTCTCAATGTGACTAGAAGTGCCTTCTGGTTGCATCCGGGAGTTGTTCTGAGGCTCTCCAGCTGCTGACTTAATTATCCTAGAATGTCCTAGAATGGATCCCTCATGGACGCTGAGGGGCCCACTGTGGGGCTCTGAACCATTTCAACAACCAAACCTTTCTTTGGGTCCTAGTGTGCACACTAAATATTTTCTTCTATGTCTCTTTTTGTAAAATCTCCATTGTATTGTATTGGCAACCTTCAGTCTCGAAAGACTATACAGTGATGGTTTTGTGGATGAAACTTTTCCTGATGTTGAAAAGATGGGGATCTGCTCATATATAGCTCCATTGGGCTCCAGTATACACATAGAAGTTTGAGTCAGGAAATGAATTTAAAATACAGTCTCTTAGTGAATTAGTATTTGGTTATACATAATGGGATTATATAATGGGATTGTCTAGTGATAAATAGCCCTTGGCTAACTCTAGAAAAACGCAATGCTTGTAAACTAAATAACAGCACACAAGAAATATGTAAAAATTGTATTAGGTCATTAAGGGCGCAACCAAATTTCCAGCATTGAGGTAAGGGCAGTGCAACTCCAAGGTCAGGGAACAAACATTCTCTTACCTTGAGGAGGCTTCTGTGACCACCACCCAACTGCAAAATGCATCACATGCCCCATTGGTACAGCTATGTCAGTGCAGGGGAAATTGGTTAGGATTTGGGTCGAAGTACATTTTAAAAAAACTGAAACCTATAGAAATTTAAGAGTTGCTGAGATCTTGCTGCACCCTGAAGTTTTTAGGCTCATTCTATTTGTTCCAGTGTGTAACTGAGAGTTTATCTGTATATTAGAAGTTGTGCATGAATGATTGTCTTAGTTCTAAACTATTCAGTTCCTTTGTGTTCATAAATGTGCATCTGTATATACACAGTAGTGTGCATATACACATAAATATACATGCTAGCATGCACACATACGTGTTTATATGTATATATTATGTTTGTGAAATGACATTGCATGGTACATTTGTAGACAGACTAAAATTTCAAAGTTAACTTGGAAGATTCTTCAAACTGGAAAAAATTAGATGTGAAGCAAAATAAAACTGAAGAAATCAAGAACTGCTCTGTTCCACCTAAAAATTGCTAAGGAAAATATTTTCAGTATTGCCATAGGGAAAGAATAGCTCCTTAAAGATTTGGTGCCTTGTTTTGCTTGTTACTTTGCCTTTCAATTAGTTAACTTGTAGTCTGTAAAAAAAAGGGGGAATAAACTGACCATGACTGTCTGACAAAGGTGAGGGGTCAAGTTAAGAATATGTATTAAAAGTACCACTGGAAAGATATTTAATGCACTAAAAGCTAAACACAGGTTTAAGTTTTTGCTTTGGGAGGATGTTAATCAACACCATGGATTAACTTAAATTGGAATGTGAAAGGGACTTTGAAGAGGTTGTTCCTTTTTCAGAATTTTGCTGGAGATTATAAAGTCCGAAAAGTCAAACACCTCTGACTTTAATAAATGCTGAAATAAGTTTGCTTTGATATGCCCATCTTGTTTGCTATGGTTATTTTGCTAATAGTATCAAACTTGTGAAGGCTTTTTCAGTTAAGGGGGGTGGGTGGGTGGAAAGATAACTAAACTACCCTTGCATTAAGCATCTTTCTTGTTCTCCCTTAAACATAGGGGAGAAATGCAAAACTTGTTTCAGTTTAATTGTTTTAACCATACAACAATGATCAGTACAGCATCCCATGACTAATGCTGACCCACTTTCCCAAAGAGACATTCACTGTGCATTTAAAAGGTTTTTGTGGTTTAAATGTTGTTACATATTTTACAGCATTAGGATCTATGGAATATTTTGACAACTGCAACAGTTCAATGAAGTTGGTAATTTCTTCTTTTAATTATTTTTCATTGAACAAATTTGGAGTTACACTTTTTAAAAGCTTGTTTTTCTAATGCCTTTCAAAACAATGCTTAACCTTTTTAGCATACTTATAATGTAGTTATTGACTCTGTGGGTAGCAGCATTTTTACTTTATTGGTGCATAACTTTGACACAACAGTGTGGTATTCTTTCAGCTGGTGATCATACGTGTGTGTCTGCACATCACTAGATGAGCTGGTGCGTGTGGCTTCACAGGTTATCTGCAACACCCTAATCCACTTGTAGAATGGGAAATGAGGCTGGCTTGATGCATTTCATTGGGTACAATGCTGGTATATACAAGGTTCAGTCCTCCCCACCCCAGCACAGAGAAATGCTTCTTGGATTGTTTAGAAGCACTCTTTAGATAACAGAACTAAATTAAAACATTAAGCAAATGTTTCAATGGCATTAACTAAAGCCTATTCATTTGAGACAGTCTGTTTGAAAATGCAACAAAAACTTCTTTGAAAATGTCTTTGTAGGCTAGTGTTCAGATATGGAAGAAGTTACCAGTTGGTCCTTGTATTATTCCATTACAGCCCCATAAACACAGTGAAACTATTATATTTCAAAGCACCCAAACTTTATACGCTACAGCAATGATTCCCAAATGTTTTAGCATCAGGACTCACCTAAAAAAAGAGTATCACTTAACCAGCCACTCAAGCCTCTGTGGCTATAATGGTGATTGGGCAGCAGAGTTCCCCCTAGTAGCAGGTTACTCAACCCTTGATGTACGTAGCCTAATCAATTTTAGCTGTGTCAATTTTGCAGGCCATCAGAAATTGGGTCATACCCCCAGTTTGGGAACTGCTGACCTATAAAGTGCAGTTTTCATGTTGTTTGTTTCACAAATTTTGATCTGGCAATCCTAGATATTCCTGGAAAATAAGTGATTACATTGAATTAAAGAATATCTATTATCTGTTTATTAAAACCATGTCTGAAATAAATATGCAGCTCTGTAAGTATCTGTAACAAGACCCTGCTATTGTGGCTACAACCTATAAACAATGTGAGGGGGAATCTGCCCAGGCAACAGAGCTCCTCCCACCTTTTGGATAGCAACTTCTGTATGCCCCTATATAGTTAATGCAGACTAATTGTTTGGGCCAGGTTTCCTTGAGAGGCATGTGTGATCAGATTTTATATACATGCTGCAAGAAATGCTAATGTAACATGCAGCAGTTGTAATCGTATAATTGCCCTTATATATTTGCTTGAGTTTCAAAGGCTAGTTATGATACACAACAGAGCATGGGAAGAATGATGTTGCACTACATGCACTTAGAAATGCATAAAGATTGTGCCTAAGCTCCACTGGTGTCAGACTGGATGTTCCAGATGTTTCAAACATTTTGAAATTTTTCTGATCTTATTCTGGTGGTGATTTAAAATCCAGCGTTTTCAAGCCTCTATTGAACTAGCTTTGAACAATATTTTTCTTCAATTCCTGTTGAGACTGGGGAATATTTATCTTTACTGTTTTTAAATTGTGGCTGAGATGTACCTATAACTTCTGGCCAAGTACAAGATTTTGAATATGTGCAGCAGGGCTTTCCCAGTATTTTTCGGAGCTGCTGTTCATCATGCTACATTGGAGCAGTGGTGATGGTGGGGTATATAAATGGAAGCTCCCAGCAGGGCTCATTGATCCCAGCCAGATTTTTTTTTAATGCAGTTGTCTTTATAGCAGTGGTAATACAGTATTCTAAAGTATTTTCCCCAATTGTTTAAACAGTAGCCACACAAAATAATCAGCTGTATGTCACTGAATTTTCTAGAACACAGCATAGTGAAAAATATTGTCTGAAACTAAAAGGATTGAAAGTTAAAATGTATCCATTGTTTTGCATAAATGGCAAATTAATTTCCAGGCACTAATTTGTAATTAAGTAAAGAGCACTTAAAGTTGGCTTTATTCAGTGTTCAATTTTGTTACCCACATACTGGTAACTTTTTTGAAACTTTCTGTAGTATTCTTTTACCTAAACTTTGAACAATTTAGTAATCTAGGTATTAGATTAAAAATAGTTTAATATTAGTTATACTTAAGTAGTTAGACTATCACATGAGTATTTTGTTCTATAAACTAAGTTAAATTAGAACCAAAGCTGCTCTTGTATTAACAAACTTTGTAAATATGTTTTCTTTCCTTTCAGCAAGGAGCAAATAATGCAGAGAAATTTGACTATGTAAGTAAACCTTATGATCTTCAAAATTGTACCCATACTTAAGTTTTAAAATGCAGGGTAAGAGTATTGCTGTGTTCCATTTTTTCTCTTCCTATCTGATGGTGGATATGTTGATTGCCATTCAAGATCTTTTGACCTTGGCATAAAGTACCCAAGCAAGTACTTAATGCTTATGCCGCTTAAATTAGTCATGTTGAATACTGGGCTTAAGTGATGCCATATTGTGTGATGGAAAACATTGTGATGCTTCTCCAATAGGTGATGCAGTTCATGAACAAGATGGCTGGAAACGAGTATGTTGGGTTTAGTAATGCCACGTAAGTATGTTTCAAACATTTTGAAAATTTTCCTGTTTTATTCTGGTACTAGGTAGGTTAAAGCATGTGTAAGAGATTCCTTAAAAACAGAACATGTTAGCAGTGGCTCTGAGGCACTCCACTGCTTTATTACTGCAGGCCAATCTTATACTGATGCCATGCCAGCAATGCAGCAGTGAAGGTGCAACGAAGGGATGACCACCATAGCAAAATCTGTCCAACATGAGTGGAGGAAGGAGAAACACAAGAGTCCAGGCAATACCTTGCTGGCACAGCCCTCCTGGTAATGTGCCAGCATCCATGGAAATACTTATGCAGACTTGCATCCATTGAGTGATTCTATGTGATACACCAACTGCTGTGTCTTCCCAGCCCCAGTGACTGGCTGAAGAAATGCTGCCAGAGTAACCCAATTAGGGAGTGGGGGCAGTACCAGTGAGCAATTAGAATGATGCCCCCCAGCAGTCACTAGGAGTGAGTACCACAGCAAAAGATCACCACTATGGGGAAATGACCACACCCCACCACAATACCCCCGCCCCCTACAGGAGCTACTGTGGTGTAAGCAGTAATGGGACAATAGCAGAGAACTACTACAGATTCCAGGTTTCAAGTTCCCTTATGGCACTTGCACAGACTTCCAAGAACTCTTATTGATTGGAAGAGAGCAAAGGTTGAAAGAGCTGCTGTGGAAGACAACAGCTGAATAAAGTATATATGCAAGTCACTCTATGACATTGGTTCTCAAACTCTCTGGGAGTTAGAGAACCAAGGTAAGTCTTTGCAGGGGTGATGTGGAAAGTGGTGATGGGCCCCCCAGGATCATGCTGCTGTGGGGGAAGGGAGGCTGTTTTTACTTTCTTGCTATCAGGATCTGGGGAGCCCTGCTGAGCCCTCTGCAGGGCTCTCTGTGGCTTGTAGAACATTAAAAAAAGATTGTGACCCACTTCCAGGTTGCGATCACAGGCACCTACAGGCATGGCTGTGAGTATGCTGCCCTCCCTGTCAGAGCATCTTCCCACGGTTGGCACCCACTAAATCATGGAGTGGAGATGTTGCAGAGACTTTCCTCCTTCCCTACAGAGACCCCAAGGCCAAATGAGAAATTAGCCTATATCTTGGAGAACATGTAACTTTTTAACAGTCCCCTTTCATTAATGTAGCATAGGTTGAGGGTGCAGTCTTAACCTCTTATGTCAGTACTTTCCAGCACTGACAAAAGGGCAATGTAGCTCTGAGGTAAATGAACAAACATTCCCTTACTTTGAGGAGGCCACCGTGAGTGACACCCAACTGCAGGATGCAGCACATGTCCCATTGGTGCCACTATGCCAGTGCTGGAAAGGGGTTAGGATTGAGTCCTAAAGCATATAGCTATATGATATCTATTGTTCCTGTCTTGGTACTGCTATTGATCTTGTTTTCAAAAAACTTAATTTAAAACCACAAAGGTAGTGATGGGTGGCCTTGGTGAATGCTGCAAATTGAGCTTCCAACCATTTATAGTTTTGCTGAATGGGTTGGCGGCGGCGGCGGCGAGGGTGTGTGTGCGGTTAATCCAGTCTAAAGGCTTCAGGCATTGTTGTAAGCTTTCAGTCCTATTCATATGTGTCAGATTCATTGTGTGCATTTTTAGGTTCCAGTCTGAAAGAGAGAGTGGAGACAGAAACTTTGCAATAGGCTATTATCTGAAAGAGAAGAAGGTATGTATTTTTTTAATTAGCAACATCATACTGTCTCCATTAGATTTTTAAAACTTACCTCTACTAAAAAAAATTTTCATTTCTGCATTCATACCGTAAACAAGGGTGCTGTGCTTCAGTGAATGACGGTGCCTACAAACAGTAAAACAGCAATCGCTGCACTCCAGAAACATAGTTGCTGGGCTCTTGTCAGATGTAACTATTCCTCTCTACGGACAAGTTCAGGGAAACCTGTTCTGTATAGTAGCAAAAGCTGTTTCTGCACAAATCTTGTTGGCTAGTGATGCCAACATATTTACCCAATCTTCAACATAGCGCTACAGTTTAAATTGTCCTTATTTAAAATATTTAAAATAAATTGAAGTACATGTGGACTTAGAAAAGTGAGAAAAAATGGGAGAAGGCAGATAGCCCAGGTGAATCATGATGGAAGAACAAGGATGTCAACTGAATCAGTGTTGGAATTCCTGGTAGGCCTATGCTCTTTCTCTTCTACAAAGCAGGAACTGGAACTAGGCTTACCTTGCAAAAGGCTTAAAAACTGTAGCAAGAGCTAGTGTGTTACAGATTAGTATGCACTCGAGTCTACTTGCATTGGCTTCAGTGAGGTGACAATTTTTCTCTTTGTCTTGGACTCCTGTTAAAAATTATGCCACAGGTATTTCCATCAGGTTTTGGGGACCAAGGGTGACAGAAACAGTTGGCTTCTGATTGGGATTGAGGAAAGTAACCTTCCCTTCCCCAACTTGTTTGGGTGGTGGAAGGGAAGGCATGCAGCAACCCAAAATGGTTCAAGAGGCTTTGGCCTTCTCTTCACACTAATCCCCAAACCTTCATTTTACAGTCCTTTCCTAGGGTTCAGTAAAAAAAACGCTGTTCTGATTTATGTGGTTCAGTGTAAGCAGCTGCAGATGCTTTGCTTCATGCTTTCATATAGTGAAGCACTGAATGCCTGATATATGGAAGACTTGGAATCGCCTTCTAAAAAGCCAGTGTTTTTTAAATGTTGCAGTACTTCATTTGTATGCTGGCAAAAGTTCAGTGATTTGCCTTTTTTAATATTCTGTGTTTTCAAATTTTTTTGTTTCCTTTGTTTCAGTGTTTTCCAGAAGGTACAGATATGGTTGGCATACTAGACTTCTACTTCCAGGTAACTACTTAGTTTTCACTGTTTCTGTAAGTGCAAAGTCTAAACTGGGGAAAAATATATTTTCAGTTGAGCTTCAACGGTTTGAGAATATTTGAGAATATTTTTGCTCAGTTGAGAATATTGAGCTCAGTCTGAGAATATTTTTCTCTGATTTGTTGACTTGATAACTGTAAGACTATTCACAAATTGTATAGCTGATAGAAGTTAAATGATTCATACTGGAAACCTTTGAAACCTATTGGCTTTGTTATATACACGCTATAGACAAAAAATGTTCGGCTAGAAAACAAAATGTCTTTGCTTTGATAATGCTGCAGAAGTGATTAGGAGACCTTGATCACATGAGAGTTGGTGTGCTCCACAAGTAGGCATGGAAACTTAATATTGTAAATTTATTGTCCCTCACCATGAGTGTTCAAGCATTGATTTTTGACTTTATTTTTGGCAAGTGTGGTGTTAATCAAAAGTAGAATTCCCTGCTGAACACAGCAGTTTTCACTGACCTTCATGTGGTTGTCTGACATTCTAGTCATGCCAGGCAGCATTCTAGTTGATACCCTAGTCATGTCAGTCAAAACAGTGCTGTAGCTTATTGACATGCTTGCATCTGCATGCAATACTGTTAATATAATGTTTCTGTGAAACTGTGTGGATCTGTAAAATGAAATAGTTCACCATTTAGAGCAGAAATGGTTCACCGTATGCCAGCACAGATGCACTTAGGATAACACAAATTTGGGTTTGAGACATTATGCCACCCACATACTTTCAAATCACCTATCTAATTGTAAGTTAGAAATTAGAAACATTGTCCAAATATTATGTTCAGAATAAATTTGCCTTATTACCATTGCTAATACGAATTGCCATGATTCTGCTTCAGGTTGATTGACTAATTCTGTGATTGTGAATGGGCAATTTATTTTTGTTATAAAGAACACTAATGGAAGGCTGATCATTAAATTCAAACTTGTTCTGAAATTTTTGTTCTAAGTATTTTTGTTCTTGTAAGACTAGAAAATTGGTTTGATAGGAAAAATCTTATTCTTCACTTACTTAGCAAATGGAGGTTCATGTTGAATAGTGACCTATTTTTTTCATTAAAATATTTACCCTGCCATCAGTGTAGAACAGTGTTTCTGAACATTTATCCTTTTTTGTTCCACTTCATATGGTTAACCTATTTGAAGTACCATGTGAAATAATTGGTGATGACACCATTGCCAGTAACTTTGGGTTGGGAGGTCGGATACAACATAACCAACATCTGTAAGAGCCTCAGGGTGGATGGGGTGGTGCTTTTCAAGCACTGAAAACCATGCTTTGGAGCTCTGCTGAGCCTCCTACTGCTGTCTGTTGCATCATGTTCCTGGTCTAGCTGCTGGGTAGCAGGTGTCCAGGGGTACTGCACCAGACACCACCACAAATACCACTTGTGGTACCCATACCACTGGTTGAGAAATACTGGTTTAGAACCCTTCCCCCTCCCCTGTTTTCCGCTGTAATGGACTCACAACTTGTTTCAAACAAGCTGGTAGCAATTATTGTACTACCCTTATAGCAGTGTAAGCAAAGCATGTTTGAATAGTAATAGTACTGTAACTGCATCTAATTTTTGCAAGGCAGTCCTTTCATTCATTTCTTTATACATTGTGCTTGTAGAGTGTAATGGGAAAAGTGAGATTGCTTACAAACTTTCTCTTTCCTAAGCTATGCTCCATAGAAGTGACCTGTGAATCAGCAAGTGTAATGGCAGCAACACTGGCTAATGGGGGATTTTGTCCAATCACTGGTGAGAGGGTACTGAGCCCTGAAGCAGTTCGGAATACCCTAAGTTTAATGCATTCCTGTGGCATGTATGACTTCTCAGGACAGTTTGCCTTCCATGTAAGTCTGTTTTGCAATCTAGCATTTGATTGTGTGCTGTATTATGAAGTGCTTGGAACTGAATGCTGACATTCACTCTGTATAGCAGTTGATTCTAGCTTTTTATGAAGTTGAGTGGGGACAGCAATTAAACAATGTTTAGTTCATGAGGTTGAGACCAGTAAGGTCCTGGAAAGAGCTTTTGTGCTGTGTAACTTTTATGCGTATGCCTGGAAGACCTCCCAAATCTTCCTGTATCCTCAGATAGTAGAGAATGTGATAGACAGTTTCCTGCATATTAGGGGCTCACATATTTTTTGGGTGCCCCCGTTGGCCTGGTTCATGGCAGAATCAAGTAGCCCCATATTGGTATAGAATATTTTTAAAAGCAAAGGGGGACCTTGTACTTTTTGTCTTGGCACAAAGTGGAAAGGCACTTGCGCTGTGGGCAATGCAATTTCTTTGACTTGCCCTCCATCTCCAGCCCCTCTTTGCACTACATCCCATATTCCCATTGGTTCCCTGATTCTTAGAATTGATTTTTGAAAAGGTGCTAGGGGCTGGTAAACTCTGGTGTGCAAGTTGGGTATAGTGTGTGGTTCTTGTGGTCCTAATTGTTTGATCTTTGATCCTTATTGATGCTATTGCTCTGTGCATGGACTTTCTCTGCTCGTCTACTTCCAACGGGGTAACTTGCTCTGTTGCTGTAGAAAACTGAATTTATTTTTTACCCATCCTTTTCAGTTAGTCATATTTATGCAAAGATGCAGCAGCAACACACTTTCAGCATGTGTAAACAGATCCTTGTTTTGCAACTCAGTTATTGACATTTCTTGACATCGGTAAAATTACACATCAGATGTAATTAAAGATGTACTCCCTTGTGTTATTTGGGATCACAAGAGTGCGCTCACTTCAGCAATAGGACTGCTGCCTTTATAAGTCTCAGTGAATACATAATCAGAACTACAGATGAATATATTTTGGACATTTAAATTAAAACATTCTTGTACTCTCATTTTACATAGGTTGGTCTTCCTGCAAAATCTGGAGTTGCTGGTGGCATTCTTTTGGTGGTTCCTAATGTTATGGGCATGATGTGCTGGTCACCACCTTTGGATAAGATGGGCAACAGTGTAAAAGGGATACATTTTTGTCATGTAAGCAAGGTTTCTCGCTTGACTTTTGTTTTCTAACTATCACTTACTAGCCTGTATTTAGCACCTTTCTGAATTCCAGTAGTCCTTGCTTGTACACCTTTTCAAGGCCCTCCAGATTTTTTCAAAAACTTGCCTGCCTTGTGTTGGTTCACTGTTTATTGCCCTATTTGGCTGCAACGTCTTATGCTGGTGTCCAGGTCTGCAGCAGTGGTACCTATCCAACCTGACTTGGGGTGACTTTCTTTCAGCACGGCCAACAGTAAAGCAAGACTGCCAAGCAAGCAGCAGGAAGGAGAATTGGCAAGGCAGGGAATGTGGGAAGCTATGTATAACTGGGAGTTATAAGACAAACCATTAATGTGCTGAAGGAGAGAGAGGAGAGAGTCTATCAGAGAGGTCCATGGTATATTTGGCAGATGGAGGCTCAGAGAACTACGTGGCAGAGAGGATGACAAGGGTGACTCAGTCCATTCCTCTCCTGGGAAGTCTGAGGCACCACTGGGAAAGAGACTTCTCCAGAGACTGTGATTGTGGGACATAGAAAGCCCCACTTCGCTATTCTGGCTTCTGATTAAAGGGGATACCCCCTCAGCCTGGTGGAAGCCAGTTGAGGGAGTAGAGGCAGATGAAGCAGGAACTCCCATATCACTGCTATTAAATATGTTGCTTTCATAGTAACTCTGCTGCTAGGAAGCACATTGACAATGCTATGTCAAGACTATTAGGAAGAATACTGTTGCAAAGAGCTTGCTTTAGATCCATTTCCACTGCTTAATTGCTAGGTGACAGGTATGACTCATTCTCTGTGTGTGGTCATCTTGCCATATAAACTCTTGCCTCTTTCTCTTCCATTGGTCTCTGCTGCACAGCAAAGGAGGATAGAGATGCATTTAACTAAGAGAGAAAATGTTCATTCCCACTTTTGACTTGGCCTGTATTTATTGCAGCATGGTCTGTTGAGAGAAAAAGTAAATTCCTTTGCATTTGTTTACCCGATGACTGAGTGCTCCTCAACTATATTTTTCAAGCCTGTGTTATGTTCTAGCAGAGTTCAGATTAACAACTTCTTTCTTATGGTTTGTGAGGTTAGCTTTGCAACTTTTCACTATAGATTATGCCAGACTACAGATGGTAGAAGCAAAGAAAGTTATGAAATTATGTTGGTTGACATGTGCGTATATGGAACAATGTGATGTTCTGACCATTGCAGGAACTGGTTGCTTTGTGCAATTTCCATAATTATGATAACTTGAGGCATTTTGCAAAGAAGCTTGATCCTCGCAGAGAAGGTGGTGATCAGCGGGTAAGTTAAAACTCTGTGTTATCTGTGTTTTAAAAAGTTGAGTTTTTCATTTTCTGTCTGAAGATTGCTCAATGACATGTATTGCATCAATTCCTCAGTGCTGAATTCTCAAGTACAGTTTATACCAAATCTGTTGTGTATAGAACTGTGCCAGATGCTAACTATGGTGTTTCTTTTAAATCTTAGCCCAGAGGCTCTGAGTTGGTAACAATTAAAAACACAATAAAATAGAAATTAACAAACACACAAAATAAAAGCAGAGTTTTCAATGATATGCCAGTGTTACAATAGATCTACATGCACAATCTAAAAAAGAAAAACCTTTGGACAGCCTGGGACAAATAAAGGCTTCACTTAGAGCTGAAAATCAGTGGGCTCTTTAGCTTAGAATTCCTGGCCTGCTGTATTTAGGCTAACCTCAAAGAAGTCTATGAAGAGTCTGCTAATCACTTATAGGTGGGCCTAAAGTCCTACTAGGTCGGTTTCTATGAAGCAGAATCAACAGACCAGAAAAGTGTTTTCCATATTCTACAAACATTCCAATAATATGTTTGTAATTGTGTGTCATGTAAATATATAAATATAATTTAAGAAGTCCTTTAGCTGGTTTATTATAGGAAACTCTGAATAATTTAAAAATCCCTACCAAAAAATCTTAATGACATTTCTATAACAGCGGTTACCTCGAAGGATAGAAAAGGACCCAGTGGTGGTTAATGTTTTAGTGTAGTAGTGATAAACAATATGTGCAGTCTTGCTTCAAACTGCAGTCAGTTTGGTAAGTTGTAGTAAAACATCTTCCAGTTACTATCTCCCTTAATTATAGTGGCTGGGATTTAAGAAGTGTTCATATGCACACTTCAGTGAACCGCCTTCTTGTGACTGCAGCTTTGCTTTTAAGGCTTTGGAGTCTTCTATTTGGAAGTATTTGTGTGGGTTAGAGGAGAGCAGGGGTGCTCAATAGGTGGATCGCGATCTACCCTAAGGCAAAATGAGTAGATCAGGGAGTGCCGACCCCCCCCTTCAGGTGCCTCTGGGAGGAAATGCCGGGAGTAAGGCCCATTGTACTCAATGGGGCTTACTCCCAGGTAAGTGTGGCTAGGATTGCAGCCTCACAGCCTAATCCTAGGCATGTCTACGCAGGAGTAAGTCCTGTTATACTCAGTGGGGCTCAAGGTACACCAACATACATTGTACACATAAATGTTATATGTTATGATGGCGCGAACATTGTAAAAAAAACTCTGGTAGATCTCCGGGCCTTGCTGGGTTTCAAAGTAGCTCTCGAGCCAAAAAAGTGTGAGCACCCCTGGAGGAGAGTATCAGTATATCTATGTATATGGTGTGGAAACTCCTATGAGCGACTAAGATGATTACGGGGCTGGGGCACCTTCCTTATGAGGAAAGGCTACGGCGTTTGGGCCTCTTCAGCCTAGAAAAGAGACGCTTGAGGGGGGACATGATTGAGACATACAAAATTATGCAGGGGATGGACAGAGTGGATAGGGAGATGCTCTTTACACTCTCACATAATACCAGAACCAGGGGACATCCACTAAAATTGATTGTTGGGCGGGTTAGGACAGACAAAAGAAAATATTTCTTTACTCAGCGCGTGGTCGGTCTGTGGAACTCCTTGCCACAGGATGTGGTGCTGGCGTCTAGCCTAGACGCCTTTAAAAGGGGATTGGACGAGTTTCTGGAGGAAAAATCCATTATGGGGTACAAGCCATGATGTGTATGCGCAACCTCCTGATTTTAGGAATGGGTTAAGTCAGAATGCCAGATGTAGGGGAGAGCACCAGGATGAGGTCTCTTGTTATCTGGTGTGCTCCCTGGGGCATTTGGTGGGCCGCTGTGAGATACAGGAAGCTGGACTAGATGGGCCTATGGCCTGATCCAGTGGGGCTGTTCTTATGTTCTTATGTTCTTATGTGATCCACTGAATTTCATTGTAAATGTTTTGGAAATGCACCTTTCTCCTTCCAAATTGCACAAATCCCAGAACCGTCTGGAACAAAAACTATCTGCATAACAATGTAAGAAGTCTTGGAGGATGAAGGATGAGACCGTGCTAATTGCTAAATATCAGTAATGCTAGAATGTTTCTTTTCAGCAGTAAACTAATACTTATGTTGCTTGAATAACTAGCATTCCTTTGGACCATTGGATTATGAGAGTCTTCAGCATGAACTTGCATTAAAAGAGACTTTGTGGAAAAAAGTGTCACCTGAGTCAAATGAGGACATCTCCACCACTGTAGTATATAGAATGGAAGGTTGGGGAGAGCAAAGCTAAAGGAGTGGGTCCTGGTTTCTGGGTTTGTTTTCCTCCAACACACTCCAGTTTCTTTAGAGTTCACATACACGTATTTTAGTTTCTCTTCTTTGTTTTCACTGTTTGTAAATACTACTTGTGATACCAAAAATTAGTATCTAATTTTATGCAGATTGCTGTAATTGCTTTTTTCAGAAAGCAAATGGAAACCAAAATGGGGATGTATGTCTTCAGTTACGTCTAAACAATTTCAGTTACATTATGCTTAAGGAATGATTTTAAAAGGGAGATTTTAGGAATGTTGGAAAAAATACAGACACTTGAAACAAGTACAGTATGTAAGCTATCATTATAAAGAGAGAAATGGCAACAATCGGCGTAGGAAAATTAGTTTGCAAATCAAGTGGGCAAACTTGTCAGTACTTTCTGTTAAGTTTTAGCAGAAAATGGGTGGATATTAATCTTCATGGGAAGCCTCTTAGCTATAGTGGTACTCAACCATGTTGCTGAACCACTTATGGAACTGTTGAGCTTATCCAAAGGATAGTGTAGTATCTTCTATAAGCACAGGAACTTTTCAGGAATGGAGGTAACTTTCTCCACATAATAACCTTCCAGTGTTCTTTCATGCATACAGAAGCATTTCTGCTCGCAGAAGACACCTCTGGATACCACACACTGAGCCTTTTAATTTGAGAGTCTGTTTTGATAAACAGTAGCTTGATCTTAAAAACACTTAAAGGAGAGAGAGAGACATTCTCTCTCTCTCTCTCTCTCTCTCTCTCTCTCTGTCTCATTGCTTGTGGTAGCCTCTCTCTCTCATTGCTTGTGGTAGCTCTGTGGGCTTTCAGATGGGGGGGGTCTTTCAACTCTGCCTGGAGATAGAATAAAGTTCAGTTTTCAATACAACTTGCTTACAAGCAAATACAGTGAACTCTCAATTTAATGGACTTTGATTTAACAAACTTTGAAAATTGTCTGCATCTTTAAAAACTAGTCATATACATGGTTTGTAGATGAATATGCATTGTCATAAATGCGTAAGAACTTAATGGTCTTTCAGTATTATTAGACACCAATTTGCTTCATTAGTCAATTTAATCAAGTGTTTACTTGTATACATAAAGTCACTTTAATTACTGCAAAGTAGACAAGGTTAAAAATTAGTTGAGCTGTGAAGGCTGTTATACAAACATCATACACCAGTGTGTAGATGCTTAGCTTGTTTATATATCATGCTTTTAAATATTAAAACTTACCACAGTATATGCCATTGGTAAGCCCAAGTAAATTTAATAGAATGCTGTTATATAAATGTGTATTGTATTGAGCTTTTTGCTGTGAAACATAAGATTGTGACTTTAGGCATGGATCAGATTAATAGGTGCTATAAATTATACCAGAAACATACCTTAATTGTGATGAATGCACCTGGGAATGTTGTGGAAAAATGACAGAAATGACAGTGAGCATTATATCCTTTGTCTTAAATCGGAGATGAGCAGAAAGTAAAGTGTGGCCCATGACCGGTTTCTTATGCACTGTTTACTGGCTACTGGGATTCTTGCAAAGATGCTGGATTTTGTGGACATCAATTTGGTTTCGCAAGGCATTTCTTAAGCAAGAGTAGGTAGTTAGGATCACTAACACAAATAGGTTATGTCTCAATGATTGGGAGATTGCAAGTATGCAGTCTTGCTCTGTAAATTTAACTAACCACCTTGGTAGATCATGGAAAACTGAAATAAGCTCTTTCCTTCCTTAGATCAAGTCCCTGTGTGGGGAGGCAGGAAGAAAGCAGGCATGTGAACAGGCCTTTAGTTTTATGCTTTCACAGGTGTATCAGTATGCATGTGTCTGCTTGCCTACCTGCCATCTTCCTTAGTGAGAAATCTGGAGTGTGCTTTGACTTTGTCAGCTTGCACACATGGGGAGAAGTGACTTAGGGGCAGGAGTGGGCAGGCCAAAAGCCTGGTCTCCAAGAAGAATCCTAGAAAGGAAAATATTGTCTGAACAGACTCTCGGATTAACCCAGATACCTTCATTGTTGGAGCCAATTATGGATCTAAGCCAAAGGAAATATCTGAAGGCTGGTATGGTCCTACTATGCTTTTAAAACCTTGGGGGATGGGAGCAATGGAAGGGAAAACCCTATACAATACAAATGTTTGAGAAACTCATGAATCAGCACACTGGGAGGGAGAAGTATTGCCACTATATTTTAGTGATTGGGAACAGCATGTAGCTGCACTGGAAGGTGTCAGGATGCAAGCTGGCCCCTTCAGATTGATAATTCTGCCTTTAAAAAAAAATGTTTGGTGAAGTTTATTCTTCCATGGCCAAAATACGGAGTGGACATTGATCGCATCTCCACTTATACACTCACTTTTCCACTCTCCTACAATAAACATTTCTGTTCCTATGTTTCAGTAGGAATGCTTGCTTCACACCTTGAAACAGGTGAACCTATGCAAACAGGGGAGGTGGATTACTGGAAACAATGAAACTGTTCATCACTGATGCTAAGACGATGGGTTTCAGCTAGCCTGAAATATACATTGGGAAAGAGATAATGATCACCTGACTTAGCAGCACCAAATGTTTGTTTCCTGGGCACTTGGTTTCTGCAAAATGTCTTGCATCTCAGAAACGTTTAGCAGATGCTGACCCAGGTGTCCTTGGTATGGTTGCATTTAGCAGGCCTCCTATGACTCCCTTAAATATGTTTTTTTTAATTTATAACAAAACAGTTAGTAAAGTATTATGTTAGTAAAGTAATGCTTGAGCCCCAGCAATCCTAGTTGATCCAGGACAAAGAATTTTCATACCTGAGGCTTGAGAGTCTTTGAACCTACTTTGTACTATTTAAATGTTTTTCATCCATGAGGCATTTGTAATGTAAATGAGCATTTTGACCAATATGGGTTTTATATTGACCTCAAAAAACTTGCTAAACCTCATGTGTGAAAATGCCCTGTGTAACAACTTAGGAAAGGGAATGTAATCATATTTGGCCTGATACTACAGAGCAGTGGCAGCATTCCAGTGAGAACTTGTTATATGAGGATGACCACAAATACAGTGTGTTTAAATTGACAGGATATTAAATGTGTTTTGTCTCAGTATTCTTTATAAAATGTAGTGTATGTTTGTGTTGATGGCAGTACTGTTTCTTGATATTCAAGCATTTTTACTTGTTTTTGTTCCCATTTTTTTTTTCTGTTGGCACCATTAATGCTTCATTTCAAATATAAAAGCTTTTAAAACTTCGTTTTAGCCTGTTGTATGTATGTTTTTGCCTCGGTTTGTGTTCCATTTTCCACTTGTGATGTATGTTATTTATGTATCTTCAGCACACATGCTTTTGTATTACAATAAATTTTATTTTAAGCTGATCATTTTGTGTTTTTTTCCTTTTCATTTGCATCTTGAACCACAAATTGAAATTTGGAATAAAACACACATTTCACAGTGTCATATTTTTTATAACAAAATATTCTGCATATTTGAAAGATCAGATCTCATCATAAAAACAACTCTTTAAATGACTACTAAAATCTAACTCGGAAACAAATTTTTCTATTTGCTGGTTTGTTTTCTAGATATCTGTTGGTGTTTTGGAATACTTTGACTTGGATCCAGAGAATTGCACACTATATTCTTACATTAGTCAGCCCTTCCTGCTGCAGCCCTTAAGCCTCCTGAAAAAAAGTACTCTTGAAAACTTGGAGGAATCTCTGATATAGTGTGCAGTATCTCTGGTATAGTGAAATGGGAAGGAGCTACTGATGGAGTAACCAGTGAAAATTGGAAACCTGCCCCATATACATGGGTGGAAGTGCCTTCTGTTTGCACAGTGGGCATGCTGAATCTTGGCCTATATGTTGATTCCCGTACACCTTTTAAGCCTGAACAGAACACTAAGTAGGCAGGCCATGATGCTATGCACATATAGGTAAGAATTGATGACACAGGTGAGGTTTCCTTTTGCTGCTGTTTTTGTTAATTACAGCATTTGTATACTGCCTTTCTCATTGACTCACACCAAGGCAGTTCACATAGGCAGGCTATACTAAACTCATTTTTACAAATGAGTTTTTACAATAATTTTTCTACAAGCAGCTTGTAGAACCCTTCACTTCCAGATTGAATCCTTCATGACGTGGTCATCGTATCTGGGTATGCCTTCTGAGTTTCCAGCAGGAGCAGCCTCAGGTTGACCACGGTGTTATCAAAGCAGCTTCCTGAAAAAAAATACTACGACACTGTCACTGAATAGTAGCTTGTGTTTTCTGGCAATTAGAACTTATGTGCAAACATCCATTTTAAAAAGTTGTCACCCTGTGTGTTCCTCATCTGTGTGCATATACTTTGGATGGTAACTGTAGACTGCTAACCAGATAGGATTGGTTGTGCCAAGTAAGGCTTACTGAAACTGGTGGGTCAAATTGAACTCCACTGATTTCACTGCGATAGTGACTAACTCCCTGTAAAATGTATCTTGCACACCTTTGATGTTTTTAGAAGTAACAAATTATTGGCTATTTAACCTTTTCTGTTGTAGTGGGAGAAGCATGTTACAGAATGGAATCTGAGAAACAGGAAATGGTGGGAGAAAATATATAGGACAATACAGGTTGAACCTCATTACTCCGTTCCAAGCACTCATGTGGATGGCAAAAAAACAGCACTATAGCAAATCAATTTAAAAAAGTTTCTTTGCTCCAGTGATTGAAAAACAGCCTTGCTGACCATTGTGATGTAAGATAAGAGTCATTAAGAAGACAATCCATCAATCAGTCATCCTCCAAGCACTTACAAAGGTGCTTCACTCAGTCCCTCCTTTCACCAGTGCAAAACAATCACCTTTCTTTCCTGCTCAGGGGGAAGGGAGGGGGTCAGCTAGAGAGAGGACTGATGGATTGTCAGCCAGTTGCCCTCTCTCTCTCTCATTAAGGAGGCTATTGGTAAAGGACTGCTCACTTTTTAAAACTGATTTTAAAGGGATGCATTTTTCCCCTACCCCAGGGATCAGCACATTCCTTCTCATTTGCAGGGGCCATTCATGTTGAGTCAAATCAGTGTATAAAAAATCCGTGTATAAATAGGCTGAACATTTAACATGCACACTTCTGTAAATATCATTGCTTAACTTTGCCAGGTCTTGATACATACATGTCATTGAGTAACATGTGACACTGTACATGTGCTTGGTCATTGTATTTTGAAATGCTTTAACATGAACCAATACTAGGAAATTAAATGTTTACTTGGTTTTAAATGAGCAGATACTTTACAAAATTTTGACAAAATGCTTAGTTTTAGAACTGTCTTATCCCTACAGACCTCTTATATGTAAATGATTAGTCATCGAATGTGTTATGTCCAGTTTAGGATGACTAGCTTCATCCTTCTTCTGTTAGGGGTCCCAAGTTGATAGAAGAGGAATGTGTTTCCATAGTTTACTAGTCAACTTTCAACTATTTTCTCTCTGAGGAATTTGATGTATTTATAGAATTATCAACAGCAGGATCATAGTGTTCAAGTCTGTACTTCGTTTTTCATTACATGCTAGTAAGATGTGTAAAGAAGCAGTCTAGTATGATTAATTGCCCTGGAACTTAGTGTTACCAATCTGGCCTTTCACAAATGTGATGACTATAGGTCCCAGATGCTCCCAGTTGCATGGTCATGTTTTTCACATAAGTGACGGGAGTAGCTCTGGTACGTTAAAGACCTTCCTGAACCTGACTCACGAGGTGTATTTCAGACTGTGAAGATGTTTCCCCGCTCTCTTCCGCTGTGGGCTTCTTTACTTGGAGGCCTTTTAATACAAAAACTTGCTTTCTGTGCTTAAGGTTAAGTGTTGCATCTGAGTATCATCCAAGACAAACGTTAAAGGCCAAGGCAGCCTTAAATGAGCCTCAAACAAAGCACCCTGCTTTAGCTGAATGTAGATTACAACACATTAAGCTAGGTAATCCTCAGCTTGGCTATATAGCATCTCTTTTTATTTTTGGTTCAAACACCTATAGCTAGAGACAAGAGGTTGCATTCTTGCTCAGGAGCAAGACTTCCCCTAGGACAGTGGTATTCAAACTGGGGCATCACGATGCCCCACCTGAGGGTCCTGTTCCCTTTCCCCTTAAGAGGCAGAGGCAGCCAGGAGGCAGGGAGGAGGCTGGGGGGGGGGCTGCAGGGGCTTGGCTCTCTTCTCTCACTTTCCCTGACCTGAGGAGCCCTGCAGGCGCTTGTGCCTGGCTCCCCGCAGCCAGGGACGGCTGCTGCAGGGACTGGGGGGAGCCCCTGCAGCCCGGTCAAAAGGGGAAGTGGGGCGATGGCCCACTGCTTCTGGTTTAGCGAAGTGGGGCACGATTGCTCCGCTGTCACCTTCCCTGACTGGGTAGCCCTGCTGAAGGTCGCGCAGGGCTCCCTGCACTCCGGGGGGGGGCTGCAGGGGGTTTGGGCAAGTGCACCAAGCCCCTGCAGCCCCCCTGAGCGGTGTGATCCTGGTGATCGTGCTGCTGCCTCCACAAAGACTTACTGCAGGTTTCAAACTCCCTGTGAGTTTGAAAACTGCAGCCCTAGGATATAACTTATAGTCTGTGGGACACAACATTGTTTCCTAGTGTTCTTAAAAGTAGTTGGTTTCAGGGAATCAAACCATTTAAAACAAACTTTAGTTCCAGTTCAGGTTCAACTGTATTTTTTTAACTCTCTAGTTCAGGTATCTTTTTAAATAGCAGTTGGATAATTGGTTCAGACAACTGATTTAGATATACTTCATTCAGAAGAAAAAATCTTCTGCTAGCAAAATAACTTTATAAAAGAATTCAATTATAACTAATTTACATGATAAATTTTGTATTTAAAAACTATTTTTTGATGTTTAAAGCTCTTTTACAGCCAGGATGGGAAAAATAGGAAAAGTATAAGGCTGCAATCCTAACCACACTTTCCTGACAGTAAGCCCCATTGAACAAAATAGGGCTTACTTCTGAGTAGACCTGGTTAGGATTGTGCCCTGAATCACACAATTGCACACAAAGTACCATTTGTTACAACTTTTTGTGTTCAGTTCTGGTTCAAGACAACCCAAGGGACTTTAAATTCAGGTTGAATTCTTTGGGGGGGGGGAAACAAACTTCTAGCTTCAGGTTTAGTTCACATCCCTGAGTGGTCCCTCAAAGTTACTGCCCTGGTTGTGCTCGTCTGAGACTTGTTTGGCGACTAGTACAAGCAGCTCTCGATTTCCAAGAGAGATCTTGGGGTGGCGGTGGACAGGTCAATGAAAGTGTCGACCTAATGTGCGGCGGCAGTGAAGAAGGCCAATTCTATGCTTGGGATCATTAGAAAAGGTATTGAGAACAAAACGGCTAATATTATAATGCCGTTGTACAAATTGATAGTAAGGCCACACCTGGAGTATTGTGTCCAGTTCTGGTCGCTGCAGCTCAAAAAAGACATGGAAATGGAAAAGGTGCAAAAGAGAGCGACTAAAATGATTACTGGGCTGGGGCACATTCCTTATGAGGAAAGGCTACGGCGTTTGGGCCTCTTCAGCCTAGAAAAGAGGCGCCTGAGGGGGGACATGATTGAGACATACAAAATTATGCACGGAAAGGAAAGAGTGGATAGAGAGATGCTCTTTACACTCTCACATCACACGAGAACCAGGGGACATCCACTAAAATTGAGTGTTGGGAGAGTTAGAACAGACAAAAGAAAATATTTCTTTACTCAGCGTGTGGTTGGTCTGTGGAACTCCTTGCCACAGGATGTGGTGATGGCGTCTGGCCTGGATGCCTTTAAAAGGAATTGGACAATTTTCTGGAGGAAAAATCCATCATGGGTTACAAGCCATGATGTGTAAGTACAACCTCCTGATTTTAGAAATGGGCTATGTCAGAATGCCAGATGCAAGGGAGGGCACCAGAATGAGGTCTCTTGTTATCTGGTGTGCTCCCTGGGGCATTTGGTGGGCTGCTGTGAGATACAGGAAGCTGGACTAGATGGGCCTATGGCCTAATCCAGTGGGGCTGTTCTTATGTACACAGGGGTTAGGTTTCTGTAAAATCCCACATACCAAAAACATGAAAAGTGGATTTCCCATAGGGAATAATGGGATCAGCATAGGTTAAGGCAGGGGTGTCAAACTTGTTTCATACCAAGGGCCAAACAGCATTCATGGTGCCTGCTGAGGGCTGGAATTGATGTCATTAGGCAGGAAATGATGTCATTAATCAGGTCATAACCAAAAATAAGCACTTTTTCACTTAGGAACTCATCAGCTGCAAAAGACAGAAGAGAAAATGCACATCTTGATCATATTTCAAGTTATGGGAGAGCCCAATTTTCATGTGGACTGTCCTTACAGCAGTAACATCTCAGCACTGCTCAGCAGCTGAGAGCCTGAGGGCCGGATAAAAAGCTTCCGGGGGCCGCATCTGGCCCCCAGACCTTATGTTTGACACCCCTGGGTTAAGGGATCAGTCTGTGAACATTCACTTCAATGAATGGCAATCACAAAGAAAGGCTGTTAAGAGTGAAACTCAGTTGCTTACTAGCATGGGCAATCAGGTTTGGAACTGGGGGATACTTTTCATCCACATTGTACTTAAAGCCCAAGAATGTGTCCCTGGCTCAGAGTTCCTCCTCAAAGCTGTGAAACCTCCCATGATCCTGCTTGAATCCGGGGCGGGGGGGGGGGGCTTGACTCAGTTCTTAGGAATTTTGGCTGCTGGGGCTACCCTAGCTGCTGCACCAAGTTCATTCTGTGAGTTTTTTCCCCTCCAGCCTTGTCTAGCTTGGCTGGCAGGCAGGCAGGAATGAAACTTTCCTGCCTGCCTCTGATTAAAGAGAGTCTGTTTCAGGCAGGCATAATCCATGCTTGTCTGCCAGCCTAAGGAACCTGGAGGAAAATCCTTGTAGGAGGCAGAGAGATGCAGCAATGCAGCCAGAGCTTGAAGGTCTGAGTTACGTCCTCCCAGGATTCAAGTAGGACCATGGGAAGGTTCATAGCTTTGAGGAGGAGGGAGTTTCATTCTTCTTTTCTGAGCAATGTACATAGTCCCCCTCCCAAAGTATCAAACTGTGTTTTAAAAATGAGGCTGTGCAAACTGCACTTCAGGAATTTTTCAGCCATTCTATCAGAAACTGGTAAAATAAGACTGTTCAAATAGAAAGTTAACTTTGTGTCACAGTTTTAATAAAGAAAAACATTTTCAATGTAGTATTTCACAGCATCATTTTTTCACCAAATTTTCACCAGTGCCCTTGAGTATACTTTCAAGTCTCCATTTACCTGACTTTTTGATCAACCATTGACCACCAACCATTACTACTTAACCATGTTGGTTAATTTCACCACTTATTTGCTGCATTTTTAAAATAGTCATCTGTTGAAGGACATTCCTTATTCTTCCATCTTGCTGCAAGTCTATCATGAATTAAATATTGTATCATTCAGTTAGACTGTCAGACAATGCAAAAAATATACTGTGGGATCTACTAGAAGATCATGTGCTGATAGAGTTTTTTGTAAGTGAGGAAGCAATTCATGTTATCCTATTGGATTATTTAATCCTCTGACATTTCCTAGAAACATTTCAAATGTCAATGTCTCAATCCCAGTATTATGAAGCTTTTATTCTTCATTGTCAGTACCTTGAGAAGAAGGCAGGGTGGAAGAGACCAAAGGATAATACCAAAAAAGAAAACTTGTTTTTTCTTTCTTTTGGTACTTTAGGCACTACATTAAATCGTGTCCCCCTGTATAACAACTGGGCATCCTGGGTTGCTTGGACTACCACCTTATCTTTCACCATGTTTGGATGCAGAAGCATTCATGGCTTGGATGTTGAGCCAAGCCTCAGCCTTCTTGTGTGCTTTCCTCTTCTCTGTTCCGATTCTCTCCCTTATTGTTTGGACAAAGCGTAATTTGGTGTTATGCCTAAACTGAGCAAATTACAATTTTTTGTTAATAACAATCTGTTTTAGGACAAAATGGAGCCTGCAGCTTATCTAAACTAGGAAGAGGGGAGGGAATTAATATGCACAGAGGGAAAGAGAGCATGCAAGTGAGTCCCAGGCACAGCCTGACAGGCTGAGCTATGGTTTTGCTGTTCTATCCAAACAGATCCAATGCAGAGGCATTCAATTTCTTTTAAAGCAAATTCCTCACTGATTCATCTGTGTTACGTTCCCTCAAGCATCATGAAAATTGTGAAATACCTCCAAATATATGGAGAGGTTCTGAAATCTCACATTCTTCCTCAAACACCAGCTTTCTTTTCCATACTTGCCAGCTTTTTTCACCCTGAAATCTTAAACTCTTACAAAAAAATCTCTATTTTGTAATAGCTTCAAAATAGTACAAGCTAATTTAATTCTGTATTGCTCTATGTCTATTTAAGGCATTCAATATATTTTTCAAAGCTTCAGCGAAATGATTTTTACTTCTATTTTCTTGGTTCTTTAGTGAAATTGACTATTGTTCATAAATTAACGCAAGTGTCCAGAATTGGTTTTTGGGGTTTCTCCTAACTTTTCAGTTGCAGCATGAGGTTTGCTTGCCTTCTCCTGCAAATGAGTTCAGTAACCTTTGCAAACCTCCATTTGACTTCTTTGCCCGCACTTGCCTTTCCAGTGGGAAATACATGTTTTAACTTGCAGACCTTGATTGGTTTAGTTGGGAACTCTTCACCCCAGACATTGTGAGTATCTTTCTGTGAAGTGCAGCTGTGTTGTATTGACACTAATGCAAAATGCTAGTCACCGTGTGAGATTGTGAGAAGGAAAGTCAGCTCAAGACTCCATAACAGCCTCTGTTGTTGTGGGGAAAAAATGGCCCAAGCAAAGTTGTCTTGCAAAGAGGAATGGAGTACAAATATTTCCTTTTGAACTGAAGTATGTCAACAAGAGATGCCTGTTACTTGAGGTGGCAGATTCTTGTGCAAGAATTGCTGCAGTTGGACTTCCCCCTCCACATTTCCTATAGCATGTTCCTTATCTGCGGAAGTGTGTGGAATAACAAGATTGACTTGGGACTCTGTGTCCTATGTGCATAGTGGAGCAGTGCACGTGATATGACCAGGGCAGAAGGCTATCATGCTTGATATTTTCCTGTATTTTGTGGGTCTTTTCAGGTAATGCAGCAGGAAATATGTTTTTGGTGTAGTTTTTTATACTGCTTTTTCAGTTTGCTTCTCTTTAAGCTAGCTTTCTCCATATTATGGTCAGTTCAGTAGCTATATGACCTATTTGAATGATTGTACAAATTAGAATAGGAAACTAGAGTCACTTCCTTAACAGGTTTCAAATAAATTTGTTTAGACCAGCATTCTGCTGTAGTGCTGGTCAGAATTAGCCTTACAAATTCATTAGTTGCCTACGTTATATGAAACTTGCTGCTTCTAGTGTTTTCAGGATGATAAATTAGAGAACTTCTCAGGAAGTATGCATCACCAGATCGACTGTCCTTCATTAATATGAGTGTCCTAAGGACAGCTCATACAGTGAAATTAATGTATAGGTTTTACATTTAAATGCAGTTTTTATCATACCCTTTCTTGTCTCTTTCCCTACACAAAAATTCCAAACACTTCAGCCCTTCTGTATAGGAGAACTCTGATTATTTTGGTTGCCCTTCTCCAACCTAAAACCAGGACAAGTCTAGTAAAGTGCTTGAGTACCAGGTGTGGGTACAGTGGTGAACTGAAAAGCACTGCACCTTGTGTTTGCCTGATGTCACCCCTCTGGCCCTTGCCATCCAAGCTGCTTCACTGTTGCTCACAACAGGTGGGAAGAGGATTTGGATGGCAGTAACTCACCCCTGCTATTGCTGCTATCATCAGCTCTTCCACTGTTCACCTGCCTGCTTAGGAAAACAGCTGGAAGGGGAAAGAGGTGGAATGCAACCAACTGGAGCCTTCCTAGCTGCTCACCTTCAGTTCCTCCCTCCCTGTGGTCCTTTTCTGAGAGTACTGTATGTTCTATTCATCCCGAGTCCAGCTACTCCACTCATCCCATTTATTTCAAGCAGAACTCTGAAGAGAGAGGAAGTACATGGTGGCATACTCTAGATTACTGTACTCTTCCTCCCACCCCTTGAATGTGGAGGGTAAGAGCAAGGAAGTGGTGACAGCAGCAGCACTGGTGGTGGTAGAACACACAAGTGAGTTCTGTTTTTATTGAGAGGGAGGGTGCATACTAGCAGAGGTGGTGGTTCTGCCTCAATTCAGGTGGCAAATCTGTTCAGGCTCCTCCTTTGTAAAACTGTGTGATTTACAAACGCATGCTTTAATGTAGGAAATCCTGTTGGGATTCCTGCCTACCTAAATGTGGGGGTTCCTATTGGTAATGGTATTCTGTGCTATGGTGGTTCTAAGTTGTGTAGCGACCTAAATCTCAGAACTGCTACTATGAATGGGGCCTGAAGCAAACTGTGACTCAACTGCCCTGACAGTCTTACCTATCAAACACGTGGCAGCAGTTACAAGGGCTGGCAGAAAAAGGATTGCTGCATTTTTGACTCCCTGAAGGGTATCCAGCTTAAGCACCATAAAAGGTGCTTTTTGCAACATCTGTTCAACCTCTTTGCAATCAGCAAAGCTAGGATCAACATCATCTCCCACCTTGTTGACAAAGGCAAGCTTTCCCTCTGACATAGAAATGACAGCAATAGGGCTCTATTCTCAGAATTCACTGTGAACGTTTTCAGCCTTGTCTACTTAATTAAGCTATTTCTGCCCAACGTTGCATATACGCAGCAGGGACCAAATGTGTACATCTGTGGGCTGGGCAAAAATGGGTTAACCACAACACCCAGATGCTGCTTTAGGACAGCAACAGTCATTCCCTGCTGCTTAATATGCTGGAAGTTGTTAGCATACTGATAGTACCCCGAAGCGACGTATAATCTCACCTAGTGGTTTCATAGATATGAAACAGATAATACCTCTTGTTCCATGGAACCCTAGACGTTGGCCTTCAAGAGGCCCAGTAACTGCCTTGTGACATACCTGTCAGGTCTGGAGAGAAAAAGGAATAAAACAATTTCAACCCCTATTGCACCTTTCCAGTTTGTATAGGAAATCTTTGTGTAGGATATCATGGCCCATAGTATCAAAATACAGGGGGAAGAATGGAACTGTTTGCTGAAGAGGAATTGTCTGAGAGCTAGCATAGCGCAGTGTCTAAAAGACTGACCTGTGGCTGGAGACTTCACCTATTTGAATCTCACCCCTGCTATGAACTCACCAAGTCCTATAAGTCAAAATGAGTCATATGTCAAGTCACAAGAAGAGAGGTGCACTAGCTATCACAGCACAACATGTATTTGGATTCTTTCCACTAGGGATTGCTAGCAAAGACTGGCATGGATCCAAGCTATACATTGTGGGAGACTGCATGTAGTTTCCCGATTTGTTCTTGGGATACATGGGAGGGACCTTAGGTAGCCATAAAGACAGCTACTGTGTCGTGGCAACAATTTTCACAACTCTAGTGACGTGTCTTATTAGCCACAGTTGCAGGAATTGGTTGCTGTATTGGTGACTTCATACAACTTGCTGTAATGAATCTGGCCTTGGGGAGTACACCTTTTGAGTTAGCCCACAGTTTAACTCCTTGCTGGGTCAGGTAGGGAAGGACTTCTCAGGTAGCTTTTTCATAACACTCTTGTGCTTTCCTCCCCATCGTTAAGTCATTTTAGAATTTAATCAAAACTGCAGTTAGATCCAACTGCAACACTGCTCTTAGGTCCAAGAGGATTTTCTCAGGAAAAGTGCAAGCCTGGACTGTTCTAGAAGCAGTGAGAAGGCTGGTACGGATTACATACTTTGGTTTTCTTTAGACGAACTTAGGACTGGCTCACACAATTGGTTTCCTCTGTATATTAGCAACTGTGGCTCCTTGTTGGGCAGATGTCTCACAACGTAGGAAATTGTTTCCATATGGATATGGCTGTGGCTATTCCTATGATGGTGGCTCAAAATAGTGCAGTGGGTATAGCAGGAGCTTCTGCTAGCTCTCAAAATTAGCTCACTTCCTGTGTTTGCCCCTGTGATGCCAATGCTCAAGTGTAGGGGGATCTGACTCTGTGTGTGCATCTAGAGCAGTGATTTTCAACCTTTTTTGTCTCATGGCAAACTGACAAGGTACTAAAATTGTCAAGGCGCACCATCAGTTTTTGGACAATTGACAAGGCACACCTTGCTGTTTGTGGGGGGCTCATATCCCCAATGGTCCTATTAATAAATGACCCTCCACCAAACTCCCACGGCGCACCTGGGGACCATTCACAGCACACCAGTGTGCCATGGCACAGTGGTTGAAAATGGCTGATCTAGAGGCTGAAAGTTTTCTGCAGAGATAAGAAGGCCACATTTGGCAATGCCCCATAGGTCATAGTCTCTTACGTGGAGAAGAAGGGCTATAGTACATGTTGAGCATGTAGTATAGTATAGTTGAGCACATGTGCAAGGAGAGGAACAATCTTCCTGAGGTAAGCCACTGCTTTGGCTTGATCTAAGTTGGTTCGGCTCAGTCTTGAGGATGAAAATGATTAAAGCTACAAAACCTCCGTGCTATTTATTCCTGATGGCTTATGATTTCTCAGCTGGATGCAGTTCATAGTATTGGATAAAGAGCAGCAGCACTTTGTGCTCCATATGGGGGTAGTGATGTCTCTGGTGGTGAATCACACTCTGGAAAGGCGACTTTGCTTGTAGATTTTTGTTATTACATGCTCTAAGGCACACTGTAGCTATATGTTTTTACCTATGTTGAATAGCTTGTTTGGATGAGCAAACCAAATTACAGGTATATCTCCCGTATTACCTTAACACCTGCAACTGTAATGTAGTAAATAAACCCTTTCTAGAAACCTTAACCATCATCTTGATTTTTAAGAAATTGCATCTCTCCCTAGGCAGCTTACTCCAATTTATATTAAACTATTTGGGTGAAGGCTAGAAACAGCTGCCTATTCATTCAAGTGTGGTTCCCCCCTCAGAATTTCTTGTACTCTGTTTTCCAAACAATTGAGAGCAAATACAGTATTGCTTTTTTGTTTAGCTCTAATTTCATGTTAGCTGTGCAAATAAATGCTAGACAAGCATCATTTCAAGTTAATTCCACAACAGTACTTCCTAAATAAACTCCATGGAAGCTGCTTTACAAGTTAATGCTGGAGCCAGCCTCCAGAAATGAAAGCTATGCTAACAGCATTGTAAAGTTAATGCTGATGCATTTGGAGGGAAGCAGAGGATTGGGGGAAAAAAATCTCTCATGGGCTGCAAGCCAAGACAAGAAGTTTTGAATGGGCACCACCTAGAGGACAAAACATATACTGTGTATTTAGTGAATCCTGAAAATGTAATCCAAGTAGAACTCTTTAAAAGGTACTGATGAAATCCCTTATGCTTATAATGTACTTTGCAATATATTCCCCTCCCCCTCCAAGTGAGGCATTCCATATTTTGATTGGGTATTGGATTATCATGGTGGAAGCTATAGCTTCAGTCCATGATAGTCTGTCAAGTACAAAGAAGTGAAATTTGGTAAAACCATACATACTAAACTAAAATCAACTTGAGTGTTACTATCTGAGTTGAAAGAGGAATGCAATGGTCATATTGATGTCTGTCTTTCTCCATCTTGTGTAATCTTTTCTTTGTACATTTGTATCATTTCTAGATTTGAGGTGCTTCCAAGTTTCAAGTTCCTACATTAGTTATGTGCTGTTTCTGGAACTTCCTGTTTGATGAGGATTTTGGTTACAAGTTATTTTCTGCAAAAGAGAAAAAAAAGGAAAGCTAACAATATAAATGCATTGGAACTGTGCTCTTTTAGTTGAGATGGTGGATGTAGAATGGTCGATAATCTGATCAGAAGGATGCTATATGACCATTTTTGCCCTGCCCACAAGTGTACACATTTGGTCCCTGTTGCATATATGCAATATTAGGCGGAAATGGCTTAAAGTGGCTGTTGAATGCCTCACCTTTCCTTCAGGCATACTGCAGTTGCTGTAGATGACAGATTCCTATGCTGAATGACTTTCTTGTGAAGCATAATCCTTAAGCTAAAGCTAAATCCTTCCTGTCACCTATGCTGTCTGCTTCTGATCCAGTTCCTGGAGGATGAATTGACAATTGTTTTCCCAGTTCTCAACATGTTTCTAAGTGTTGCTAGTTGGCATGTTCCCTTTTCTTTTACATCATTTATTCTTGAGCTACTAAACTGTTTATGTGCTCTTATAGATCTTTATGCATGATACCGTTAAATTTTGTGATTCTTAAATTTTTTTTATTCTTTTGTGATCTGCATAGCTTTCCTCTGGATTTTTCTAGTAGTTTTCTTAACATGCAGTCCCCAAAACTGAACAGACTTTTGAACATGCGCACGCTTAAGGCTGTGATTGTGACAAGAGGTGTTGATATGGACATGGGTGTTGGTTTTAAAAAGCTTTCATGGTTGTTTTACACAGTCATTTTCCTTTGGCGCTGGGTTACGTATGGAGTCTAATCAACTTATTTCAGATAACTTAAAGGCTTGGTTTTAGAATGTGGAGATGCTGTGGTGGCAAAGATGAATTTAGCTCAGTTATTATAAAGTTGGGCTCTGAATATCCATCCAAAGCTCAATATAATTATCGTTGCATATTTGTTGCTGCTTTGGGGGCTGCCTCTTAGGAGGCAAATGTTATGATTGGAAATGTGAAACACTCACATTGCAGTAGTGATCCAGGTTTGCTAGAAAAGCATTTCCCTTGCACAGTACAGAGTCTATTTTTTGGTTACCAGAATTAATCCCACTCTGAGCTGGATTAACAAGGGCATATCCTGTTAACAATGGGTGCAAAGGCTCTGCGAGGACAACAGCTGTTGTCGCTTTCTGCTTTTGGATGCATGCACTTAATACAGCTCACACATGAGATCATATGGCAGCCTGTTTACTATAGCACAGCTCAGATCAAAGATGTCGTCTTGAAAGTCATCAGATGGGCCAAAGTAAATACAAGAGGCTGCTAAGAAGTTTTAGAGTGGCAGTACACCATGACCATGCAAATTCCTTCTAGATGACAGTCAACTAACTGCTTTTCTTAACAAATCAATCAAGCACTGTTCAAGATGAATGGCATGCATTTAATAACTTCAGAAAGTCACATTTGTGTTGAGAATCTGCTGGCAATTGTGATTAGAAATCCTCTGCTTTAGGAGGATGTCTTGTGAGTACATTTCACTTGAGTTGTACTTCTCTTCGCCCCTCAGAGTGGTCATGAGATTAAAAGCCACTGCTGTAGTGGAATATTGATACTTTGTCCAAAAATCTGGACCTTTTTTGCAAGAGAATGGGAGGAGTTACAAGGAAAGCAGGACATGTCGATATCCTGTGATCAAACTACAGTGAGCTCAGCATGAAATTCTCAGGGAATTAATCCAGCTGTGAGCAAAATTAATTGATTTCAAGGGATTTTTTTGTCTGTGCATGCATAATAGCTCAGTCCGAGAAGGGAACTGCCCCCCCTCCTTTGAACTGAACAGGAAAGAAGTATGCACTCTAAACAGAAAGCTAACTTCCTCTGCCATTAGCAGTAATTCATTTTAGGGACTCTCCAGCAACCTGAAGGATGAACTTTAGATAATAAATCCACAGCCCTTTTCAGATATCTTTCCCCTTCCCTCCATATTGCCAATGACCTCTCTTTCAAAATGTGCACCATCTCTTCTGCTGCCATCTTGGTTCCTTAACAGACCCTGAAAAGCTGTTTATAAATAATGTTTAATAATAATTCCAGAAGGTTAACTGAGCCTCTACCCTGGAGGGGGTGAGGCAAGCTCCTTCTCATCAAGTTCATGCTGACTAAAGGCCATAAATTGGGGTGGAAAGCTGTAGCACTATGGAATTCCTGTGTGTCACCTTCGCCTAAGGCAGTGGTTCCCAAGCTGTCTGTAGTGATGCCTGACAGCACTGCAGCAAACTTGCAGGGGCACCGGGGAATGTCTCTCGCATTCTCTTCTTCCCAGCTCTTCTGGGCGCCAGCATCTTGGATCTTGTGTAATTCTCACTAGATCTTATGCAATCCAAGATGATGGCAACCATCCTTCTGGCTCTCCCAAGTGCCACCATTTTGGATCAAGATGGGGGTGCCCAGGGGAGGGAGGAAGCCACCACGAAAGGACACCTCTTAGAACACAGAATTTTGAGGAAAAGCATAATACATGGGTCTCTGGAAGCCAATGAGCATATACATTTTGGAACAAGTTTTGAAACAATCTATTGAAGACTCAGTTAGTAGCTATATATCATTGTCCACCTAGGGAGGACATTAATTATTACTCTGTATTCATAGAGTTTTGGAATGCAGTATGCATACTAAAGAGTTTGGCAATTAATCAGTTTGACACTGAGGACCAAAGTAAACATGGCCTGTAATTGGATCTTGTGACATTCTTGTTTGTTTCCGAACTTTAAAGCAGCTATGGAAGACCTTTAGTTTTGATTGGAGCTGTTCTGCTCAGGAAGGGGGTGTTTAACCCTTATGCTGTTTTCCTGACCGAAATTGTCCTCTGAAACTGATGTTGGCCTGTTTTGTGCCTTTATCTCTTCCCCAGTAGAACCAATAAATAGCAGTTTTGTGGGGGTGTAGTGAGTTACTTTATTAAAAAGCAAAATTATTGCAAACCATATTTTAGTTTTCCCACATCACACCTTTTTAGCCCTGACTGTCTGTTTTGTTACCAATAATAATAATAATAATAATAATAATAATAATAATAATAATAATAATAATAATAATACAGGTATTTATATACTGCCTTTCTTGGTCGTCAGATTTCTCCTCAGACTTTAATTCAAGGCGGTTTACATAGGCAGGCAATACTAAATCCCAATAGGGATTTTTACAATTGAAGAAGGTTCTGTCTTTCAAGAACCACAACATTTCAGATGGATCTTTTATGATCTGGTATCACATTCTGGCCTCCATTTTCCTCCCACACAGGCTGACAGCAGCCAAAGAGCAGGTGGAATAACTCGGCATAACTCGGCTAGGCTTGTCAGCTGCTTCAAGGTCTTGCCGTTCACGGTGCCAGTGGCCTCGAACTGGCGACCTTCAGATGCTATCTTCAGGCAAATGGAGGCTCTACCCTCTAGACCAGACCTCCTGCCCAATATCTGGTGTAATTGAATTTTATGTTCAGTCTGTTATTTGGAGCCAATTAACCTCTGCCAATTGAGCAAAGAGGCACCTCTTAAGGTGGTGTCCTTGTACATTCAGCAGGGGGAGAGCAACTATCCCTCATCACCTTAACATGGCGTCTTTTGCTGCTGTCCCCTCTGCATCTATTTTTAAATGGTGAGCACTTTGGGGACAGGGAACCATTTATTGAGGTTTCCTATATAAACTGTCTTGTGAACTACTTTCCTGTTGAAAAGCAGCTTATAGATATTATTTGTTACCATCATCATTATCAATAATAATCATTGGCTTTTTTGTTTTTGCTGTGCTTCTGTTTCCATTCTCTTATGCCAGAGAGGAACTGAATCTGTTCTGATCCCGAGAGAGAATATTTAGGATATTCATAACACCTCTTTATAGAAAATAGCTTGTTGGATTCTAGACCATTTCTTTCTGTTTTTTTCCTCTCTAAAATGTTTGGATGAGTGAGAAAATTTAAATGCATCATAGTTGAGTAACTGTCTAAGTTATTCATGGATCATTCTACTCATTTCCATTTCTCCCTTACTTCCATGACTTGGCAGTTTTTCCTTCCACACCTTACCATACCTCTTGATTCTGTTCTTCTCCTGAAAGTCAACAAGCTGTCTCTTCAGAGTCATGGGCATTTTACTTTTAGTGAAATGTAAGCACAGAACCCTTGGCAGCCATTCGTTTAGTTCTTCTGTCCTTATGTAAGTTTCCCCACATCCTGAGGCCAACATAAATGAGTTTCATTGTGCCTTTTCTAGATGAGTTAATGGATAGAAATTTGACAAATTTTTTCTAGGCATTTCAAATAGGCTTCCTTGCATCTGTTCTGTGTTTAAGGTTAGAGCCCCATTTTAAGTGTGTGTTAGTCTATTTTATTTCTTCATTTTGGCCTTTTTTCAGTCATAGCAGAATCTGTTTCTCTTCTTGGTTTACTGTCTTATCAAAGTAAATGGGTGGCTACAAGAAGCTAAGCCACAACAGGTCAAATCTCCTGTCCCTTCAGGACCAATACTCTGGGTTTTTAGAAAAGCAGTAGAAAAATCCTTTAAATGAATAAATACTAACTGAAATCTTGGATCTACATTGGAAAAGGCAGGATGTCTTGATCATCCCAGAAGCTTAGGAAAAATTTGGATTCTTTGGCTGAAGATTATTTCAGTAAACAGGGTGACTGGGAACATCTAACCTTTGTGAATGGACTGTTACCTTGGTTCTCATGTCACTCTACTAATTTCTCATAGGCTGTGTATCCAACTGAAATTGTCAAGGACTGTTTATCCCAACCTACCTGTGCAAGGAAATAAGTCACATTTTGAATCAGTCTTGCAAACATCATTATCATGTTCACTTGGCTCTCATTCCTAGCTTGCGTTCTTCTGTTTGTTGCAGATAGGAGTGGGAAGTTATTTGCTTGTTAGGAATCCTGGTTCTTGTGAGCGGCCAGTTGAGAGATGCCTATGATAAATTCACTGCTGTACAGTAGTCCAAACAAATAGCTTATTGTTGCAGTGGAGGTGGATAGGCAGCCCTATCTGAACTCTGCATGTGGAGGCAAAGTTCGCTTGGACAAGCCTGTTGGAATGTTAACACTCCATACTCTGTATGAATGTACCTCCCAAAACCCAGCTGATAACAGGTTAATCAAATTTAATTTAGTACAGCAATTAAGTCTACACCAAAACAATAGGCAAATTCAGCATTAGAGGACACTTACATGACACATGCAGTTGAAAAATAACCAGGACTAGATATCCTATATTAACTTTAACTGTCATCCCACCTCAACTTCAAATCTTAAGAGCAATTTCCTCAGCTTATCAAACCCCTTAGCTGAGGCAAATACTCTAGCTAAAAGAAGGAAGGAGTCTCCCCACAACCACCCACACACACTTTTATACTTCTGAACTCTAATCAAACAGTTCCTTCCCCACTGGCCTTAATTACTAACATCTCACAGCTGCTTTAATGAGCAAACTGCTCAAAGTAGAATCCAGCCTGAGCTAAAGCAGCAGCAAGACAAACTTATTTAAAGGGGAATTAGGTCAAGGCCCAATGCACTTACCTATTCACAAAGCCAGTCATCTATTCCCTTTTGCCTTCTACTTGTGGGAACTTGTCTTGGTGGTGTATGAATGACATTCTGGAAGATCTTTGTTTGCATGTAAGCCGCCCAATTTCTTCAACAAATGGCTCAGTCTGGACCACCAAAGAGTGAAGGAGGAGCAGTATCTCATTTCCGCTAATAATCAATCTCTGACCCTGTGTGAATAGGAATTGCTGGGCCATTTGAAGCTAGATATCTCCAAGCACGCTCAAAGAATTTTGAAGGCAAGGGCAAAAAACATGGCAACTCTGCATACATCCAAAGCTGATGTAGAGCTGTGTTGTCTCTGATAGACTTCTGCATGTATGTTGGCAAATTCTGGACCTTGGCAGTGAATTTTCAAAACTTTCCCTTCTTTCTAGTTGGTGGTTGGGATGTGAGAGGGAACTCTCTAAATTCCACAAGAAGCCTGTTTTGGTTAAGAATGGTCATTGTGGTTTGCTGTGCCATGCCAGCCAGCCACACTTTCCCAGATGTTTGTCCAGGTGTTGGGATCTGACAGAATCAATAGGACCCCAGAACAACAAGCCACATGTTAAGTTAATGTCTGGAAATCTAGTAAATCCAAACCTTTGCAAACTGTAACAGATGCAGGTCCCTTTACCTTCAGGTGTTCAGCACAAGTTACAGCATATATTGGTGAGGGCTGCACTGTATCTAGTAATATATTCAGAGCTCCTTGAGGAAAGCTCTGACTTCATCATGTTTTAATTTTTCAATGGAAAAATGTCACAATACAAGGAAAACCTGTTCTTATACCCAAATTGATCAAAACTGTTGATATACTTTAGCACATTTTCTTGCATCAGATCAGAACTTTCCAACCCTCGGGGCTTGTCTACCCCACAGCTAAAATAAAAAAAGCATTGTTCATAATACCGTTTCTTCGACCTTGCATTTTACATAGCTACAACCTAAAAGTGGACAGAAGGATAACAGCCCCTCAAGACTACTCCTTGCATTCTCTAGTGACAAATGGGTGTTGTCTGCTTTTTATGTATATACTGTGGAGCTGTGGCTGATCCTGATGCATGTATTAGGGGTACACAAAACATTTTCTAGGTACAAAGTACATATACTGTGCGAAGCGGCTATTTATCCTGAGATAATGTACCAGATATATTAGTGCAATGCTAATGAGAAGAAACTGAATGATCCAAATATTGGTAGCCTATTACTCTGAAGACTAAAATGTGAAATTGCAAGAGTGTGAACCCCTGTGTAAGGCATTTTCTCACTATAGGTATCTTTCTTATAAGCATATTGAGTTGGATCCAATGGTGTTCTTGAATGTGTGAAATCTTTAACGTCTTCTAGTTTGTGATGCGGCATTAGGATCTGTCACTCAAATGGAGGAAATCGGAGATTTCATTGAGTATGCCTGTGCACTGTGTGTGTGTGTGGGGGGGGGGGGTTCCTGTATTTTATTCTCTTCATTCATCCAGTCTTTGGTATTGTAAAATTAAAAGTAATTAATTGACCACAGAAGGTAAAACACATTTAGGTTTTTGAATAAAAAAGATGACCTGCCTCTAAAAATTTACTGAGATGCTGAATATTGTTTTTTTATAGTGTACCCTCCGGATCAGAGTTTCCGTTTAGTTACTCATTGAAATAGCTGTTTCAAGTTGTCCTGATTATGCACAGCACTGCAAATGAACATAATTGCAAGGGTCTAGAAATGTGTCTTGTGTGTTTTAGCATAGCATATTTAAAACCACCCAAGAAAAAAACAGGAGGTAAAAAAATGTGTGTTTTCTTTCTGCTTGCAGGTGAAATCCGTAATAAACCTCTTGTTTGCTGCATATACGGGTGATGTATCTGCACTCAGAAGGTACAGTCAGTGTGATTTGCGAGGCTTGTTCACAAACATGGGTGTTCTGTTTTACCTGTGCGCAGAGCCATCCCTAGAAGGGTGTGAGCAGAGTGCAGGGCTGGGACAACTCAATGTTTAAATGGGAGGCCCCTCTATTATGGTGTTATATTGGTCATAAAAATGCAGTGTCCAGGGCATCTGCCCCAGTTGCCCTACTCAAAGTACAGCTCTGGCTCAGAGCCTCACACCTAGTGTGACAAACTCTCATGTATATCCAATGCTTCTTAAATTGTGGGTTGGGACCCACTAGGTTTCAATTTCAAATGAGTCCCCATTAATTTCAATATTTTATTTTTAGTATATTACACTTGATGCTACCATGGTGTGTGACTGCATCTGGGAAATGTAACAGGCCTGTACTTTTAACAAGCTACTATGAATATTCTTTTAACAATGATAGTAATTGGAACTCAATCCTGGAAGGGCTGTAGCAGGCTAAAGATCCCAGGTTCAGTTCCTGGTACCTCCATGCAAGGTTGGGAAAGATCCCTGTTTGAAACCCTGGGGAGTGGATGCCTGTCAAGTAGACTGAGCTAGATATGTTCATGGGAGAAGAAAGATGTTTGAATTAAATGTAGTCGAGGTGCTTCTAGAGTGGCTTTGCTGCTCTTAACAATGCTGTATCTGTCTTCACCCTTACTTCTGTCTACTCTTACTGTGGCTTAATTCCCACATTCTTCCTTATTTATGGCTAGAGGTGCTTAAAAATAGGATTATTTATTTTACTCAGAAGTAAGTTTAGTAAGACTTAGGATGTATTCCTGTCTTACTCAACAGAAACAAGCACCCTTACTTATGACCAGCCCTTTTCCTAGCAGATTCTCAGTTTCTCCAACATTCAGTCCAAATGCCTTCTGTTCTGTAGTTCCTCCCTTCCTCCACTTACTATGCCCTGGTTTGTCACTGCCCCTGCCCAACAAATCTGAAATTCACTTAACCACTAACTTACTGAAGTGCCAGGAATAGAAAGGTTTGGTTTTAGTGAGAAGGATTGCCATCTCCCATTTAGGCCCTGTTCTTGAACTCCATTGACTTCCAAAACTAGGAGGAATCAGTCACTTCTCCTTATTTCAAGGTTAGCTGGTCTGAGTGACCTTTCCTTTTCACCCTCGCCCCTAACTTTATCTAGTTCCTATGATTGGATCCACACCACTGCAGACAGAAGTTGAATGAGCCACTCTAACCAACAGTGGGGAAAAAGGTAGTTTCGGGTTCCTTTGAAATCTTAGGGTCATCTGCCTGTTCCGGCCCCTGCAGTAAGACAGACAATGCCATGCTACTGCAGAGAAATGGAGCATGGGAGTCCTCTGCTCTCAGATGATCAGTTGCTGCAAAGGTAACAGTTGATCACCATGTAGAATACTTCTTCATATGGTTATATGAAGTTAACTTCATATGGTTATATGTAGAATACTTCTTCATATGGTTATATGGCTTTGCTTCTGTCTCAGGACAGCCTGAGAAATATACAATCCTGTGGCTAATTGAGAGATCTGTTTGCTAATGAAACTTTATTTTAATGTTATCCTTTCTACAAGGAAGGAGGAAGCAGTCTTCAAGAGATTATTTTATCCTTGTTACATCCCTGTTAGGTGATGAGGCTGAGTTAGGGCAAAAGAAAGTAATAAGCCCAAGGTCTTCTAGCACACCTCATGGCTGAATTGGGACTTGAACCCTAGTTTCCAATATCTAAGCCTAAATCATTAATCATTTAATCACACTGGCTTTATGCTTAGTTAACTCTGTGCTTGTAACCAGTTAGAATTGGCACATTTCTGTATATGGCAGCAACCTGAAGGTGCTTTTCTGTGAATACTGAATGAAGGTTCCAAATGTACTCTGAAGTACAAGAATTTTAAATTTCAAAAAATCAAAAGCCACTGCTACGTGTTTGCAGAAAATTCTTAAAACATTGCATCAACAGGCAATACTTTCCTCTTAAGTTTGTGAGTTTAACGGGAGATTCATGAGGTCACACATCCATACTACGATTTTTATCCCCTACCTCACCTTCTGTTCTTCATCCATATTAAAAAGCAATCTGGCTTGTTATCCTTGGCAGAGCTTGCTCACAGTACAAACCATTCTGAACTCCTTTTTATAATGTAGTAGTAGAGATTCATACCTCTCCCGTTTTGGGCTCCATATTTAATCATGTTAATCAAGAGAGCACAAGTAATGTGTTCGTCAGTACTAGTGAGGTTTTTGGTTCAATTGCAGTTTTTGACAAGACACACAATAATTGATTAAACCTTACAGAATTATAGCAACAATATTGCAGCATTAGGATTAAGTGCTCTTTGCTGAAGAGTTTGTCGCCATTGTGCTTTTCAACGACTTTGAAGATTTCTTTTAGGCATTGCCAAATATGGTGGATGATTAGTAAAAATTCTTGATTTGGGAACAGTTACAGAGCTCAATGAAAAGGTAGTTCAAGGCTTTTGAAAGTAACAAAAGAAGGGGAAAAACCAGGGGCAAGGAATGTTCTAGCCATCACAAAATGGTTGAGATAACTGATGTGCCTTGTCCAGTCAAGATATGCTTAACTTTCTAGTTTTTGAAAGTTGCTTCTCTTATCACTAGCAGCTTATCAGCATGTTATAGGCTTGATATACACCCTGTCCTTGATTATGTGCATCTGTTTTGAGGTTTGGGAATGTGACAAAATGCACTTTGGACAGAATATAGGGTGAAATTCCTTTTGTTTTGTTTCCAAGATATCTTTGCCCCTGTTCTTTACCAGAAGTTGTTCATAATTAAAGATAAGTAGATTTGCCTCCCGATTTTTAGTGAACTTTAATATCCGTACGTGGGATAGCCCCAAAATAGAATTGTCAGTGCATCTGTAATATCCAAGGCACTTTATGTGCTTATCCTGTTGCTCAAATGTTATGATATACTCATTTTCTGCTTTTATGACTTGTCCCAGAAAGTGGCTTATTTATTTCGGTAAATTACATCAGTGCTTTCCAAAGTGGAAGGTGTAGAAACTGAGTCATGGTGTTAGATGTATCGCTCTGTGCTCCTTTGGGTGAAAAAGCGATCAAATTTTCATTCACCTCCTTCCTACCGATATAGGGATGTTGGTATTGTCCTAAATGAAGAAGTAAGAGTACCCAACTGGTATAAGAAAGGAATCCCTGAGACATTCAGTTGGCCAGAAAGCAAAATCTCATCCCTGACCCTCTAACTGGGTGAAGGGGACAGCAGGATGTTTGGGGGCATTATTACCTGGGCTGCAGATATCAACCCTGTGGAAGACCTTGCACTTAACTCTGCCTCATTTGTGATCAGATACTTCTCTTATATTTCCTTTTTTTTCAGGTTTGCTTTGTCAGGCATGGATATGGAGCAGAGAGACTATGATTCTCGGACAGCATTGCATGTTGCAGCTGCAGAAGGTTGTGGCTATGAATAATTACTGAAGTAACTGTTCTGTTTTCACCTGGTTAATATGATGAGTACATTAAATTATCCTCCTTGTCTTGTAGGTCACGTAGAGGTAGTTAAATTTTTGCTGGAAGCCTGCAAAGTGAATCCTTTCCCCAAAGACAGGTGAGCATCTGCATTAAAGATATAACAGTTCATTAAACTGTGCCAGCATGAACTTTGAAAGCAATGTCCTGCAAAGGAATTATCATACTGAAAAACAGATAGTTCAGCGTGAAACTTAATTAGAATTGTGTCTCTGTGGAATTCTCTCAATTCTTGTCCCTTCTGTCCCCACTGAGGCCACAGGAGTGGCTCACAACAGACATAAAACAATTTATAAACTAGGTAAGCAAGTCATTAAAAGCATCCTATCAAAATACAAATAAAATCAATACCAGAATATCACAGTTGGCAAAGGAAAATATTACAGACCCAAAACCAGCAAGAAAAATGGGTTTTTACCTGGTATTTTTAAGAGTTCAGCATCTGAACCATTCAGACTACTGAGGGAGCTCCACAGACTGGGCACTGCTACTGAGAAAGCCCTGCCTCTTGTTTCCACCAATCTGATCTCACCCAGAGGCAAGACACAGAGCAAGTTCTCTGATGGGAAGTGAAGCATGCAAGCAGATACATGAGGGAGAATGCGGCCTTTCTGGTATCGAGATCTTGAGCCATGTGGGCCTGTGAAGATAACAACCAGGATCTTGAACTGGGCTTGCAAGCAAAATACAAGGCCTATTATAGATGGTACAACATGGGAGTAATGCGCAAAGCAGGATTCACCATCACTTCCTCTGTTGCACTTTGAGCACATTATGTAAATTATGTTTTTAATAACCAAATGTGAGCCATCTTTTGAGTCCCTCTGGAGGTGGAAAGGCAGCATGCAAGTGACCACATGGAAAAAAAATCCAGGAAAACCTGGTTTTTAGGATGCTACTATCCACTCTGTCACATTGTAAATGATAAATTTCTGTAGGGTGGTGAGATCCAAAGAAGTGTTTGACAGTGTCTGTTTTTAAAGATAATGGAACTCACCCAAGCCTCAGGGTGCCATTGATACTCTCTGCCACCCAACCAACCTGTCTGTATCTGGCTGCTTTTCTCTGCCAGCATGGCCAGGGTCGAGTGGGCAAGCAGTGTTGTAGAGTTCCAAGCAACCTATCCGCATCCTTGAGTTGAAAAGAGTCTAGGGCGAGCCAATTCTGTAGTCATGCTCGCTTCTGTCTTCAAAGAGAAGTCCGGCTAGGAACAGATTTGAGTAACTTCAGCATCTAAGTGATCACAAGGGGCAACTAAAGTCCCCTCCTGCTGTCACAAGAGCTAGGATGTAACAGGCTGCTCATCACACAGAGCCCTGCTGGATCACTCTGTGCTGATGCAATAGTGATGGTAAAGTCAACTTTCTTCAGTTCTACAGAGTTGACTCTAAAATGAATCTCAGCCTGTTCAGAGCAGAGTGCTGCCCATTTAAGCTAAATAGCTCAAAAGGTAATTCTTCTACTGGGATGAGGGGAAAAAAAATTTCATCTAAAATTAGAGGCCAAAATGTCTAGATACCCATCTAGAAAAACATCAAGACCCCCCCGCCCCAAATTAAGTGGTGATAGTGGGTTCTACATTGGTAAAGTACTTTTGAATACAAAGTTTTGTGGAGCTTTATTCATATCCATAAGTAACAAACTTGCAGCTGGTCTTCTGCAGAATGAGGTGTAGTCAAGTCCATTGATTTAAGTGAGGTTAGACATACCTAACTATTTAGGCTGTTTGTAAAGCCCTGTGAACCCAGCAGCTGAAACGTCCTACTGTTAAAATTTTTGAGATGTGTATCCACTCATCCTGTTCATGGTTTACTATAAATAATCATTAACCTTCTGGATTTTGCCTTCAGTTTTATTTCTTTTAACACGTACAGAACATTCTCTACTAGAATGAAATGTTTTTGAAGTTCCCCCATTTACAGGTAACAAACTTGAGAAGCTTAGGGGTGCTTCAGATAGCTTTCCAAATGGGCAAGAACATTTATATCCTGTGTGTGGATTGTCAAGTTTGTGTGTGGAAAAAGTTATCAGATTGCACTTATGATCAGCAAATATGCACTCAGAAATGTGCAAACACACAGATGGGGAAAGTATTAATTCCACTCACTTTACTCCTGCAGTGAATCAGACTACCTCAGGTGTAAAGAGACAGCTTCCGGTGTATTTTCGACTAGGCCCAAGTGTTCAGATTTAAGACTTGCCATGCCACCTCACTGACTGAGCATGTGCTAGTCATTGGTCAGCCTAAACTACCTCCCAGAATTCTTGTGATGCTTAAGTTTATGAGATACTACCAACATGTTGCTGAACTTGAATACTATTCATCTCACAGGTGGAACAACACTCCTATGGATGAAGCTTTGCACTTTGGACACCATGATGTATTTAAAATTCTTCAAGAATATCAGGTTCAATACACACCTCCAGATGATTCCAGTAATGGAAAGGAAAGTCAAACTGTACAGAAAAACTTGGATGGCTTACTATAATCCTCTTCTGCTAGATCCCAAGAATCAAGATGACTTATCTGTGTAATTGTGGAAAAATGATTATGAAGAGCGTGTGTGTTTCTATTGGATAGTGATGTATATTTTAAAGAAGTATCTCTTTGTTTCAGTGTTAACAGGAGCTTTCTTCATTATACGCACAGGGGAAAAAAAATCTAGTTCCTTGTTCAGAAAAATAAAACAAAAAGCTCCCTGAGAATCTCCCCTCATAATGTGAGCAATATTACCTCGTGCTACATATAATGAATAGAAAAGAAATATTAGCTATTGTTGGCTTTGTGCACTACTTAATTTATATTTTTTGTTCTATGTGAAGCTTTACTCTGTGGTCAATAATTTTTTTTTCCTGCTCAGTTTGCTTTTTTATAAATGAAGCCCTGTCTGGAAAGTGGCTGCGCATGGAACCAGGCTGCTACCGAGCACAAGTGTAAATGTGGTCCTGCTAGATTTCAAGAGTCATAGCTGATGTGGATTTAGTCTGAGTGTGTTGAGCATCTCTCTGCACTTAAATGTTGATTGAGTTTTGTTTGTTTTTTCAGTTTCCTAGGATACCTGTTTACATCATGCAATTCTCAAAAAGCATAAACTGGTGACACAGTCTAGGCTTAACTTTTATTCAGAGTTTTATCAGGGAATCTGTTCTAAGGTTTGTTTGACCAAAATGTGTAGAGCAGGGGTGGGCAAACCCCGGCCTGGGAGCCATTTGCGACCCTCAGGGTCCACCAATCCAGCCCATAGGGAGCCCCCAGTCTCCAATTAGTCTCTGACCTGTGAAAGACTGTTGGAGTCCATGCAGGCCCATGACTGCCAGGCCTTTTATAGTCTCCATGTTTTCTGCTTTTTCCTGGGCATTATTTTAACACACACACACACACACACACACTCCTCCCCAGTGTCTCTGAACAACTTATGTCTCCATGAGTTTCTGGCTTGGTCTCTGTTTTCACTGTGCAAGAAGTGTATGGCAAACATTTCATAGTTCTCATGTGGTTCTGTATGCCTGTCTTATAGTTCTCCTGTGTGTTATAAATAAGCCCAGTTACATTCATTCATTCATTGATTCATTCATTCATATAAGTTCTGTCTCTAATGTCTTCATTAAGTTCTGTCTCTAATATATTCAATTATGTAAATTTATGTAAATTTATTCAAATTTGAAATGTAAATTACTTCTTCCCTGGCCAAGGACACAGTATCAGAGAGGTGATATGGCCTTCATGCCAAAATGTTTGCCCACCCCTTGTACAGAGGAATGTAGTTGGCTAATCTCAATGTTAGAATTCAGATGTTTCTTTATTCCTCATCCAGTTTTGTTTTTTCCCTGTATTCAGGGCTAAAATACTTTTCAGTTGCTAGAACCTGTTGCTCCCACTATGCCACCAGCCAGTCAGACATAAGCCCTGATGAAAACCAAGCCCATCCAAAGTTGCACATTTCTCTTGTAGTAGTGGAAAAAGAAGTTAAAGGCTGACTTTCTACCATCAAGCTTCCAGAGTAGTTGCACTGAAGTCAAGAACCAGGTACTCCCATGTAAACAGTGAATGATCCAGACAAGCTACATTCACAATTTGGAAATCACCATGCTATGCATGTAATTTGTGCATTAGGCTGGAGTACTACAAGATCAAAGTCATAATGGTGATGCATCCTCATGATAATGTCATGGTTGGCATTTAACATGCCATAGCAAATCTAGATTCCAGTGTGTGGTCTGATGTGGCTTTGTGGTAGTAGAAACCTGAAAATAAAATACGCCACAGCTTTACTATGGAAAATCAGCTGATGTGTACCAGTACTTGTGTTGCCTAAGCTTTGTTCAAGAATGAGATAGGAGAGAGTTATGCCCCTGGCGATTCTTGAAGTAAGTACTTAAAGGCAGAAAGAAGTGTTTTGAGATTCATCACAAATTGGGCACACTTGGTGCTATGAATATCTCCTTAGTGAAAACCAGTACAGCTAGTATGAGTGGATCTGGATGCAAAACTGGGCTGTGAACCAGCCTAATGAAGGAAAACAACTACTACTTGTCTTTTTAATAATTTTTTAAATGAGAAAACAAAGATGTGGAGATGAGGAAGTAAAAAGGAAAAAACAAAAGTGGGTCTCATGCATCAGCTTGGGATAAAAGGTAGGTTCCTGTCTAAAATGGTTAGAGTGCTGCACTAGCACATTTGAATGGGATCCAGTATGTTTGAGTGATAAATGGGGTCTGACAAGTTACCAGGATTGGGGGTTCTGCAAGCTTTATTTTTGCTTTGCGTCACCTGTTGGATCCCCAGGAGCCCTTTTCACACTGTACCACATTCCTCCATTATTTTTAACCAAATTGGAAATACCAGTTACTGCAGCACCTCATGAGTGTTTAGTGATGTTGCTCAGATTGTGCAGGATGACAATGTTGAAAGTCCACCTGTAGAGGCAGAGTGAATTGTGGCCTAGATGTTTCTTAGAAACCAGTGGACATCTATGGGTATCTCCCCCTCCATTAAAAAAGATTAGATTTTATTTTGACATTTTGCTAGTCTGTACCTAAATCATTTAAAGCACTAATATTGCAAATGAAATAGTAGATTTATGGCTATGAGCAAATCAAGGCATTTTACCAAAAGCTTAGACTAGGTCTGCTTTTGTTTCCCTGCCATTAACGTAGAAGCTATTCTAGCCAGCCTCTTTTGCAAAAGTAGTTTGTTTTCTCATAAGAGAAAGTCATGTTTTGTAAAGCATTTGTGTCCTTTGGAGACAGTTCATTTATATGTATGTTTATTTATAAATATGCTATTCTTCTGTTATTGGCACTGACACTTAAGGTATGTTTATTTTTTGGGTTACCAAATGCTGACATTGTTTTGCTCCAAAGAAACCCTCTGCTTCCCCACCCCTCCCCTCTTGAAGCTTATGCATTCTTATTTATCACAGCAGCTAGAAGTGACTTAAGTCAGCTCATGCTTTGTACACAAATACTGCAGTGGTTGTAGAGTCACCTGTCCCCAGCTTTTTATGGACAAATGTGTGCTAATGAACTGATGTTCTTTCAAGCCTCAGAGCTGGACTATCAATGAGTTTATATTGATCCTGTGAGTAACGTTGACTGATTTGGCTTGATATTTGACAGATTCTTCATTGTCGGGAATAAACCGTGATGAATGTATTGCTTCTGGCAGTTTCCCACAACTGAATCTTAAACTTAATACTTGAGCTGTACCAGTTCTGAAAATAAGATGTATTTTCAGGATGACAAATCAGATGGTGTTGCTTTTTACAACATAATAAACAGGAATACCACAAAACAAAATCTTTGTGTTTTCGGCTGCAGTTTTTTCTCTCTTGCTGTCTAACCTAACCTAAAGTATGGGTGGAGCCTTTTGCATTTTGTTTCACTAGAAGAAGCACCCAACTTGGCTAGCTGAATGTTGCTGTTTGCTTAACACATGTTTTATTACACTTGTTCCTGCCTTTCTTCTATCATGGAACTGAAGACAGTTGGGTGGGCTGGTAGGCACCCACCCAAGCTGCCCAGCCATGTGACTGTATCATGGGCCCTTAGATAATATTCTGGAGGTAATTCCTTTTTATGTCCCCACCCAACAGAGAATGTTAAACTAGGGTTGAATTAAAATTCTGTCATTGAGTGCAGGGCCCTTTACTTCTATGTGGATAACCATGCTGTTAGGGTGGGTGCCACTCTGCCACTACACTACTTGAAAGTTATTGGGGGGGGGAAGGGCATGAAGCTATTTTCCTCAGCCAATAAAGCTGTTGCAGTTCTGAGAAGCGCAAATCAGGATTGCATGCCCCAATGGCAGCTGCTATTAAGTCCCACATGTCTTCCCTTGTCTCACCACTAGTACAAAGTACTGTCCTTTTTATAACCGCAGCTGCCCTTTGGGAAGGAACAATTTGAAGCACATGTAGAAGAGAAGTTAATCCTTGCCTTTCTCCACACTATGTACTGCCCCCTCAATTTTTCTTTTATATGGTTCTTCCAGGTCCCCAGTGTGTGTTGCTATGCCCCTATAGGAAAGCTAACCCTATCCATTTCAGGAAACCAAATGAGTGCTCTTGATGCTGGAGCAGAACTGGCAGAAATTGCAATGTTGGAGGCTATACCAGTTGCACTAAAGAAGCAAGCCCAGCATTGGATCTGTCTTTAAGTCCTAGTCACCTAATATTTTAATTCATAAAGTTGCCCTTGAAACAAAGCAGCACAACAGTTTTTTAGAACATACAACTCAATGGGCATAATACTAGTCAAACAGATGCCCATTTATGCTTTTGTGACTTTACTTGAATACCTTACACAGGAGCAAATCACTTACAAAGGATATGATGATCATATAATAGAATAGGATAGCAGCAAATAGTATGTACAGAACCATTAGCAGAAGGTATATTTAGTAAAAAAAAGCTTTTGGGTGCCTGCCTCCACAATGCAATTTTGGAAAAGAAAAGAGTACAGCATGACAGCCTGTGCCATCATGTACTACAGACTAGAACTCAAAACACCAGATGACTCTTGACTAACTGCAGCCCCAACAAGTAGACCAGCTGGCAGTGATGTCTTGCTATCCAAGCACTTAGGATGCATATTCTGAACACATCTAGAGGGGAAGAAAAAAAGTACAAGTCACAAAAAAAAACACACAAAATTGTTCAAGTTCCAATGAACAATCATGCATACTAGAGGTTGTTCCTTGATAGACCCTAAAACAGCCTTTACATGCCAGGCTTTGGGGGGGGGGGGAGAACAACAGTAGTAGGTTGAAAGAGGCCATTCAGTCCCAGGTGTCTCCAGGTAAGGCTAGAAAGATCCTTGCCTGTAATTCCACAAGGACACCACCAGCCCCTATAGACAATTCTACCTCGCCAGCCATTGAGCTAGATGGCTGTAGCTTAGTGGTAGAGTACCTGCAGAGTTCCCAGATTTGATCCCCAGTATCTCCAGATAGTTCTGGGAAAGAACCCTGCTTGAAACACTGGAGTGCCACTGGCCAATGAGCATAGGTAATTCTGAGCCGAATTAGCCCTTACAGGGTATTTTTCACATTTTTATACCACCCTTCCTCCAAGGAGCTTGACTTTATGTATATAGTTCCTCCCCTCCTTTTGTCCTCACAATACTGTGAGGGAGGCATGAGGCTGAGAGATGGTGACTGGCCCAAGGTCACCCAAGAAGCTTCATGGGTGAGCAGGACCTGGATAGTTCAGGTCCAAGTTCAACAGAAGCACTGCACGATCCTGGTTGGAGGCAATCTCTTTACACCCAGTAGCAGGGGCATGTTCTGTGCATTATCTATTGAACTAGTGCTGACCCAGGTATTCAGAGCTCCACAGGGGTTGTTCAGGTATACAGAGACATAAAAAGGTCTAGTAGGAGGAACTGAAGGAAAGAGCAAGAAGGTGACAGAATTGGCCTGGATCCTTTACCCCACTTTGTTTACATACCCTCAAGTAACCTCTAATAGATAGCAGACCACATGTCAGACAAGGGAGACCCAGTTTCAAGTTCTTGCTCTGCAATCATGCGCACTGGGTTATTCTAGGGCAAGTTTCAGTACCTAATTTTTAGGGTTGCAAGGATAAAATGGGTAATTCCAGCTATGTTGCTACAACCTTGTCATGCCTGACAAGGGGACTTTTAGCAACCACCTGTTGATCCAGGGCAGTGATACCTAGTGCCAAGTATTCACTCTCTTCCCCTTCTCCCTTCTTTGAATTAGTTTAACTTGCAGCTTAGTGGGACCAGACCTGGTAGATCTAGTCTGCTGCCACCAGCCCAAGAGATCTGGTTCCCAGAGGGGTTCCCTGGGCAAAGCCTCTCCCCAGGAATGCTATTTAGGGTTGTCAAAATGCCCTCACTCTGACTGTAATACCTTGCAGAGCTGGGAGGCTGACATTCACTGATCCCAGAACATGGCAGAGGGTTTTAAGCTAAAAGGTTTTATTAAGAGGAAAAACAATGGAAACAAGCTTGGTTCCTCATTAGTAAACATCCTGAATGGTGCTGGCTCTGCAGGGAGGCCTCACACATGCAGGCCTTGCTGGTCTAGGCAGAGAGCCTAGATCCCAACTCAGCTTGGCCTGAGCCAAGGGAACCAACAGCTCCCAACAGCTGGAGGGGAAGGGCAGACCAACAAAACCTAATGCTCTGTCCTGCTCAATACTTGGTCCTATCTATGCCCTGGGGCTCTCCTTATCAGCCTTCCACACTGCTGACTTGGGCTCTTCCTGTCTTGCCCAGTCAGAGGAACACAGGAGAGACTCCTCAGGTCTGGTGATCTTTTTCCCTGGCCCCAGTTTTCCAATTGGCTGGCTCCCCCTGGAACCTAGAGCACCTCGGAACTGGAGGGACACCTTCTATAATGAAATACAGTTGTTTACCAATTCATCACAGACCTCATTAAAAGAAAAATGGAATGCACATAGGGATGCGATTTTAGTTTCAAGGTGTAAATCTAACTCAAAGTGCATACAGTTCTTATTTGGGGGGGGGGGAAATGACCTTTAGAAAGACAACAATATGGGGGTGCATGCTCTCATAGTTACCACAACTATGCTAGGTTGGTAGACCTCAAAAGCATTGTTTGTATTTTTACTCACCAAAATTTCTGCAGAGGTTATTGCCTGAGCTACCACATCATAATCTTCTGGTGACATGGGCAAGAGGTTTTCTGTGGACTGCAATCTGGAAGGGTGCCTGAAAAACACCAAGGGAAAACCAAATGACTGTTCATATGAATTGGCAATAGCAAGGCATGATCATTCCTGGGACAGAACACCCCTCTCTAACCAAGGCTGTCTAGCAGATTTGTAGCACAGGAAGCCATACATGCTGTGCAGAATGCAGGCAAGCAGGGCAGCAGGCACAAGCACATTTTTGCCATAATGGAATGAGCTGGCTTCAGGCTGGGAAGGCCAAAAGAATAGCAATGCCTGCCATTAATATGGTACAACACTTTCTTCATAATTATGAGCCAGTTCCAATTAGACTCTTTGGTTCCCAGCAACCTACCACCAGCACGGATGAATCTCAAAGCCAAGAGCATCACAGTACACTATCCTCGCCCCTCCTCAGTCACCTTTGTTTACTCTCTAACTGCCACTGCATTATGCATATTATACCACCATCAGATCCATTCACCTGACCATCAAAAGTTATAGGGGAAGAGGTAGAGTGAAGCATTAAGTCCTTGCCTCTGCCCATATATGGTCAGTGATGCAAAGTGCACCTTGCCCCTCAGTCTTATGCTTTCAGAGACAAGGTGCACAGAGAAAAGGGGATGGGGAAAAGTTGAGGTGAAATACCATTTTAAAAATGTGACAGTCAAAAGGAGAGATTCTCAGACATTTAAAAATGCAAGGACGGAAGGAGCCAGCTGGATGCTGGGCGGTAAAAGTATTCCAGCAGCAACAGTAAGAACATGCAGCCAGGGAACAGAGAACATTATTTTGGGCTTAGGGAGGCAAAGGAGTGCAGAGAACAGAAAAAGAACATGGATGGTTATAATAAGAATGGAATAGACAAACTGAACTGGATAGAGAAAAGAAGATTGCTCAGATAGCCCTGCCCCAAGTAAAGAGAAGGCTAGGACACCCTATAGTAATTGATGCCAGGCTCTGCTCCCTACAGGGAGAGGTAGGAGGCCAGCCAAAAGCAAGGCCACTTGAACTCAGATTTCCCTCTCATCCTGAGCCCCAACTGCAATCACATCATCTTTTTCCAGTTTACTTCCCTGCCCTCCAAGGTGCCCCTGCTCCAGCTTTGGGAGCTGCCCCAGACTCGCCTGAAGAAGTTATTCCCTTCCCAGCGGCAGCCTCCCTTTCTTTCTCCCCTGACCCGAGTCCCTCAGCCACACATCCCCCAGTTTGAGGCAGTCTGCTTGTCTTTTCCAGTCAGTACCATATTAAAGAAGCACATTATACTGGTATTCAAATACGAACAGTTTATTGTGACATCAATATGTGCATGCTTTTTCCAAGTTTTAAAGAGGAAATGGCGCAAGTGTGAGGAGTTAGCGCGTGCTGTCAGGATGCCATCAGTGGGAATGTGAGGGAAAGAGGTGGGTTGTCGCTTCCAGAATCAGCACAGGCATGGACCAACAACGACACTGGGCTGTGCTGATCCCTGGAGGCTACACGAAGGCATATATCCACACTGCATGAGCAGTAAGGAAGGCGGAGAGGAGACTTTCTGCTCTGTCCTTACCCTTCATTAACAATTTAACAAGATTAAAAGTAAAAACAGTGTTTGAAAGTGAATTCAGCTGTCTTCTTAGCAAACTCACACTTCAGATACAGAGATTAATTCAGTTTTGATGTATCCCTTCCCTCCACCGTCCACATCCATGGGTTCAGTTGCTAAAATGAAAACAAAAATCTCTTTAGTATCCCAGAGTTGTCCACACTGGCCACCTAAGGCAAACACTTTCCCTCAGGTAAGTCATCCTATATTCAACCACTTCCAACCCTTGTTCATCAATTAAAATTGCAATGAAGGAACACATAAAAAACCCTCTCTCCACAGAAGAGTCACTGAGAACACTGGATGAGGTAGGTATTGTGAAACTTGTGAAGTTGGAGCTACATGTTCCACCTACATGTCGTTCATCCTGTTTAAACTGGGATGGCCACTTCTCTGCAAGGCACTGTGGGAGGTGGGGGGAATGTCAGAGGTGCAGTGCCTAGCCCTTCCTGCATATGATGCTCTCCACCCCCCCCCAAACTCACCCCATGCCCTAGTTACTACTCTCTTCCCCTGGGACCTGATCCCATGTTCTGGGTCAGAAAAAAGAGAATCCTATCCTCTAGTTCAGCCATTTTCAACCACTGTGCCATGGCACATTGATGTGCCATGAATGGTCCCCAGGTGTGCCGCAGAAATCTGGGAAAAGGTCATTTTATTAGTAGGACCATTGGATATGTGAGCCCCCACTGGCAGCACAGTGTGCCTTGCCAATTGTCAAACAATTGATGGTGTGCCTTGAGCATTTTAGTGCCTTGTCAAAGTGTCATGAGATGAAAAAGGTTAAAAATAACTGCTCCATTGAATCTCCAATTATTAACAACATGCACATTTACAGATCCTGAGGAGTTCTTAAAAAGTTTACCCCCAATTTTATGTTTTGTACACAAACAATACTGTTGATGGTCTGTGTGAGAGAGACAGAGAATAATAAATACTTACACTCTTTGGGCCTGGAGTAGTATTTTCCAAAGGCATTGTCTTTGGGAATATCTGGATAGAGGAATTTCAGTGGATTTTCAGGAATATTTTCAGCTGCCATCACCTTATAACTACGGATGATATCAGGAAGACTAACAGCAGTGAGTTCCTTCTTGGTATAAGGCTCTACTGAGTGGAAGTCAACATCTAGAAGGTGAGAGAAAAAAAGAACAAGTTAAGAGTTGGCTTCCAATGCACAATTAGAAGCCTGACTTTCAACGGTATGCTCAACATCAGCCCTTTTGTTGTTGGCAACCTTCAGTCTCGAAAGACTATGGTATCGCGCTCTGAAAGGTGGTCCTGGAACAGCGTCTAGTGTGGCTGAAAAGGCCGATTCGGGAGTGAAAATCCCTTCCACACCGGGAGCAAGTGCAGTCTGTCCCTGGTCTGTCTCCCTGGCTATGGGCCTTCCTTCTTTGCCTCTTAGCCTCAGACTGTTGACAAAGTGTCTCTTCAAACTGGGAAAGGCCATGCTGCACAGCCTGCCTCCAAGCGGGACGCTCAGAGGCCAGGGTTTCCCACTTGTTGAGGTCCACTCCTAAGGCCTTCAGATCCCTCTTGCAGATGTCCTTGTATCGCAGCTGTGGTCTACCTGTAGGGCGCTTTCCTTGCACGAGTTCTCCATAGAGGAGATCCTTTGGGATCCGGCCATCATCCATTCTCACGACATGACCGAGCCAACGCAGGCGTCTGTTTCAGTAGTGCATACATGCTAGGGATTCCAGCTCGTTCCAGGATTGTGTTGTTTGGAACTTTGTCCTGCCAGGTGATGCCGAGAATGCGTCGGAGGCAGCGCATGTGGAAAGCGTTCAGTTTCCTCTCCTGTTTTGAGTGAGGAGTCCATGACTCGCTGCAGTACAGACGTGTACTCAGGACGCAAGCTCTGTAGACCTGGATCTTGGTATGTTCCGTCAGCTTCTTGTTGGACCAGACTCTCTTTGTGAGTCTGGAAAACGTGGTAGCTGCTTTACCAATGCGTTTGTTTAGCTCGGTATCGAGAGAAAGAGTGTCGGAGATCGTTGAGCCAAGGTACACAAAGTCATGGACAACCTCCAGTTCATGTGCAGAGATTGTAATGCAGGGAGGCGAGTCCACATCCTGAACCATGACCTGTGTTTTCTTCAGGCTGATTGTCAGTCCAAAATCTTGGCAGGCCTTGTTAAAACGATCCATGAGCTGCTGGAGATCTTTGGCAGAGTGGGTAGTGATAGCTGCATCATCGGCAAAGAGGAAGTCACACAGACATTTCAGCTGGACTTTGGACTTTGCTCTCAGTCTAGAGAGGTTGAAGAGCTTTCCATCTGATCTGGTCCGGAGATAGATGCCTTCTGTTGCAGTTCCAAAGGCATGCTTCAGCAGGACAGCGAAGAAAATCCCAAACAAGGTTGGTGCAAGAACACAGCCCTGCTTCACACCGCTTCGGATGTCAAAGGGATGTGATGTGGAGCCATCAAAGACAACAGTGCCCTTCATGTCCTTGTGGAAGGATCTGATGATGCTGAGGAGCCTGGGTGGACATCCAATCTTGGGGAGAATCTTGAAGAGGCCATCCCTGCTTACCAGGTCGAAGGCCTTTGTGAGATCTATGAAGGCTATAAAGAGTGGCTGTCGTTGTTCCCTGCATTTCTCCTGCAGTTGTCTAAGGGAGAATACCATATCAGTGGTGGACCTGTTGGCTCAGAATCCGCACTGTGATTCTGGATAAACACTCTCTGCAAGTACCTGGAGCCTCTTTAGTGCAACTCGGGCAAACAACTTTCCTACAACGCTAAGGAGAGAGATGCCACGGTAGTTGTTGCAGTCACTCCTGTCGCCTTTGTTCTTGTACAGCGTGATGATGTTTGCATCCCTCATGTCTTGAGGTACTCCACCTTCTCTCCAGCAGAGACAGAGGATTTCATGCAGCTCAGTGACGATGATCTCTTTGCAGCACTTTAGGACTTCAGCAGGGATGCTGTCTTTTCCAGGTGCCTTGCCAAAGGCAAGGGAGTCCAGGGCCACGTGAAGTTCTTCTAGGGTTGGTTCACTGTCAAGCTCCTCCAGCACAGGCAGGCACTCAATGTTGTTCAGTGCTTCTTCGGTGACTACATTTTCTCTGGAGTATAGCTCAGAATAGTGCTGCACCCAGCGTTCCATCTGCTGTGTCCGATCCTGGATGACCTCGCCTGTGGCAGACTTCAGAGGGGCAATTTTCTTCTGCGTTGGACCTAGGGCCTGCTTGATACCGTCATACATCCCCTTGATGTTGCCCGTGTCAGCTGCTATCTGTATCTCGGAACAGAGCTGGAGCCAGTAGTCGTTAGCACATCTCCTGGCAATCTGCTGGACTTTGCTGCGAGCAGCTCGGAGGACCTGCAGGTTGCGCTCACTGGGACAGGCCTTGTATGCTGCTTGAGCGCTCCTCTTTTCCTCAATGACTGGTGTCAACTCCTCAGAGTGGGCTTCAAACCAGTCTGCCGTCTTGTTGGTCTTCTTGCCAAATATGGACAAGGCGTTGTTGTAAACGGCATTCTTGAAATGTTCCCATCTGTTGGATGCGTTTGCATCGACCGGGCCTGGAAGAGATTCCTCAAGCACTTGTGCAAATTCCTCCACTTTTCTCTGATCCCGGGTCTTGCTGGTATCAATGTGAGGTCTTCCTTCCTTTTTTGTGTGGTATAGTCACTTTGTTTGCAGTTTCACTCTGCTGCACACCAGGGAGTGGTCGGTGTCACAGGCAGCACCCTGATAGCTGCGTGTGATCTTGATGCTGGGAAGGCTGGAGCGTCTGGTGAGAATCAGGTCGAGCTGGTGCCAGTGCTTTGATCTTGGGTTTCTCCAAGAGACTCTATGTTGGGGCTTCGTGTTGAAGAACGTGTTGCTGACACAGAGACCGTGATGACAGCAAAACTCTAGCAGGCGTTGGCCATTTACGTTCATCTTCCCAGTGCCAAACTGACCTAAGCAAGTGGGCCACGAACTGTTATCAGCACCAACTCTAGCATTGAAGTCGCCGAGGATGAACAATGGCTCTTTTACGGGGATCTTCTTGATAGTGGTGGCCAGGTCATCATAAAATTTGTCTTTGGCTTCTGTTGGAGACGACAGAGTCGGTGCATAAGCACTGATGAGAGTGACGGGTCCTGCTGATGACTGGAGCTGCAGGGACAAAATTCTTTCACTTCCCACAGTAGGTGGGATGATGGATTTCAGCAGGGTATTTCTGACCGCAAAGCCAACATCATGTTCCCTGGTTTCGTTTGGTGGTTTTCCTTGCCAGAAAAATGAGAAATTTCTCTCCTTGACAGATCCAGAATCTGGCAGCCTAGTCTCTTGAAGGGCGACGATGTCCATCTGCAGTCTGCTCAGTTCCATGTCGATGACAGCTGTTTTGCGTGCGTCGTCTATTGCTTGCAGGTCATCAGAGAAGTCAGGTGTCATTGTCCTTACGTTCCAGGTGCCCAGCTTTAGGACAGGAGTTTTCTGTTTTCTATTGCATGGTGCAGAGTTGTCGATCCGCTTGTCGGTTTTCACCCTAAACCCCACGCACCCCATGAGGTTAACAGACCGTGGCGAGGCAACACATTACTGGCTGGGGACTGCCCAGCTTAAGGCGGGCAGTAGCTGCCCAATGAGATGCAATGATCTCTCCCACCGTCAGAAGCAGCCCCTGGCGTCATGCTCTACGCCAATCGAGCAAAGACTTATAACTGGTAACTGCTGCTTCCCGTGTTGTGCCGACGCCGTATGGCGAAGTTGGAGTGTCCTCTCCAGTGCGCGAAGCCTGGGTAAAGAAGGTATGGAGGATAGGCTGTTACCCATGCAGCAAATCCCCCCTCTCCACATCGCTGAAATGGTCCAATAGAAAGGCAGAGGCCAATACAGTTGGTTCCAGCGACGTCGCAGGAGTTGCCAGAGCGTGACTGTGTTCAGCCATGAACTGCCTCAGGGACTCCGGCTCCGGATTTTGCCTCGAGGTTGACTCCTGAAGCCTTTTCCACAACTGGATGTAGCCACAAGGCAGTGGAGGTTTGGAATCAGTTTTCCTTCTCTTAGATGTCTCCCTATTCAACTTCCTGATACCTACAAACCCCTCTCCTGCCCCTCCCCCCTGTATCCCATTTGCCTCACCACCGCTCCCTTTTCAACTTCCTGATACACACAAACCCCTCTCCTGCCCCTCCCCCCTGCATCCCGTTTCAGCCCTTTTAAACTAGAGGAAACCAAGTGCCAATATCTAACATTTTCTCCTTAAGAGCAACCCTTTCATTGGCCCTGATTCTCATCCTTTAATAGAACCCTGAACTACATTTAGCAGAACTACACTGGCCCTCAAATATGAAGGCCAAACTGTTTGCAGATTTCTTTTGGAAAAAAAAAAAAAAGCATTTTGATATCAGACAAGATCTCATTTCTATCTTTTGCTTACCATTTGCTGGCCCTTCCACCCAGGTGAAAGTGATCGCTCCTTCTCGGCTACTTTCACTGAATCTCAGGAGAAATGTGCCATTTTCCTTATCTTTGAGCAAGGCACGTTCACGCTCCTTGCTGATAAAGCCCATGATGCTCCTGTAAGGGCCAAAAAAAAAAACCAACCCAAATTATCTTTCTTATACACACACACACACACAGCCAAGCCGTGAACACAATCCTCATTTCCCCTCACTTGGGTGTATGATCCTCAAGGTGCACGCCTGCTCACTTTCGTGAGTCAGCTCAACTAGGTAGGAAGTGAGGGAAATAGAAACCAGTGTGCACAGGCAAGTAGAGCCACCCCATGTCTCACTAACACACCTTGGCTATTGCCTGTCTGTGCAGGCCCCCCCCCCCCATGTTTAGGGAACAGAATTTAAAAAAAAATAAATCAAGTGATGGGCACTTCTCTTGTTTTCACAATAAAGCAAACATAGTGGATGAAAAGGTGCACATAGTGGATGAAAAGCTTGCACAATCTACAGCGGAACCCCACTTCAGGATGGGTTCAGCCTACAATGCTTTATAATGGACTCTCCACATAAAACAAGGTTACCCTATGATAAAGTATTCACTTTACAATGGGCTTACGATTGCTGCAATATCACGGGTGATAATCAGCAATTTGAATGCAAGCATTTGATAGTGTCCCAGCCAATAGAGTTTATCATCATCACTGTGCATATGGAGGGAAGGATATAGCCAATGCAAATGCAAGCATCTCCTTTAGATAACATCTCAGCAGGTAGCAGTGTTTTTAACCACATGGCTGTGTGTATGAAGGGAAGGATACAGCTTTGAAATGAATATTTTATTATTATAATACTGTGGAAACTGATAACCACGGTGCCAAAGAGTTCCATAGGCATCATTTAAATCATCTTTTAGAAAGGAAAATAGCTTAGTTCTGTGGTAGAACATTCAACTTTTGAGGTCCTAGAATGAATTGCCAAACATCCCTTCCTTACCAAGTTCACATTCCAATTTTTTCACCCTATGATGGGTTCTCTGGAGCAAACCACCATTGTAAAAGGGGGGTCCACTCTAGTCATCTTGATATTCACATCAGAGCTACCCTTAGAGCACGAGTCTCCAAACCCCGGCCCAGGGGCCAGATGCAACCCGCAGCCAGCCTCAACCCGGCCCGTGGCCAGCCTCTTGTCCCCTGAAAGTCTCTGGCCCACTTGGCCGAACATGACTGGAACTGTGCTCTGGTTGCGTCTGGAAGGTGTTCTAAAGGCCAGACAGTTTGAATGAATGAGCAAATTCATTCATTTATTCACTCATCTAAGTTCCATCTGATTTATTTAAATTTTTTTTCTGGCCCTCAACACCATGCCAGGTATCTGATGCGGCCCTCTGGCCATAATGTTTGGAGACCCCTGCCTTAGAGCTTTAGGAATTCTACCCAGTTAACAGGGTTTAGCAGAGTCACAATATCTGAATAGCTTTCTCTGGCCATTTTTTCCCCCGTGTCCACAATAACTACCTTACATTTTGCCATGCACTTACATTAGAAAGCACTGCATAATTTGCTATAACACACATTTACTTTTCACATTGAAAACAAGCTTAAAAAGGTGCAAGAAGTTTAAATTCTTGATAAAACGTTTGATGTGCTGCAGATAACAAGCTACAATCAGAGGCCTAATTTTCCTTGGCCTATGTAGATTTAATAGTGCTCCATAAAAAGGTAATTTTAGAGCAATCAGAGGTCTGTTTTGAGAAACACATAACACATTTGAGAAAGTGTGGTTTGCTGTTTTTCAGCCTCCGTGTCAGCCCATTCCAAGTGATTACTGTTTACCCAATTAGTTCAGACAGCCATGCTTAACTTGTAGGTCTATAATAATCCTTTTAAACTACATTGACATTAATGGGCTTTTGAGTTCCTTTTATGAGAAAAACAGCCGTAAACCTTCCCAAATTAAAAACATTCCCTCTGCTTTTACTTCTCACGTCTAGGACAACTCCTTAAGTAGTACTGGCTGCATTTCCATTATGTTGTGGCATGAACAGAGGTAGCAATCCTATATATGCCCATACATGGGGGTAAGTCCCATGGAACTCACTGTAGCTTATTTCTGAGCAGGGTTGCACTGCAAGCAAAGCAGTGAAGCCCCACCGACTTCAAGTGAGGTTCTGCACACACTTCATCCTTTGAAATCAATGGGACTTCCAATGCTTGCCTGAAACCTAGTGACTGCCACATTACAAGCTAATGGAAGACTAGAAAGCAGAACAAAAACATTTTAAGCCCAACACTCATTTTAGTTTAGCTCAGGGGTTCTCAAACTGGTGGCTACCTCCTTTCCCCCCCTTCAGCCAATCCTAAGGCAAGAACCCCCTTGGGCTCCTCCTTCTGCCCTCCCTCATCCAGAGAAAAAAAGACCACCCATCATTGGTCCAATCATTGGTTCCTTAAGAGATGGACAAGAGAACCCACTCCTGCATTCCCTCCCCCCTGCCTTCTGCTTGATGCAACACATTAACCCTTCTCTGCCTCTCTGCTGGAACTTCCTGCTGCTCACCTGGTCTATATTATGGCCCCACAAGGTGTTTCATGCACCAGAAAAAAGTAAACAAGCACACTCAGACACAGACAGACTCAAATCTGTACCCATGGGGACTCATTTCCAAGTCAGTGGATTGTACTCAAGTTAGAGCCTGAGTCAGTGACATGCCTGACTTGAGTGTACACAAGTCAGCAAAAAACACATTTTGCAACTCAGATTCAAGTCGTGTGACTCGATTTCCCATCCCCGTCCTACGATAATATGGCCAGTTTAAGCTTCAGAATCAGGCTTGAAAAATGGTAGAAAGTTTGACAGCGGCAACCCTATTAAGCCTGTAATCCAATGAAGTTTACTTCCAGGTCACAGTACACAGCAGTGCTTATCTTTGAGTACAAAAATGCATTACACAGTCTAGAAATTATCTAGGCATTGCATGGCTTGTATATGCAGTCCAGGAAAGACACTGGTCAAGCAATATATAAAAGCTGGTTAGTGAAAGAGAAAAGCCACTTCAAAAAACATAATTTGACTTCCTACTGACCTTTGCTACTGTTCCTGTTTGCAAAGGGACTAATGGCATTCTCTCCCAAGTCAGTTTCATTTGATCCAATATGGACTGCCAATACCACGAGTACTAACACATTAAAGTGAAAGACAGAAGGTCTCCCCTTCAAGGACAGTGCTAGAAACCAGCAAATCCTCCCCAACTAGAAACATGCTTATGATTCTTACCCATCATTCCAGAGACAGAGGAGATGCTTCTTGATTAGTTCAAGGATTCCTTCCACCCATAGCCAAAAGGGAAAGGCTTTATCATTTATATTTTCCTGAAATTGAAGGGCACAGAATTAGTCAAGGTTGCCAACAGATCCTGACACAATGAAATTCACACATCAGAACATCAGCTATGCCAACAGTATTACTTTAATTTCCTTTGTTGCATAGCAGCTTTTGGTTGTCTGGATTCTTTTAGCTCCTTATTGTTCACGTCCTCTTCATATTCAGCTTCACGATAAAACCTAAGCCTTCAAGAGACTTACAGTAAAACCAGGAGAGTTGACCTTTTACAGTGTTTACTGCCATTTCAAGAATACCCCCTTCCCTTCTGCAGCTATTTGGCGAGTTACTTACCTCGCCTTCAGCCATCCTCTCCAATTCAGCAGCATATTTCCTGAAACCCACCATCTGTCTTTGATAAGGGGTTTCAGAAAATGCAAAACAAAAATACTTTGTTACTGCTGACTGACAGAACCCCACTTCCCCCTATTTATCAGGTGATCATTTTTGGGAAATCCATTCCTATCTGGTCTGTTTAGCCATATAAGAAAATAGAAGAACCCCACCGGATTTATTTATTTATTTCAGTATTTATATACTGCCTCTTCGTTTAGATAGCATTCAAGGCTATTTACATGGATCAAGCCAAACACCCATTTAGCCCAGCTTCCTATATCTAATAGTAGTCCACCTCAGGGAGGAAGTGTGGGCTCAGTGTCTCAGGGACACCACATCCTGTTGCCACTCCCTTGCATCCGGTATTCAGAGCTAGTCCAAAACCAGAAGGTTGCATATACCCATCATGGATTGTAACCTGTGATGGACTTTTCCTCTATAAGTCTGTCCAATCCACTTTTGAAGGCATCTAGACCAGGTGCCATCACATCCTGTGCCAAGGAGTTCCACAAATTACACCAAGTGTAATTATAATCCGCAAAGTGTACCCAAACTCACTGTATTGCTTCTATTTTTTATGTATCACCTTGTCAGTGGTAAATGAACCTTAGATAAAAGCAGTAGCACTAATTTCAGAGCAGCAGAATAACTCCAGGGATGGCTGAGCACAGACATGAGATGGTTCACCTCTCTGAAATTACAAAACTTTTCTCCTAGGTATGCTTCCCCTGACTAGCTTGTTACTCCCTGTTGAGGAAACAAGGCAGCTAAGCTACCATCTTAAGAGGCTGTTTCTCAGTACTTTCAACACCTCTCATTAGGAGGCAACTTCAGAATTCTGGTTACCAGTTATTGCCCTCTGCTGGCAATTTAGGAAGAATGCAAAGATGGTGGAAACAGGAGTTCGCATTGTTTCTTTCCATCAACTAAAAGGAAGCAGATTTTTCCCCAGAAAGTTGAAGGAGACATACTCCTCCCAGTATTCTCTCGGTTTGTAGATTTTAAAAGTTCCTATAGCAGCTCAAAAGCCTGCAACACTTGTTTGACCACAGATAATAGTGGGGTGCAGGGAACACATTATCTTTGACTTTCTTAAAAACAGTCTGCCCCCAGGAATGCATTCGGTTTCACTTGGGCCACAACAAAAGAGAGCTGCTTCAGTGTCAACATCAGGAATGACCTGTACTGTCCCACATGTGCAACTCTGGATTCTCTCACATGGTAGGGGTGAGCACCACCCCCACTATTACAAGCCCAGTCCACTACAACATGCTCAGTCATTATAGTGAATACCAGGCACCTATGTGCAGGCTCCTCTTACACAAAGCAGCTCAAATCCATGTTCCTGGAAATACATGAGCAACAGTGAGGGACAGTGAGCAACAGTAGAAGAGAGCTTGGTTTTCACCCAGGGGAACTTCTCCCTGATCCATTTTTTGGAATGAGCAGCAAAGAAATCAGTGCTTGGTAAAGCTGCTCCTATAGAGTCAGGTGAAAAAAGTGAAGGTATTAAAAAAGCTATAGGCACAATACAGCCAAAAGTTAAGCGCTATTCAGGCCCACTGGCTTAAATGTGAGGCAGTTAAAGGGGTCTGGGCAGGAGGGCAGGAGGTCTGGTCTAGAGGGTAGAGCCTCCGTTTGCCTGAAGATAACACCCGCAGGTTGCCAGTTCGAGGCCACCGGCACCGTGCGACCTTGAAGCAGCCGACAAGCTGAGCCGAGTTATTCCATCTGCTCTGAGCGTGGGAGGATGGAGGCCAGAATGTGAAACCAGATCAGAAAGAAACATCTGAAATGTTGTGGTTCTTGAAAGATAGAACCTTCTTTCAATTGTAAAAATTCCTACGGGGATTTAAATAGCCTGCTTATGTAAACCGCCTTGAATAAAGTCTGAGGAGAAATCTGAGGACCAAGAAAGGCGGTATATAAATACCTGTATTATTATTATTAAATAAATGCTTCATTCTCCCGGGGGGGGGGGGGAATGGCTATGAAGAATCTTTTCACTGTATATGGGGAAGAAGCCAGCCAATTTGTGGAAAAATAGTAGCTCTTACCTTACAGAACCGTTGCCAACTAATGAGGCCATCTGGAGTGCATCCCCCACTACCTGAAGGAAGACATCAGATGGAAAGCATAGCAATTACTGAGGTGCACAGACTTGTATTGAATGCAACACTGCGACTAAATCTTATGGTCCATGAATAAGAACTACAGTTTAAATCTCCATTTTCATTGCTCTATGCAGAGGAAGCAGCACCAGGAAAAACCCTCTGCCTAAGCAGGGTAGCTGGCAGCATGCAGGACAGATGACCTGTGAGCCTGTCCATGGGGGAGGGAGCGGGAAAGATAAGTCTTTCCTGCTCCCTACTCCAAGGACAGGCTCATAGGTCATTTTGAAAAGTCACTCCTGAGATCAGTGGGCTCTCATGAATGGTGCCTGTGGGGCTGTGCAAAGCAAGGGGGGGAGATTCCTAAAAACTGTGACTTCCAGTGCCTGCCATACGCTGACCGAATTCTGTGGCAGAGATCCAATTTCATATTCTGCTGAAGTGAACTATGTTAATAGTTTCAAGAGAAACGATACATCAGAATTCTTTGCATTTCTGTTAGAAAGAATGAAAGGCAAAGGTTGCAGTCCCCAAGGGAGAAACAGAGTGTTCCACATATCCACGGTCATTCTATTTTTGTACCCCTACTGGCACAAATTCATCCCATTTCAATCCTTCCCTTAAAGAACTGAGGGAGAACATATATGGACTTCTCCCATTTTCAAATGTGGAGTGTCAAAACACTTCCTGTAGTGTTCAATCCTAACTAAACCTGCTCCACTCTGACTGGTGTAGCTGCACCAATGAAACACTTTGCATGGGGGGGGGGGAGGAAGAGGGCAGTTCAGAGGTCTTTTCAAGGTATGGGAACTTTCATTCCCCGTTTTCATGAAAACTGCAAGTGCTTGTCAGAAGCCTCCAGCAGGTGTTCTGAGACACAGGGAGACTGCATGTGGCCTCTGTGACCACAACACCTCTAGGACCTGACCTACAGTTGTGACCTAGGAGGTCTCTGAGTATCATTGACCCATGGGAAAATTTGCTGGGTAACCCAATTGAAAAATATGCACACGTCACACCAAAATCTGAATGCAGATACAACAGAAGGATTACGAGTGCAAGGGCTCTTGACTGTTGCATACCAAGCAGCTTCTCTCCCAGCATGTTGAGCTGATCTGTGTTGAGCCCCCGTTTTGTGACAGAAGAAAACTGCCAACTCAGCACTTCAGAAAGTTGAGACCATCTTGCACATGGTGGATTGAGAAAGAAGGACAAATTCTAAGAAAAAAACCACATGGATTTTGAATTTACACTTGAAAAGGTTGTTCCATCAAGGTCTATGCAGAAAGCTTCCAGATATGCAGCAGAACTCAAAATCTCCCCTCTTTGGAAAACAGCTCCCCATCCAACCCAACAAGCCATTCTTGCAATTTGCAAGAAGATACCCCCTTTTGAGGGGGGAGAGAGAAGCAATGGCAGTCCAGGCTATGCACAGAAAAGCTTTGCAGGAACCTAAAAAAACTTTGTATTCTATGTCAACATAAGCACAAATATGATGCGATGCTTATTTCTTTGATGCCAGATCCTAAAAGCCAGGAATTTAATTTTATTTTTAACTAAAATTTTTCAGTACTATTACCCAATTTTAATTTCAACTGTTCTCCAAAATAATTTATCTGGAGAAAATAACTTTGGAATCAGTAGGGAAATCAAATACAATATTCCTCAATTCTCTCTACCTTTGTATACAGCTACTTACAAAGCTTTTAAAAATTTAGAAATCGTATGTTTTCTATACCATTATTACTCAGCCTCTTTATGGATGGTGGTACTGGGACTGAATTTATAAAGCTTTGACATCAACCATTCATTTGTATGCTTTCAGATAAGCATGTATAGTTTCAATGTAATTTAGTTTTAACAGAGTTGTGTCTAAATTTAACCTTCTTTTCCTTACACTTAGAAAGTTGCCTGGCTTGTTACCTTGGGTTCATTTGTCAGCATGTTGTACCATAAAATGGAAGCCCATCCACTTGGCAGCTGGCTAACATTTGAAATCACAACAATGGGAAGGGACGTGGTCTAGAAAGGAAAAGATGATAAAAAAATGTTGAGGAAATGCTTATGAATGCGACATGATACCATATTCTCTCATACAATGGCATCCCTTCATCACGGTTGTAACATTTGCAAAGTGCACTCTGATGCATGTGGATTCAAATCTCTGCTCAGTCATGAAGCTTCCGGGTGATCTTACACCTGCCACTATCAGGAGGAACAATGTACACCGCTCTGAGCTCCTTGGAGGAAGCGTGGCATAAAAATGAGAAATAAATGAATACACCTGCAAGCCTCCTATGGAACACCTAAATGTCACTAAATAAAAGGCCTTTGTAGCAGCTGTGGCAGAACGTTTACTCAGAGGTAAAAATCTCCCTAAATTCAATTATTTGAAGCAAACATGTGCACAACTGTCCTTAGCCCCAATTCAATACAATATGGAAATGGAGCATTAGATTGGTTTAGAGCAGGGGTGCTCAATATGTTGATCGTGATCGACTGGTCGATCGTGAGGCAAAATGAGTCGATCGCAGGCTTCTCTCCTGTCCACACATCCCTGGGAGTGAGCCCCTCCCTGGCAGGCTTGTGAGCCCAGGGAGGGAGCCCCTGGCAGGCTCCTCCCTGGGAGAGGAGCCACTGGCAGGCTTCTCTCATGTCCATACATCCCTGGGAGTGAGCCCCATTGACTCTACTGGGTCTGACTCATGAGTAGACCTGGAGAGAAGCCGCTGGCAGGCTTCTCTCCCATCCACAGATCCCTGGGAGTGAGCCCTGTTGACTCTACTGGAGCTGACTCGTGAGTAGACCTGGAGAGGAGCCGCTGGCAGGCTTTTCTCCCATCCACACATCCCTGGGAGTGAGCCCTGTTGACTCTACTGGGGCTGACTCGTGAGTAGACCTGGAGAGGAGCCGCTGGCAGGCTTCTCTCCCATCCACGCATCCCTGGGAGTGAGCTCCATTGACTCTACTGGGGCTGACTTACCTTTCCTCTGTTTTTGCACTGGTATGTATGGAGATCTGCCCCCCCCCCAACTTCCACCTGTTGGTTCTGTGTGCAAGGGGTTTTGCACTGGTCTTGCTGTGATGTCTATATAGAGATCTTCCCTCCCCCACACCTTTCCCGTTTTTGCACTGGTCTGTATAGGGATCTGCCCCCCCTGCACTTGTATTGGAATCGAGGAAGATCTGGTGAGGAGGTAGATGTGGTGTCAGCAGTGGCCCCTTTAAGGGTAAGGCCTGGGCATCCAGCAGAGTGTGCTGTACAGCTGCAGCCACTTGAAGGCAATAGGGCCCTCAAGGATACAAGAGCACCTGAGGCAGGAAGGGCTCCACTTATTTATGTGAGTCAGCCTTTTCCTACATGAAGATCATTAAGTCCAAGTACCTTTCCACCATGACTGATGAACATTTGGAAGTGTGCTTGAGGCTGGTTGTCAGCAGCTACTGTCCGGACTATGCATCCTTGGCTGATTCACTTCAGTGCAAGTCAAAGTAAACTCAAGTAATTACAAGAAATGTTTATAGTTAATTATGTTGTGTTGTGCAATATTGGCTCATGCGGTTATGCAAGGTACACCAACATACATTGTACACATAAATGTTATATGTTATGATGGCGCGAACATTGTAAAAAAAACTCTGGTAGATCTCCGGGCCTTGCTGGGTTTCAAAGTAGCTCTCGAGCCAAAAAAGTGTGAGCACCCCTGGTTTAGAAAGAGACCTGGTGGGAAAGAGTACTTAGTCCTTTCCCTACTCCAAATTCTTCCCAAGTACTGTCTCCACTTCCCAGGCAGGATTTCAAACACCAGCCTGAATGGACTTTTCCCACTGTAACAGGGCCCCTACCTAGCGTAACCTCACAGGAGCAACATGCAGTTTAGCTCTTAGCACCAGCGACATTCTCTATCACCCAGTATGTGTACAAAATGTAGAGAAGAAAATAATGCTTGAGGAAAAGCCCTCCAGGGTTCTCTAGCTGCTGAAGCAGCCAGTCCTTCTTGCCATAGCTTTACCTCTAGGTCAATTATCAGCCCACTCTGTTCAGACAGCGTAGTCTCAAAACACAGGGAATGGAGTTCTTCTGTGACTATTAGGGGTCCCTTGAAAACCAAACAAAGCAAGTATCATTTTAGAACATTTATTCAAGCTCAGTTCAAAACTTTTAGGTAGCTTAGAACCATCCTTGTTCTCCATATTACCAGAAAAAACCCAGGTTCTTTAACAGCCAACAACCTCTGCATCTTCTACAGTACACAATTCATTGTCCGATTAAGTTTATGCAATATCAATTTCAGCGTTTGCAAGAGGTGGTAAAAGTAGGAAGACTGCTCTGAGCTCTTTGGTGGAAGGGCGGTATAAAAATGTGATAAATAAGACAGCTGTGCATAAGAAGCCATAGGATGAGATGGCTCCAAGGCCATTGGCAGAGTTTTATTTTTTTTAAGGAATCATGTTATCTAATTAAAAGGAAACAAAAGAGAAGAGGGGTTCATATCAGTTCCTCTTACCTCATTAGTCCTGGAGACATTTTTTTGCTCCTTTAATTGCTGCAAAATGAGAAAATATCACAATGACATTTCTATTCACATTTTACAGTGTGCTACATACCAAACGCACATGTCCAGCCTGTCACAAGACTGCAAAGGCTCTTGTTCTAACAAGGAGGCAAAAAAAACAAGAGATGCTCTTTCACATCACAACATCTACCCACTTACAGAGAAATGAGGAGCCGCCCTTTTTAACCTATTGTTAAGGTTGTAAGTTTCCATTAGTCAGCGATGGGCAACATACAGGGTGACCCCAAAAAAACAGAACCTACAAATCTTTGAATAAAACTGTTAATTTTAATTTTTCTTCTTTTTTCTTTCAGGGTATACAAGTCGACTTTGTGCATGAAATATTGGAACAATAATCTTCCCCAATATGTCTTGGTCAACCAAGGAAAAGACATTTTGAAATTTACTGGACCTTTGTAGGATTTATTAAAATTTTTATGGCTTCTGTTTTTTTTGGGTCACCCTGTATGTATGAACCAACATTTTTATCTAAGTGGTTAGGAGTCTGATAACTTCCTGTTTTTTCAACTTTGAAGGAAATGGAGAGATGTACTATTTAAAAGAAACAGAATACTGAAAGTGCCACTGAGTTTTTCTTCATTTTGACAGTAAGGAGGACAGAGAACACAGCTCCTGCCAGTGGGTTCCAGCTTATCAAATGAGTTTGGGTCCCTTCAAGTTCGAGATGTGCTGTAACTGGAACATCAAGTTGCAGAAAAATTTTTTAAACAATGGGATGTTAATGATACAAAAAGTAAAGGGCAGCCATAACCTAACAAAAAAAATTGATGAACATTGTGATAGGCATTAATAAAAGAAAAACAAGGACATAAGGTAGTACAACGCATCTTCCCCAATTCAAGTTACACCAGATGCAAGTCCAGAAGTAAAAAAAACAAAACCAACCATAAAGGGAGGTTTACTGGCATACTTCCTATGAGACACTATCCTCTATAGTTGTCCTTATTAAAAATATGTATATAGTGCTTTTCAGCAAAACAACTGTCACATTAATTTATAGAGCAATGGCATAAAAGAGGGTTGTGTGTCCTAAAGGGGCCCACAACCTTAAAGAAAAAAAGACAGGAGATGGACACCAGCAAACATCCACTGGCAAAAAATGCTATGCTAGGATGAAGAGGGACAGTTGCGTGCGATGAGAGTCACCACTGTAAAAAAAGGTGCTTCTTGACTAGCAGGGTACAGTTCTCAGGAAGAGTAAAAATGCAGTGCAATGAAACTTTTGCTCTTTGTTACAGGGAACCAAGTTGTGTGTACAGCAATATATGGAAGTTCCCCTACTGTAGCTTTGTTGGGAAATATTCCTAGCAGCTCCATCTCTTGTCACCTTTGCTAGTAGGGTGAAAGCCATCTTAAGCTAAATTCTAATTCCTTCAGCTGATAGATCCCTTTCTCCTACAGGGGGAAGTGGGTTGTGGTTCAGGCACATGAATTCCTTTAGCTTCATGTGGATGCCTTGCTTTTCCTGGAAGCATCAACCCATTTGGGTTCGATGGCCATGTCCAGCTATCACCCCAGTGTCTCCATCTCCTTGAAAGGGCATAGGATTGCTGCAGCAGTTGACCTGAGAACCCGTTCTAGACTTGCATTCATGCAACAAGAGGTTTAGAAGAAAAAGGTTTGCACTGAAGGGAGAGTGTTCTGTCATGGTCTTGAATAGCATCTGCAACCTGTGCACACTTGCTTGTGAGCTGGAGTGGGATGGAAATTGGAAGCATCGGCAGCGAGACCGATTCTGATCAGAGACCAGCTGGGTCATGCAGGATGGTGAACACAAATAAGAGAATTTGGGAAGGGACACTTCCTATCCTCCTCTGTTTATCTCCTACCCTTGGATCAGAAGCCTCCCTGGCAACCTTCCCAACCACCTTGGGGACCACCTAAAAAAAATTCAGTGCAAGGATTAACAATAGGTGAAAGAAAGGGAATGAAATGCTACCTCCCCCAGGTAGGGAGGCTTATCCTTCTATAGAGAAGCATGTGAATCTTGCTCCCTTGCTAGAGAGCAGTTCTTTGCTAGTTGGCTACCCTCCTAGGCTTTTGACCCTGTCAACCTGGCCAACACAGCGGTCCTTGCAGTTGGAGGTCCTACAAAAACTCTCCTTTCATGCAAGGAGGCAGAAATTATCTTGATAGGGAGACTGTTCCTTTCCTCTTCATCAATTTTGGCCTTTAGAATCAGAGGAGTTACATCATTCCTGGATGCTCCTGCTCTCTGGATGAGAAGGACTTTTCAGAGACATCAAGCTTAGCTAGCTCTACAATCATGACCAAGGCAGGATGAGACATGAAAGGAGATCTCCCATATTAGAAGGGAAAGGAAGTTATTGGAGAGATGCATGGCCTGTCAACTATCTTCTCATTTAAAAGAAAAGTGAATATTATCACATTCAAGGCATAGTTTGCAATTAAGTATGAAAAACTGCCACAGTGAATGCAATATTAGAAAGGAATTTCAGAAGTTAGAATAAAATATAAACCTCACCAGGTGTCTAAATTCTGCTGACAAGCTTCCATTAGACTCTTCCATGTTCATCACTTTGGTGTTCGTCCCCAAGATGTTAAATTTTCTAAAACTGTAGTTAGATGACATAAAAACAAATCAAAACTAGAAGACAACTATGTTTTGTTAACAAAAATGCAACACCATGTATGAGCAGGGAATCAACATACCCTCTAACTGTGTTTCTCTCATTCACATCTCTGCAAGGAAACAGAAAGAAAAAATAAAATCTTGGTATCTGTGCAAACCACAGATATTAGGAATGCATCCCTTCACTGGGTCTAGCAATACAGAGGAAAAAGCAAACAAAAATTCTGCATGCTACATCCTAGGCGCATTTTTAATTTTTTTTTTTTGAACGCAGTTCTTGCCTGCTTTTTCAAGCTCAACAGCACAGTTCAAAGCAGCTTACAAATAAGTAAAATAGCTATAGGTGAGGCGAGCATTAGAATACATCTTTTAGTCTGGACGACTGTATGTGTGAGATGCTACTTACTTATCAAACAGAACCTGCACTTTCAGTTTGTAATTCAGCTCCTGCAATTTCACCAACAATCTGGAATGACAAGCAGCACAGTTTATACAACATACACTATTCCGCATTATAGAATAATCCTTTTCACCTTCTTCCATTTCTCAAGGCTCAGCAGAAGCTTCCTTCCAAATCAGCTTTATACCGGAGGAGAGTTGCATATATGTAATGGTGTCCACAACTGCATTTGAAATGGCTCTGTGCACTTTATTCCATCAGAGAAACCAGGGAAACACATGCTAAGAACCAATAATTTAAAGTACTCCCTCAATCTTTAAGACATGAAACAGCCCTAGGAGCAGGTTCTCTATTGTGGAGAAACCACAGGGTTGAATGTACATTATGCTGAGGACCGGCATAAGCTCACAGATGTAAATATGCTATGTCCACTTATTTTTAGTTAATCTTTCTTTGGGCACAGTTCTCCTCAGAAGATGCATTACAATGTTCTCCTCTGTTTGGAACTACAATCTTAATGTTTCTTTAAAGGAGAAGCATGGCCACAAACGGGAAGGAGAAAGCTAAATGGGTGGGGTTAAAGAAAAAGGGAATGGGGCTTTAAAAAAAAAAAAAAGTCCCTTGCAGGGCCTTCTGATCTTAAACTTAAAGAAGCACAAATCACCTTGACAAAGCAATACCATTCTGGAAGGAAAAGAAAAAAATTACCTCAGCTTTACTGTAAATTGTACTCCAGTCTTCAAAACCAGTGGTCTCTGAGGATGTGTAGGCATACAAGGCTGCCTTTCTACCACAAAGGAACTAGACAAGGAGTAAAGAATGATCACTTTATTTTGCCTCAGTCATGTCACGTTAAATTCATGGCAAAAAAAGATCTAGAAGTTTAATCTGTTTTCAAGCTTCTTTTAAACAACTGTTTTGATAAACTGATACTATAGGGCAGGAAGGTCTCCCTTTCAAGCTACCTCTGCTGACCCGATAACTGCTCTTCCACAGGCTTTTACAGCATGTGCAAAGAGAAATTGCATCCTGTCAACCCAAATCCTCAAGCGTTTCATTTATCATCACCTCTTTTTCTTTTTAAGCTGGGTGGCATGCCAGTAAAGAGACTTCAGGCATACGATTTCAAAAACATTACTGAAGTCTGAAAGAGAATCAGCTAACTCCTAAACAGTTGAAAACATCTTCCAACAGACCTGACTCAGTTGCTCTGGTTAGGGCAACTATGGGCCCAATTCGAAGCGTTGTGCGCTGGCTCAGTGCCAGCACGCACTGCCGCAAATTTGCCATAAGGCATGTTTGCAGCCCCTAGTGCTGATGCTCTGCCGATGCTAGCCTAGCAGTGGGCTAGCGCCAGAACTCTGCTGCTCAGTAGTCACACAGACCACTAAGCAGCGGTGGAGGTGGAGGTGGGACCGGTGGAGCTTTGCTGACCGCCCGACACAGTGGCTCTTGGTTCTACCCCAACCTTTAGATTGCCATAGAATCAAGTAGCCCCATTGTGGGGCTACTTGCTTTACCCAGGGGAAGGGACGAAAGTCCCTTCTCCCAAGGAGGAGATGCCGCTGGTGGCTGCCTGGAGTGTGCAGAATGCAGCGGCAGCCATTTTTGGTGCGTTGCGGTCCAGCATCCTGGGCAGCTCAGGATTAGGCTGTATTACGCCTGTGATATTTATTATAAGTAGAATACCAGCTCTGACCACCAATACAAACACGATCAACTTGGTTTACCACTGAATGAGTTGCTTGAAGAGGCCCAGTGTCCGATCAAGCAATCCTTTTTTGTGTTGCGTGATGGGGTCTGACTTGTACGTGAACTTCTGCTCCAGCTCCTCCAGCTTTTTCAGCTGCTGACGAACCTGCTGAAGACTCTCAGCCACTGTTGTAAACCTGCCATTACAAGTCCAACATATCAGGAGTAGCTTCGGTTACTGGGATACCTGCCCCATTGTAGCAAATGACACTTTTAAGGGTTCAATCACCAATTCAGGGGTGGATTTTCAGCAAGAAAACAGCACAGCAATGAAAGGCTAAAGCCCTCTAACTCTGTGCAAGCACCCTGATCTGAGTCATGGTCTCATGTGGGTCATGTGCTACATGACAGAAGATGCAAGAAACAAGCAGCACTCTTACGTGGGAAACGCATGTGGTTTGACTCTAAATCTCGTCACCAGAAAGGGTCAGGTGTGCCTTCATCCTCTGATTAAACCAATTCCTAGGCAAGAGTGCATGCTTTCTTTTTCTTCCTAAATGGTAGGAATAGGCACCTTCCCCCCCCTCATTTGCTGAAGACCACTTCTCTGTGCAGAAAGATATCCAAGCCACAGCAAAAAGCTAGATCCACTGGTATTTTTCTAATGTTGGCCATAGTCTGTATACAAGAGACAGGTCACCAGAATATTGTGCCACCTCCCTCATGATTGAGTAGCTAATTGAGTATCCAGTTAGAAAAATTGTCTGTATGCAAAAAAAAAATTCCCAAGTCCGAGCTCTCTTTTGAGGCTACTCTCCAATTCCCTGGGAATGTAAGTCATAGTCAGTGACCTACCAGTTTTGAAGCTGGTCTAAGCATGCATTCGGTGGACCACCAATGCAAGCAATTTGTTGCCGAAGCTTCCATTCAACCAGCTCTTCTCTAATCAAATCGTTCTGAGTGTGTTCAGTTACGTTCAGTAATGTTGTTATTTTGCACACCACTTCCTAAAGTGGAAGAGAAACAATACCATTTAAAACATACTTTACAAATCAATTGTTTCTTAAATGCTCTGAAAGTTCAACCACAGAATATAATCCTGCCGTTAAAAAGAAAAACTGAACGCGCAGGTGTTCGTGGTTCCAAAGGGAGTTTTTTAGATTCAAGGAGACAGTAACAGCACAATCTTATGCAGGTTTCTTGAAAAATAATTCCCTCTATGGCACTTACTCTCAGATAAATATATATAGGAGCTGCAGTCAACCATTTTCAAATGTTCCAACTTCACTGAACCTTTCCATAGCAACCTTTCTAGCAGGAAACAGGTTTGTGTTGCAAAGGCTTCTGGGGTGCGCATGCATACACACTCATGAAGGGTGTTGGCCAGTCCTATTAGGCTCGACCATGGCCCTGCCTGTGTAAAATGTTGTACTGGGCTGGGCTTAACCAGGGCCTCCAAAATACACACAAAGCTGCCTTGAGCACCACACTCAAAGCTGCTATACTGTAGGGCAGATAAACAGTGGCAGACAAGCAAACTTGCAGGAGAACTTGACCACCATTACCCTATTTTATTTATTTTTCACATTTTTATACCACTCTTCCTCCAAAGAGCTCAGGATGATGTGCATGGTTCTTCCCCTCCTTTTGTCCTCACAACAACCCTGTGAGGTAGGTGAGGCTGAGAGATAGTGACTGGCCCTAGGGCTAAGTCTAGCTCTCAAACTACTACAATATCCTGGCTGTAGAAGAACTATAGACTTTTCATATATGAACAATGTACAAGAACTAGGCTTCTCCAAAATGCAAAGTCTGAAAATCACTGTGCTAAACCAATTTAAAAGAAAAGGAATGAACACCCATAGCTGAGACTACTGCATGATGGTTCACCACAAATTACACCAAAGTATCACCTGTCTCATGTGGCCAAGTTGCAAGTACATCGTATGGAGCTTTACTCTTTCCTTTCTATACTCGTCCTGCGTCATGCCATTGGGCTCACAATCTGCAAGACAGAAACCATGCGTAAGCTGCATCCCAAACATTTTCACATTTAAAAGCTATTCTAGAAGAAATCTGCAGAACTTCATTCACCAAGGGGGAAAAAAGTTCACTTCTCCAATAACTGGGAATGCAGGAAAACAGGAAGTTCTGTTCTTACCCAATCAATTTATGTTGCCTTTTAAGGCACAAAATAATGTCAAAACCAGGAAAGTCCCCTTTTTGAATTAAGGAACAAGTTAGACTCCCTGGGTAACGGCATGTCTCAAATACGCCCCCAGATTTATATCAAAGCCCACAGCGCACACTGGAATGTTGAAGAGAACAAAGACCCCAGATGCAACTAGACATAGGATGGCCTTGCTCACCAAGGTTCAGTGGGGGGCAATGACAGGGAGAGATCAGCATGGGGGGTGCTTAACACCTTTGGTTCCTACCACTTCTGCCTGACAAGTTCTCCCCAGAGCCCAATTCAACCCCCACCAGTTTACTTCTGAGCAAAAATGCTTTAAAATGGCAGCAGAGGGGGTAGTCAGTGAGTATCAGTGGATCGTGAAAGGCAACACATCCCCCTCTACTGTACAAGAGTCTCTCCCTTCACATTTGCCTTAAATGAAGTGTGGAATTGGGAAACCAGTGTCCCTTATGCTGCACTGATCCACCCTAAAGCACAATTTGAGAAGGCAACTTCTTAGAGTGCGACTGGAACAGTGGATGGAATTCACTAGCTCAAATCCATGCATGGGGTTGCTATACTATAGCAATTTTCACCTAGAATGCATGGCACATTGGTGTGTCGTGAACGGTCTGCAAGTGTGCCACAGAAGTTTGGGGAAAGGTAATTTATTAGTAACACCATTGGGGGGATGTGAGCCCCACACCAGCAGGATGCTGTGCCTTGACAATTTTAGCAACTTGTCAGCGTACTCTGAGATGAAAAAGGTTGGAAAATCATTGCTGTACTATATAGGGTGGGTCAGATTCTGCTTTAAAGGAGAGCAGAAGTTCAAGAGCCAATTGAATCTGTGCTTACTTCACTTTGATATGCAGAATTTTGTTGTGAATAAATGAGTACTTAGGATGGCAGTATCTTTGTCTTGGATGGGCAGGAAAGCAAATGCACTACAACGGCTGCCTTTCCAATGTCACTTCACAAAAGTGTACATTGGGTGTAAAACTAATATAAGAAGCAGCTCTCCAGTGGCATTCGGGGGGGGGGCAAAATGCTAAGTTTTGTCAGGCACCCCTCTTCCTTTGACTTCAGAGCAAGGGACAGTTGCAAAAGCAAGAGCTTTTGTTTCTGGTTCAGAACAATCTCCACTGTAAGGCACAAAGTGTTGGTCCTGTCAACATACCTATTAAGTTTTGTTTTTAAAAGTAATTTATACATTGCACCTCACTGACTGCATAGAGGGGATGGGCTGTGGAAAGTGCCTTTGACTGCAAAGGGCAAAACTGCTCTGTTCCTAGTCTTGACAGCCAAATTCTAAGCTGTACTGGTGCAGGAGGACTGCATGGGCTCCATTATATCCAACACAGCAGGCTGGAGGTCTCCTCAGGGTGAGTGGATTTTTTGACCTTACTCCAAGTAAAGAGACCTCCACCAATCCTGCCCCTTCCTGGGCCTGATCCACCCCCCCATTCCTCCCTACCCCAAAACACCCCCTCCCTGCTGAGCACAACTTTACCTGCACTGTCTGGTGGAATGCTTGGATGCAGTGTCGGTGGGGTAGTGCAAGCCTCTATGCCAGCACCGCTTACTCCCTGGGTGTTGTGGCATGCCTCATGGCATGTCTGTGACACCTTCCACTGGCGCAGGGACTGCTGCGCTGGTGGATCATCCAGTTAGGATTGCACTCTGAGATGGGGCAGGCATGAAAGGATGGAAAGTCATCCATCCATGGAAAGTCAAGCTTCAGGGACCACAACAAGATCTGAGCATTCCCAACATGCTTAAAATCTTGCATGGCCTCAACTTTACATGAATCTTGGACCTCACAATTTCTGACAAGTATTAAACTAGAATCACCAAAAAACTAAACCACTTACCTCGAACCTGTAAGGTTTTATTTTTGAAGTCATATTCATCTTGTATATCCTCCAGATTTTTGACATTTTGTTCTATTTCCTACAAAAGGAACAACCTCATTGGGACACAAAAGTTTGCTTTCTGGGTTAAAAAAAAAAACCAATCTCTATAGATATATAGATAGTTCCTTTTTAAAGAACAATTAGAGTTTCTGAATATATCAACAGTCACATGCTCGTGGAGGAACCAATTTATATTATATATAGTATCTGAACTTTCAAAAGGCATTTGACACAGTCCTTCACCAAAGGCTCCTGAGAAAACTTCACAGTTAGGGAATAAGAAGGTAGGTTCTCTTATGAATTAGGAACTGGTGAGTGGGTGTAAATGGGAAATTTTAAAAACGGAGAGGAATGAAAAGTGGTGTGCCCCAGGGATCAGTCTTGAGACTGGCACTTTTCAACTTGTTCATAAATTACTTGGAGGTGGGGATAAGCAGCAAGTGGCCAAGTTTGCAGATGACACCTTTCTGGGTGGCGAAATCTAGAATGAATTGCAAAGAGCTCCAGAAGAATCTCTCCAAACTACATCAAGAGGGGTGGCCATGTCAATCCTGTTGCAGCAAAGACACTTATAGCATATTAAAGATTAACCAGTTTATTTCAGCATACTTTTGTAAACTGCACTCCAGGAAAGTTTCTGCCAAAATAAATTGGTTAGGTGTGGTTTTTCTTTAAGAAATTAGAAATTTTGGGATACTCCATATTCTAAGACACTAATTCTATGTAAGTTTAGCATTAACCATGTTTATTTTAAACCTTGGTTAAACAGCCCAGAGGCACAGTGAAACTATGTTTTAGGTTGCAGATCCAAGATGGGACATGAAACAGGGCAAACTGTTATAAGGTAATGGTTTCTACATACTTGGGGAAACTACAAAAATAGTTCTGTTTTCTAAATTTACAATTGTGAATCGAAAAACCAAAACCTGGCTCTTTGAACTTTCAGGACCTGTATGATTTTTAGGCTCATACTTAACCATGACAATGCAAAGAAGAGTTTCCAAACAACTATTTCACATCCTGAAGACACACTGTGGTAAAACACTACCTCAGCAAAGGGTCAGTGTTTAAATATCAGACCCCACGTGCTGGTGTTTGCTCCTGCCAGGTGGCCAGATCACAAGCAGGACTACATGCAATTTTGACAAGAGAATTGGTGGGCCACCACGATTCATTGATGGTCTAGCCTTGTGCAAGTATAGCAGAAAGGTGGTGGTGTTTTGCTCTTTTATCTCAGTTTACTCTCCAGAAGGAAATAAAGTACAGGTTGGGCATGCCTTATCTGGAATTCCGAGATACGGAGTATTCTGAAATAGGGAACTTTGAGCAACAACATGACTTTTTACTTTTTTGCCTAAAGAAATAAAATCAAACTGAATTTCATGCACAAACCTTGTTTCATACACAAAATTATTTAAAATAGTGTATAAAATTACTTTTAGGCTATGTGCATAAGGGGTATATGAAACAAATGAGTTTTGTGTTTAGACTTGGGCTCTATCCCCAAGGTCTTTCATTATAGATGTGCAAGTATTCCCAAATACGGAAAAATCTGACATCCAAAATGCTTTTAGGCCCAAGCACTTTGAATAAGAGATGCCCAACCTGTACCTTTTTGAAATAAAATGTGAACAAAAAACTCAAACTAGGGGGACTTTTACTTACTAGGACACTGTCCTTCACATTTTTGACTTTCTCATCCAACTTCTTTTGCCTACCCAGTAGTACAGCATTCTGCATATTCCCCACCTCCATCTGAAATTCAAAAGGAGAGGAAAAAAATAATGCACATCAGGCTACAACAGCCTAATGGGAAGAAACTCAACACCAGCTTCTCCACCTATATAGGAAGACATAATTGAGCAATTCACCAAAGAAATCTGACCATTTAAAAAAATATATAGGCAAAGAAGATGCAGGGCCCAGCACACAAGAAAAAAGCTAGCTCTATCACATCTTCTTCAAGGTTTGCACATTTCACCACTCCAGCAAACATGTTCCATCTGCAACTTGAATATGCACTCTCATTTTAATTATTGTGCCTCTAACTAGTTACCTAGAAATTAGGTGCCACTGAGTGCAAACTGACTTACTTTTGAGTCAGTGACATATTGTAGAGAACCAGATTCCTTCATGAACTGCTTACTCTCATATGAATCCACCTAAAGAGTTAAGACCAATGCCACAGGCCCTGCTATCAATTCCTTCATTATGTAAGATCCGCTGGGCATAAGAAATCAGCCTCAGTGGTAGCCCCAAAAGTTGGTAATGCCCTCCTGATGACAATCTACTGGGCTATGGTGGCGGACTCAGGGGAGGCAGGGGTTGCAGATGCCCCAGACAACAGGAATTTAGGCACCTGGGGCAGCACCACAAACTGCCTCCCACCCCCCGCCAGCCACCAGCTTTTTAAGTGGTAAGGAACAGCTCCAACGGTGGCTCCAGGAGCACAGCCACGGAATGTTTCCATGCCAATCGGAGGGCCACCTTCCTCTCCTCCCCTTTCTTTAAAGGGGAGGAGCCTGCCTGGAAGTGGTGCACATCTCCTATTTCAGAGGAGGGATGTGCCACTTCAGTCACTGAAGGAGCTGTCTGCACCACTACTAGCAGCAAAGAGGGCTCCGTCAGAGCTATTTTGTGCCACTGGAAGGTGGCACCACTTGGGTGCCTTCCAATGGTGCAAAAAAGCTCTGAAGGAGTCTTCCAAGCCTGGACTGCCTCCTCCCTTTTTTTGCAAAGGGTGAACAAAGGAGGCAGTGCGCCAGAGCTCACCACAATTACTTCCAGGTCAAGGGTGGCAGATGGGATAGTGGCCCCTGGTGCAATAACTACCAGGACCACCACTGCTGGGCTCCCTCTCTACCTGTTTGTGGACATCTACTGAAGACATTCTTACAACAGAGGCTCTTGGCCTTCTATCAGCTGATTTTAGGGTTTAATGACTGTTACCTTTAAATATCACAGGCTTCATCAGTGCTGGAAAGTTGGATAGGACTGGGCCCTTACATACCTCCCTCTGCTCCATTTTATTCTTGAAACAGCCCTGTGAGGTAGGTTAACGGCCATGCAGCAAAGTGAGGTGAAAGAATCCCAAGGTCAAACAGTAAGCTAGCACAGCAGGGTGACAGGGTAGAACTCTAGCGTTGCTTTCTACCTGCAGAGAGACTCATTCATAGGGTACGAAGTGATACTATCCATTCTATCACTTCAGGATTCTGCTGCCTCTTTCTATTGCATCTACAGACCAGACCTGGGCCTGTTGTGAATGGCTGCTCTTGCAGGAGAAAAAGCCATGTCTTTTATGTGAACATTTCAGGCTTAGTTAAACTCCTTCCCTTACCACTTTCCTCATTTCAAGAACAGAGTCACCTGAGCCTTCGCTTCTATCTGACAGGTTTGGGGCAGCGAAGGATCTTGTGGAATGGCACAAGGCACCTCACTCCACCATGTCTCTGCCCACCCCAAGGCAATGAAGAAAGTTACCTGATCTACTGACTCTGCAGATTCAAGGATTTTCCTTTCTTCAAGCAGACACTTGGAGATCATCACGGCCATGTACATGGGATCTTCCTCAAAAGTATTCTGGATTACAGCACAAAGAACCATTAATGGGAAGAGATTCTCAGCTCCCATCATAGAGGACAAATCAATAGTTACTAGTCAAGTTGGCAGGATTTTGGCAGACTAAGCTGCCTCCGAATTCTAATCCTTGGGAAGAAACAGTGATTGCCTCCATGCCCTGCACCTAGATTTCCAGATGCTTTTGGCTGGCCATTAGATGCTGGGCTAGGTTTGAGCCAGTAGGACTCTTAGGTTCTTAACTAAGTCAAAGAGAGAGACACATTCACGGCTCAACTACTTTATCTTAAAATTGGTAAATGGCCACACACACTTGCATTTATAGTTTTTAACATTTCTGCACCACATGCTTGACTTACTTTTGGTTCTAGGTAGCCTTACCTCTTACCACAGCAGTAGCAAGGTAACCGACCAATCCTAACTAAAAAAAAAACCTCCTACGATGTAGCTGTGCCAAAGGGGAGTGCACTGCATCCTGTGGGGAAGCAGTCATGGAGGGCTTTTCCAGTTAAGGGAACATTCATTCCCTTACCTGGGGTAAGTCTGTTACCCCAATGGGTCACCTTGGATCTGTGATCGCTACTTTGCTAGTGCAGGTCTGAGGTAAGGGAGAAATGGGATGAGGATACCAACACAAGTAGCTGGTGCTGGTATCCATCCATTTCTGTCCCCTCCCCTCTTGGACACCCCAATGTTGCCATCCCCCACCCATTCTGCTCACTCTCTGCCCCCCCCCTGCCAGCTTACCTGCCCTGCTGAAGGTAGCCTGCTGTGGAAGCAGACCTCTGGTGCTGCCACTGTTTGCAGAAGCTTGCCCAAAATGGCACCCAGCAATGCACTCTGTGTGTCCCCAGGAGCCATTTTACAACATTAGAACAGTGTTCCATTGTCATAAAGGGTTGCATCGCCCTAGTTAAGATCAGGCAGTAAAAATCAGATGATACATGATGCTGCAGGGTGGGAACCAGCACACTTTTTTTGCAGTTCTCAAGGCTGAGAAATCAGGAATGTTGTTATGTCTATACTTGAGAAATGTTATGTCTACTCTATCCGCAGCTCATATCAGCTCGTGGCACCCCAAGTTGCATGAACAGTTCAACCCAGATTGTTAAGTCAGTAACAGCCAAGCAAGCAAAACATAAACCTGTCAACAGTAGCCATTGGTCGGATACGTGTCAAGCTATTCACAAGACCATAATACACACAGATGTGTATCATGAAGTGACTGCAAACATTCATTTTGAAATGTGTGTGTGGGGGGACGACGACGACGACAGGGTGGTAGACTACCTAAGCAAAGTGTAAATGCAAAACTGAACTGGGCCACGCACATTTTTACATTAGGGAGTGCACAGCAGTTGCAGCCTTTTAATAATTTGACGTACCATCCAATGTTCATGTGCCAATCAGATTTCAACAAGGTAGGCAAAAGAACTTCTAGTATCATTAATGATCAATTAACACAGCAACAAACCACAGATGTACCTGTAAGTTACGTTTACTCTTCCGAATGTTGTGCTGCAGTAAAAAGTTGTTTTCTTGAGTAAAGCGGCTGTACTGATCATCTAGCTGAGACAGAAGGTTCTGGAAGAGCAAGGTGGCTAACGATACATCACCGGCAGCATGATCCCTAAAACACAAAGCACGTGAAGCTTTATTTTCTCTTTCGGTAATTTACTTTCATTATTATCCTTGCTTCATAGAGCAATCTTGCAAAGGCTGTAGATGTTCCTCTTGCCTGCGGCAAACAACTTCTGCTTAAAATAGCAGCTATAATCCCAAGGAATCCATTAACCTAATGGTTCCCAAACATTTTCAGCCAGTCCCCTGACCTACTGGACCACTGGCCACAGCTCCCTATTGGGGTTACAATCTTATAGATTGTAAAGAGGTATGGGTTTTTGGTTAGGATTGCACGGCTCCCCTGGCTGGTTTCTGCAGTTTGGGAACTACTGCATTAACCCCTCACCTGCTGCACTATGCTTGTGAGTAGGCCACAGCTGGTAGGCCCATTTGCTGCATCCTTTCTGTGTCCTGATTTGGAAGGTGACAATGGCTGATGTTCAAGTTGAACATGTATTTCTTTGCTGATACAGTGAGACCTACAATGGTTTAAATCAAGTATTTTGTCGTCACTGGATTGCAACTCAGGGACTCGCAACACAATGTGTAAAGTTTTACTTAGCTCCAAATCCTAACCAATTTTCCAGCACTGACATAGCTGTGCCAATGGGGCATGTGCTGCATCCTGCAGTTGGGTGGCCATTGTGGAGGCTTCCTCAAGGTAAGGGAATGCTTGTTTCCTTACTTCAGAGCTACATTGCCCTTACCTTGGTGCTGAAAAGCTGGTTAGGATTGTGCCCTTAATCTCCCAAGAATGGACAAGCTAGTGTCTCACCAGTCTTGGCTTTCCAGCCAATGTGCCAGGTACTGTCGGATTTCCATGGGAAAGTTGTCATCGTACAGCTGATGCACTTGTTCCAAGAACTTGGCATCTAGTTGCTGCAGTTTATACCACTGGGTCTGACTCATCCTGTGAAACCAGAACACAAATAGTTGTTAATCATCAAAGTGCAAACCCTCCAGTGTCTAATCATTGGGACAGGCAGAGGTCTCTCCTGATGTCCCAGTAGCTCCAGCAACCTTAAAATCACTTCTTAGCAGTCTGCCCACCTCTGTCTCAACCATTTTTCACACCCAAGGCCACATTCACCAAATCTAACTTTTCCTGACATTTCGCCCTTAGTTATGTAGGACATTGTCAAAGGACTAAAAATAACACCTAAAAATGCTGAAAACCACTAGGAGTTAAGATGTTGAGGCTCGACTAGGTGCAGACAGAAAGACCAAAACATATTTTAGAGATTTATATCCCACCTTTCTATTCAATTAAGAACACTCAAAGCAACTCACAATTAAGAACCAATTAAAAACAAAATATACATATATAAAAGACATTAAAAACACCACAATAAAAACTTGGATCCCAAATTAAAATCCATTTAAAAAGTGCCATGCCCCCTGGTGTCAGCATAAAAGGTTTCCCTAAATAAAAAGGTCTTAAGCCCATGCTGAAAGGACTCTAAAGAGGGAGCTGTTCTCAATTCCAGGGGGAGGGAGTTCCACAAATGGGGAGCCACCACCGAGAAGGCCCTCTTTTTTGTTGCCATCCCCCTCACCTCCGCTAGTGGCGGCACAGTCGGAAAGGCCCCCTCTGATGACTTGAGAGGACAGATTGGATTGTATGGAAAGAGGCGATCCCTCAAATAACCTGGACCCAAGCCATATAGGGCTTTAAAAGTCAAAACTAGCACTTTGAATTCAGCCCGGAAACAAACTGGCAGCCAGTGTAGCCGCTGAAGCAGTAGCCCAACTGAGTCGAACCAACGAGCCCCAGCACCCACATGGGCTGCCGCATTCTGCACTAGTTGCAGTTGCCGGACTGTCTTCAGAGGCAGCCCCACGTAGAGCGCATTGCAGTAATCTAATCTGGATTTCACTAGGGCATGGGTCACCGTGGCCAGGTCTTTCCAGTCAGGAGTCCACTAGGATCTCAGACCTGGACAATTCAGCTGCAATCTAGCTTCTGCAACAACCCACTCCCATCTGTTGCGCAGAGACAGAAGAAAGGTACTTAGAGGCTTTCCTGGCCCAAGGAGTCCCTGCAAATCAGCTCCCTGATTGCTGTTGTCCTGCCCAAGCACAAATCAACCACCTGTTATATCTACTTGTTGTTCAATAACTTCCATCTGAAAGGCATCTACTTTTCTTCCTTGTTCTCTACTGAACTTTAAAATTCTAGTGTTCCTACGTATAGGGTTTCAAGCATGGCTGAGGCTCAGGATCTCATCTTTCCTATTCAAGTTATGTCCATATTCATGTTCTTTTGAATCTCTATGGCCTGTGTTTGGAAATGATGTTCTCTAACCAATATCCATGTCTGGGCAAAAGTAATCTGATGTCCAGTACTTAGGGCATGCTCAGCAACAGCTGACTTGCCAGACTGCCCCAACCGACAGTATCTCCGATGTTCCTTGAGTCTGGTGTTAATGGACCTTTTGGTGGTACTGATATATACTTTGTGACATTTGCATGGAATTCTGATGCCTGGTGTATGCCAGGGGTGTTTTGGATCCTTCCCAGATCACTAAAAACCGATGGACCTTCAGTTGGCTTGAAGACCAGTCCGATATCTGCCCACCCTAGAATTTTACTAATACGTTGGTTACTCCTTGGGTATAGGAAAAAGACCCTCATCCTCTGACCAGTCTGTTCTTCTCCCTGGGGTACTGTTCTTCTTTTGGGAACCAAGGCCCTATTGATTACCCTCTGAGGGTACCCATTTTGTTGTAAAGCCATCATAACATATTCCTGTTCTTTTTGGAGATACTGAGGTTCAGAGATCCTCTCAGCCCTTTTCAACAATGTATTCACCAGACCCTTTTGCTTGGGGTGATGATCTGAGGTGAACTGCAGATAACAGTCTAAAGACCTTCCATTTCCATAGTAAACTGGATAGACTGATGAATACAATTGAGATGATCCATAAAGGAATATAACTCTACCTCCCCTCATTCCATAGAACAAAAATCTCAACATAATGAACCCAAACCAGCGGTTCATGGACGACTGCACTCAGTACCTTATTTTCAAAGTCCTCTATATACAAATTGGCAACCACAGGGCTCAGAGGACTGCCCATTGCTACCCCACTGGTCTGCACAGAAATCTCCTGTTTCCACAGAAAATATGTGAAGGTCAGGCAATGCTAGAACATATCTGGTGAAAATAGGTTGGCAATTATCTCAATGCCATCAACCGGCATCTCAGTGAACAATGACTGAACGTCAAAGCTGACCAACCTAGACCAGGTTCCCATTTGTATTGTCTTAGTTTTTCCCACCTTGCGGATCTTGCAATCCTTATATTCTAGGAGGAAGTGCTTCAGAACAGCATGGTTTTTATTTATAGAGGGTTCTAGGCACGATTTCTTAATCAGGTCATTGGTTCTACGAACCACTTTCAATGTGGGATCTCTAGGAATGATATTGTAGGTGTCTGGATCCAAGAGATAATCTTTTGCTGGTAATCAACCATATTCAAAATCATGGTTGCATTACCGTTGTCTGCTGGCAAAATTATAGATTCGACTTGATTTTTTCAATGCTATCCTCTCAACCCTTGTGATGTTACTCTTGGGGGCATGGGCTTTCCTCAGTACCCTGGCTACGTCACCCCTGATTACCTCCACCTCATCAACTGGTAAATTCTGAATTACTCCTTCCACACTGGCCACAATTTCCTCAAAAGGTACAGAACCTAGGGGTAATAGCAAAATTACCCTCTATACATCACTGGTTCTCAGTTAATTGGTGTTCTGATAGATTGATAACTACCTGCTTTTGATTTTCCTTGAGTCTTTACATTCCCTCCTTCTACATTCCCATATATTCTCAAGTGCCTTCATCAAATTTCTGAGGTTACTCTTTCCTACTCTATCTACTCAGACTATTCCTGGTCCTGGCACTTGCTCTTTAGCAAGATAAGCGGGTGAGTCCTCACAGAGCACCAAATGTTCCCAACACTGAACCTAGCAAAACACACAAAGGCACAAAGGCACTTTGTATGAACACGGTATGCATTTTATAGCATGCCATTCCTGCTTTGTATGGTGACAATGGCTGATGCGCGCAAGTGAAACATCTGATTCATGGATTCGTTTATTCGCTGATACAATGGAGACCTAAATTGTTAAGTAGGTTTCATTTGGGGGATAGGATGTGGGGGCAGGTCACCTGAGACCGTAAATTTTCTGTTCCTGGAAATTACAAGAGCATTGCGATCCACTGAGCAGCTCAAAGTTGGGTCCTTTGTTTACTGGTCACTTGCAAAAGAAGATGCTCAAACAGTAACCCAATACAGTAAACTTGGCCACTGCCTTCAAATGACTCAACAATTCCTTCAGGATGCTGAAGCATCAAGAGAAGGCTCTTGGAATGGGAAAACAGCTAGAGAAAAAAAACAGGGCTTCTCACCACAGAACATATTTTGTAAGATGATGTGTATTACATGCCTGTCCTGAAACTTTTCATCTGAGTATTTATTTTAAAACATATCCCACCTTTTGAAACTCTGACAAGAAAGCACAAGGTAGCCTACTTGAGTAAAACTAAATATCAGAACAAACAAACAAAAACAAAGGTATCTCCTCAACCATTCAGAACCAAATGAAGCCAATTAAGCAAGAAAACAGCCAATGAACATTTCTATAGAACACAAAAATTTTAACACCTCTGAAAAGCCAGCAGAGAAGATATTCTGATTTCAGTTGGGGCAAGTTCCATATGCCAGGGGACACAGCAGAAAAGGCCCTGTCAAAAGTCACCACCAACCACTTATTTAATTTTGATAACCATGCTGCATGTGCTATCTGTGATGACCTCATGGGACAGGTAGACTCATCTGGGGAGATATGCTTAAGGAAAATCTACAAGTGTTTCTTCTCAGCAGTATTGTATTAATTCAAAGGTAAGGGACACAAACCAGTTGAAGTTAAAGATTTTCACATGCCACTAATTTTAATAAACATGTAAGTGCCAGAGGCAGCCAGGGGGACAAATGACCTAGGTGCTACGTGGGGGGAGGGAACACACATGCATGATTCCACTCAGTCACCTTCTGGTGACTCAGTCACCTTCTGGTTCTCTCAGAAGGGTAGGGGTTTTGCTGGCTTTGCACACCCCATGCACCCATGCTCCTAAGCCTTCACAGAAACCAGAATGGGACATGTGAAGCTAGCAGCACCTTGCCCTCAGGGAAGAACCAGAGGTGATCTCCCTAAGGGCAGGGCACTGCTGGCTTTGCATGCCCCAGTCTGGCTTCTATGAAGGCTCCCAGCCTCCACAGAAGCTGGAACAGAATGCACTGCTAGCTTTACATGCCCCATTCTTTGGGGAGAACCCTGGCATCATAATGTCACTAGCCCAGGTGCCAAGGCAAAACTTTATGCTTCTGATAAGCACATAACTGTAGCTCATTGAAATCAGCAGGGCTTCCCTTAGACCAAATTGTGCTCAACAAGTTTCTGAACTGGTCCAGGGCAAACTGGTCTGGACCAGAAGGAGTTTTCAAAGCCATTTCCTTCTGCTTCTGAGCTACAGCTAAAAGTCTGCACCTAATAAAAGTGGTATTCAAAAGCTTGCAACTCGCTCACTAGATTCTAATGCAACCAAATAAATAGCTGTGCAGCCCAATGTCCTTTTTTTTTTTACTTAGAAAATCAGCCCCATTCAACTTACTTCCAGGAGACCAAAGCCCTGTTTACTGTATCTATCTTTGTATTACCAGAGATGATGCACACAAAGACAGAAAGTCCAAACAAAAATAACAGGCAGCAGAGACTGCAATCCTATCCACACTAACCTGGGAACAAGCCCCATTGACTATAATGGGCCCTACTTCTGAGTTGACACTCCTAGGATCAAGCTCTTACTCTGCCCTAGCCAAGAAACCCAGAGTCCAATCCGATCCAATTTTCCAGCAGCAGTGCAGACACAATGCAACCCCAAGGCAAGGGAACAAATGTTACCATACCTTAAGGAGGCTTCTGGAACTGCCTCCCCACCACAGGATGCAGCGCACACCCCATTGGCACAGCTGCACCAGTACTGGAAAACTAGATAGGATTGAGCCCCCATTAGCTGACCAGATCAGGACTAGAGGACCCTAAACCTCAGCCCCTCATGTTCTCTCCCCTACTCATTCATTTTCAGATGCAATTCCTATGCTTATTATAATGATTAATGCAGTGGTTCTCACACATTTAGCATCAGGACCTGCTTTTTAGAATGAGAATCTTTCAGGACCCACCAGAAGTGATGTCATGACCAGAAGTGACACTATCAAGCAGGAAAATTTCTACCCACACTTACCCAGGAGTAAGTCCCATTTACTGTCATTAAAAGCATATGCATAGTAGCTTGTTAAAAGTTCAGTTCCCCAAATGCAGTCACATAACCTGGTACCATCAAGGCTAATATATTAAAAATAAAATATTGAAGCAAATGGGGACCCACCTGAAATTGGCTCATGACCCAGCTAGTGGGTCCCCAACCCACCATTTGAGAAACACTGGATTAATGTATATATTATATGCATTACTATATTGGTGCATATTATGTTGATGTGCTTTCTGGTTACTCCCTTTCTTGCCCATTTTGACCCTAAACCCAGCAAAGGTAGACAAATGCAATACCAGGCAATGGAGGCGTTCAAGTGCCCTTTGCTCAGCTTTGCCCAAATGGTCCAGGAGGAAACCCAGAGTATCTTGGTAGAGACATGGAACTCGCCCCTTGAACACTGCATCGAGAGTACATGATACCTACCTCTGCGTTCTGATGCCCGGTCCAGCCCGCGTCACTCACCCCTTGCCTGTTTCAACGTTCCACGACTCTGCAAAAGCGAAAGTTATTCTGACAAGGAAATAGGAATAGAGTCAGGCAGGCATCCAATCAGCGAGACGCATTGAAAAACGTCACAATAGAGCAACCAATGGACCGAATGCATGCCCTGTGCGAAACAAGGCTGTTACCAGCAGCCGCCTATCCTCCCTCCTCCTGGTGTTTCTTCACCCGCTTCCTCTCTTTGCGGGCTTCTGGCCAAGTTGCGAAAGCTGCCTGAGTCCCTTATTGGAGCCCGTGCCTTGCAAGCTTCTTTCTCTGACTGGTGCTGATGTTCCACAGGGATCTATGCTGTCCCTTTGCTAGCATGGGCATGAAACTGAGGGAGGGGGTTTGGCATCACTTAGGCATCCTCAGCATAAAGGTGCTTTGCATGGCTTGGCCTCCCCCTGCTGGAAATGGTGGGGATACCTTGCACTGGCATTGAAGCTGAAACGAAACCAGGACCAGCTTCTCCTGCTGATTTGGTGACAATAGGGCCCATGAGAGGGGGGTGCAGGCAGGGCCACCAGGAGGAATTTTATCAGGGATGCAAATTTTCTTTGGAGCCCCTTCCCAACGGGGTTGGGAAAGGGGTGAAACAGGGCAGGGGGGAAGGGTGGCGACAGCCAGAAAAGTCTTTGGAGCCCAGATCTAGCAGGTATATCAGTAAGGAGCCCAAGTGATCCGGCCCTTGTAGCATCAGCAGCTAGGTACAGTAATACGGAAAACCCAACACACTCCTAAGTCTCTCTAAAATCTTTTAAATAGAGAAAATCATTGCAGAAAATTAGCATCCTGTATTTAGGTTCACACTAGAATAGAAAGTGTCCTGTTTGTACCAAAACTTGCTTCTGCTGCAGCTGTAGCCTCACAACTGTGTCCCAGAGCTCCTTCATGGTAAGCAGATCCATGGTTAGCAGATCCACAAGCCTTAAGGAGTGTCATGTATGCATTCCTTGGCACCGTAGATATGGCTTGCGACAGCAGCTGCCACTGCACACCCAGCATCCCACGTAGTCAGTGAATTCAGGTGAGATCCGAAAATGTCAGATCCCAGGAATTTTCTGGGCCTCCTCCTTTGGCTCCTGGGCCCCCTTTTTGAACCTGGGCCCAGGTACAAATTACCCCTTTTGCCTCCCTCTCATGGGCCCTGGGTGCAGGGCACCTGCACCTGGGGTCCAGAAGGGGGCCTGGGAGCCAACGGAGGGGAGCCAGAAATTTACTGAGATCTGAGAAAATGTTTGCATTTATTGAGTGAAGACTAGCACTCACATTTTGTGTTAGCCTACATAGTTTTATATATCATAATTCATAGAAATCATGATCCAATGTTCGTTTGATATTATGATCCAATGGAGAAGAGAAGGGCCCAAAAGAAACTTTGTACCTCCTGATAAAATTCCTCTCAGAGGTGCTGGTGGGCCTACCTGTTCTGGGTGGGGTTGCATGGCATTCCCCCTGAAAGAGCAAAGGTGCAGCTTGAGAGTACTTCTGAACTCAGCTGTGGTGACTGAGGCCACCTGTGTTTTTGCCCAACTTTGATTGGCTTGCCTGCTGCATGCCTACTGTATGCAGATGTGGCTGTGGTTATCCCTGCCTTGGCCACCTCTTGGTTAGATTACTAGAATGAACTCAACATGGGGCTGTCCTTGAAGCTTCAACTCCTGCAGAATGCAGTGATGAAGGAATTAAGAGGGGTGACATGTTATGATCATGCCTCACCTCTGTGTTGTTCCAACTGCATTGCTGGCTGATTTGTTTCTGGGAGCAGTTCAAGGTGTTGATTATGACCTTTCAAATCCTGAATAACTTGGGACCGGTGTATCTGGCTGCACTGGCTATGTGTGCATGTGAATCTATGCTCAGAGATCCATTGGGGAAAGCTTTTCACATCTTCTACCACTGCCTGAAGTGCTGCTTGTGGGGACGTTATAATGCTGTTGTACAAATCTATGGTAAGGCCACACCTGGAGTATTGTGTCCAGTCCTGGTCGCCGCATCTCAAAAAAGACATAGTGGAAATGGAAAAGGTGCAAAAGAGAGCGACTAAGATGATTACGGGGCTGGGGCACCTTCCTTATGAGGAAAGGCTACGGCGTTTGGGCCTCTTCAGCCTAGAAAAGAGACGCTTGAGGGGGGACATGATTGAGACATACAAAATTATGCAGGGAATGGACAGAGTGGATAGGGAAATGCTCTTTAAACTCTCACATAATACCAGAACCAGGGGACATCCACTAAAATTGAGTGTTGGGCGGGTTAGGACAGACAAAAGAAAATATTTCTTTACTCAGCGTGTGGTCGGTCTGTGGAACTCCTTGCCACAGGATGTGGTGCTGGCGTCTAGCCTAGACGCCTTTAAAAGGGGATTGGACAAGTTTCTGGAGGAAAAATCCATTACGGGGTACAAGCCATGATGTGTATGCGCAACCTCCTGATTTTAGAAATGGGTTATGTCAGAATGCCAGATGCAAGGGAGAGCACCAGGATGAGGTCTCTTGTTATCTGGTGTGCTCCCTGGGGCATTTGGTGGGCCGCTGTGAGATACAGGAAGCTGGACTAGATGGGCCTATGGCCTGATCCAGTGGGGCTGTTCTTATGTTCTTATGACACATGGCAGTGGCTTCTTGGTGGTGGCCTCCTCCCTTTGGAACTCTCTCCTGCAGGAGTATTGTCCTGCTTCATCCTTTCTAGTGTTTTGAGAGAGAATAAAGATATATTTGATTCCATCGGCCACCCTCAATTTCTCTTGACCTTTCGTTCCTCTCTTCTTGTTTGATGTGATGATGCTGCATTTTAAATGTTTTTTATTGCATTTTTAACATACTTCTATTGTAAAACACACCTATGCCCCTTACTTTCTCTCCTCCTTTCCTCCAAAAGAAACAACAGTGTTTCTCAAACTGTGGGTTGGGGCCCACTAGGTGGGTCACGAGCCAATTTCAGGTGGGTCTCCAAAATATTTTATTTTTAATATATTACACTTGGATGCTGCCATGGTATGTGACTGCACTGGGGGAAATGTTACAGATCTGTACTTTTAACAGGCTACTATGCATATGCTTTTAACAATGATAGTCAGTGGGACTTACTTCTGGGTAAGTGTGGGTAGGATTGCAGCTTAGGATTGTTAAAAATTTTCCTGCTTGATGATGTCACTTCTGGTTATGACATCGCTTCCAGTGGGTCCTGACAGATTCTCATTCTAAAAAGTGGGTCCCAGTGCTAAAAGTTTGAGAACTACTGATACACAGTATATGGAGAGAGAAATTATTTCCTAGGAAATGGTTTGTTACTCATTGTTGGGCAATAATTCTGACTCAGTATTAATAAACTTTTTATAAGGCGATGCTCCCTGTGTTACTCACTGAGTAAATCCCACTGAGTTGCCCGGGGCTTACTCCTAGGTAAGTGTGTCTAAGATTGCAGTCTAAGGGTGCAATCCTAACCCCTTATGTCAGTGCTTTCCAACACTGACATAAGGGCAATGCAGCTCTGAGGGAAGGGAACAAACATTCCCTGACTTTGAGGAGGCCTCCATGAGTGCCCCCCAACTGCAGGATGCAGCTCTGCATGGAAAGCTCTGACATAAGGGGTTAGGATTGCACCCTAAATAGCACAAAACATAAGGTCATACGTGTTTTAATCACAGATGGTCAGTTTCCTGCGCTTGTCCCAGTAAGAGCACAGAAGGGATGGAGTTAATACCGTGCCCGCAGGGTGTGGGAGGGGAGAAGTATTCCTAGAACAGCCTAGCCACGTGTTTTATGAGAAACAGGGACTAATACAAGAACTGCTTTGAGTGAGACAAAAACGAAAGTTAGAAGTGCTGGAAGGGGGGAGGCGAGGAGAGGTGCATCGGGTCAGGGGATGCAAGGCTTGATTTCACTCTCTCTTTCACTACTCTGGTATTGTCAAAGTGAAGTAAAGGAAGAGTAGGAGAAAGACCTTATTTGTCAGTCTTTCTGAGAGCTGCAAACTGAAATGTGTAGCAAAGGAAGGACATACCTAATTCCAAACCAGGGAGCTAACACTGACCCACCTGCTCAGTTATTCTCCAGGCAGGGTGACCAGATGTCATAACCGCCAAAGAGGACAAGGCACCCCAAAATGTAGGACGTCCAAGGAAAATGTAGGGCACGATGAAATAAGAGCTAAAAACACTCGTATGGTGATTTTGTGTGGTTCATTTAAACACTATATTACTTACTACTACATTTAAAACTATATTGTATGTAATTTTGTAATAACAAGAAGACTATGCGCTGCCTGCAGGGGCCCACAAACAGAAAACAGGAGGACATTTAAGTTCTTTTTTTTCTAAGAAAGTGGACATGTCCTGAAAGAAGAGGACATCTGGTCACCCTCTCTCCAGGTGATAAAAGCCAGTTAGTGAGGCTGTATCAGATGAAATTTGTCAGTACTAGGAAATTGCATTGTTTTAATTTGTTTATGTCTGCTTGCCAGCAGCAGACCGCTTTGATTTGTGCGTGGGCTCATCTGTTTTCACAGCCTACGTAGTTTCAGAGCCAGAACCACATCCTGGAATATGTAAGATAAAAAAGATCAGTGGCTGAGGCTCTGAGCATGTGCAGAATGCCCTCGTTTTTACCAGCATGAGTACAGCTAAGTTCAGAAAAATGTGACCTCCCTGGTGTGTTGTTATTAATAAAGAAACTAACCACCATCTTTTCTCAAAAAAAAGGAGGCACTGAAAGGAGAAATTAGCCCTTACCCCAGCAACCGGCTGGGGTAAAACTTCTGAAATATTTACTTAAAAAAAAAAATGCATTGGTAATGTTACCTCTTTTAAGTATGGCCAGAACATTGTAGCATGCTGCAGTTATGTGTGAGAAACAGTCCTGTTGCCAGACTTAGCAACATGACAGCAGGAGAAGAGGGACAAGACTTTTGAGATTTTGGAAAGCACTCTAAGTCCCTATAAGTATGAATATGCTTGGCAAATTAGAGCAGCCATTAGGACTGGTGTTCCAGATGCATCTTAAATATATTAATTTTTATCAAAGGAATATGCAGTTCCTTTATAAGTAACTGTTTGTCTAAAGCTGGTTGCTAAAGAAACTGAATATCCCTTAATTCATACTGAAACACATTGGGAAAACCAACCCTTTTAGCTGCTCTGTCTATGCATTTGCGGTTGTTCTTAATACTCGTCTTGATTCATTAAAAATTATAGGCTTTTCTGAACACATCACACTTTGTTGACCTCATGTTCCAGTGGTTGGGGGTGTATTGCTCAAGAAAAAGAAGACTTCCTTTCTACATGCAGGGATCCCACAGGGATAGAGGTGTTTGAAAATGGTGTTATTTACTCCAAAATAAGCTCATTGTGTTTAGTAAAACTTAGGCTGTAAACTTATTTTGCTCACCAGAAACGAACACCGCTATACATGAATTACATGCATAGTTAATTCTGCTTACCTCTGTCTGTTCCACACCAGCAGCCCTGAAGGATGGGCAGTGCTATATGGAGCACTATTGCATGTTCAAGGATAATACCTAGAATTTCTGTCATGCTGAAAATTTTTCATGTATATGATGTCAGTAACCCTTACAAGAGCCCTGTCAGTAATTACACTCATAATTACAGGCATAATTACTGACAGTAATTACATCTGTCAGTAATTACAGTAGACACTCGCCTATAGTACTTAAATTTTTTGCCAAGTAATCAAGCTCCAGTTATCACTTTGCCTTATCTCTGGGTCAGAGGGCAGAGCCTTTCATGTCTGAAAAGTTTTGTTTCTTTCTCAAGCAGCAGGCAGGCACAGCTCATTAGAAGCAATTTGTTTCTACAGCAACTTCACCGGGAAATTCCAGCCAAAGTCAATATTTTATTCTCCTTCCTTCTGCTGCAGCCTGGTTCTGCTTTGCAAATGTTTGCAAAGCAAGTCTGTTTTTTGAAACACCAGGATAGGATCCTCCTTTCCATTTGAAGCAAAGTCCCAGGCTACAGTTCAATGCACCACTACTTAAGAATAACACCCATAGAAAGCAGAGGGTCTACTTCTGAGTAAAAAGGGTCGCAAATATATGCAGTTTCATCTCTCTGCTGTGAATTGAATTGCACACTCTCAGTTATGTGTTATGGGTTGTATGTTGTATGTAGAGCTTCTGGCTTAACACACCAGACACCTTAAAGGTGGATTTGATTCCTGGTTCTCCTGCAGTGGTTCCAACCTTTTTCACTTGCATATCCCTTGGCAGCCCATTTCCATAAATTGTACCCTTCATATTAGCAAAATGTTGCTAATTAATAATACAAGCCCTCATCTCCTCTATATGAAAGCCCAGACTTCATGTATTTATCACAGTTTTGCACCAGAAGTGTGATGAGAAATTCTGGGTGATTGATCACTTTCCATATTATGTTTCAGCTTTTTTACTGTGCTGGTTTTCAATCACTGCTTCATACACGAATTGATGACCAATAACTAGCTAGGTGGGGCTTTCACAGCCAACTAGCTACCTCCCTTCCTGCCTTGCTGGTCCTTGCAAGGCATTCTGGAGTACTACCTGCCTTTTTCTGCCATTTTGCCATTCTTTTTCAAGTACCCCTAAAGGTCCTGTTCCTGGGAGTACATGAATACCGGGTTGGTAACCACCGTTCTACTGGTATGTTGTTTACAGTGCACTTACTCTGATAGTGATTACAAAAAGGTGGTGAAGACCAGAATGTAAAAAGAATAAAAATGTATCATGAACTTTTACTATGTTTTTAATAAATTAGAGACGACAGTTCTTAGGTAACAGATAGTGGTAGGTTATTTTTCAGGATCTGGCCTCCGGTAAAATCAGACAGAACAATACACCCCCCCCCCAAGTTTAACCCCCCACTTATCCTAAGGTCATAGAAAATTCCATGATTTTTGACTCAAAACCTGCCCTCGAGTTATCTGTGGAATTGACTTATAGGTAGACTTATAGGTCTGTGGTAAGCTCTTTTGCTCATTTACAGACAGTCCAATGTTGCTAGCCATAGCACTTTGCCACAGTGGAACAGCTGCGCAGAATGCTCCATCGGTGACCATTTGGAGAGCAACTGCTCCCTGTCAGTCTCCACACCCTGCTGCAGCCCTGCTACAAAGTAGATAAGGCATTGGTGGGGCAGAAATTAAACTGCGTGGGGAGGCTGCATGGATCCTATTCCCTCCATCAGCAGCCTCCCCACCCCCTTTCTCTCCTTCTATAGACTGAGAATTAAGATCTTTATATGGCATTAGTCCTCAAAGGAGTTCACAGACCCTACTGGCTGCTGCCTCTCATTCTCTGACACCTCCCTTTAACTTTGTTCATAAACTCAAGTTCATGACTGCAATGTTAAGTGAGAACTTGGATGTTTCAAGTGGCTTTGTGGCAAAAACCCAGGAGTCAAACAGTTGTTTTGTTCTAACTTGCCTGCATCTTAGCCAAATTATCTTAAACACTGCAAACACGCTCACAAAAAACATAGATAGCAGTGCCACCACTTGAACAAATAAAAGCATTCAAGTGGTGGCACTGCCAACTACCTTTTTTGTGAGGGTGTTTGCAGTGTTTAAGATAATCAGGCTAAGATGCAGTAACATTTTTTTTTTATTAAGAGACTGTCAAAAAGAAACCAAACCATGTACACATATTGCTCATCTGTAAGTTAATCATGTAGGTGATTTTAAAGTATAAACTGAGGCAAGAGAATACAGTAAAACAGTATTTATTGCTAAGAAATCAGCATGTGGTTCAAAAAATACAACTTGTCTTCCATGACTATAATGATTCTACTTGTAAGAGCTAGCTGTGAGAGGACATTTGTCTGACAAGAAACCAGAGAAGGCTCTTTTTACAAAAACAAAATCCAATTACTGTGTGCTTTCAAGAGCTATTGACCTTGTTTTGTGTATATATGAAGAGTATGACCTTGTTCACAGATGGTTGTTTGTCCAATCCAAACAATGCCAAGCTGTAGCTTACCTGGATCAGGAAGTGGGAGGGAATTTTGTTTGGGGATCCATCGCATCAGTTTGAGATGTGAAAATGATGGAGTGGTGTAATAGCGTCAACATATCACAGATGAAAAATATAGCAAAAATACATAGCGTTTGTTGGTATATCTCATAAGATTAATTGAAACATAAGTTTTGGAATGCCTGCCAGAAATTTAAGATCAGGATTCAGAAATGATGCAAGGGTAGATGCCCCATTTGTTGGGAGAAGAAAGATTGCAAACTTCAGCATAAATTCTACCATTATTCTCCAATAAATCTTATATATGTTGTGTCAATGAGAGCAGAAGTCAGATTAAGGTTCTCCCTTGCACTGTGTCTGATTTTGCCAAGCTTGTCAGTAGTACATCCATCTTCTCATTTTTCATTGCCTCTATTTCCATATACAGTACAAAGATCTAACTCCTACCATCACCTCCTTAATTTGTAAATATTGATTTAAACCATTTATGAAAGAAAAGGTAGATGATCCCAGGAAACATATTTACAAGGGGAACATGAACAATATTCTCTCAGGGATTTTTAAAAATATACAACTGGACTTTAGAATCTTCAGTATCTGTCAGTCAGTTGAATAAGGAGAACTCAACTAGAAGAGAAGAACAAGATTACATCAGTTCATAGGAATTCATTGCTTTGTGTATTTCTAAAATCAAGACAAACCACAGCTTGCTGAAGATACTGAAAATGCCAGATCTAGATGCTGTGCAAACTAAAATCTGAAACAAACAACAGATCAGTGTTTTGCCCTAGTGATAAAAGGGACTAAACCCCAATTTGTTATATGCAGTGTTGCTCTTCTATTTGACTCAGATAATAAGGTATAAAGTGGGCATGACACTGGGACTGGAGCAAGAAAAGGCTACAACATTTGAGACTGTTTAGTTTACCAAAAAAGCAGTTAAGGGAAAGGACATGTCTGAGGTGTACAACATTGGGGATAGTGGGGAGAAAGTAGAGACAGATAAGTTTCTCTCTCTCTCATGCAATGCTGGAATCAGGGGACAGCCAATGAAACTGACCGATGGGAGATTTAGGATGGGGAAAACTACATATTTCACACAGTGCAGGGCTGGATGGAACCTTAGGATGCTATATGACAAATAGCCCTAAAATCCTCTTCTTTTGCATATGCCACAAACTGGAATTCTACCAACATAAAGGGATTGACTTGAACCTGGAAGGCAGTTTGATGTGTAGGGTATCCCTATTCATGGATAGTCTAGAAAAGCCTCAATCAACCTCCAAGCCTTGTGACAGTATCTGAGACCAATATGTGCCCCATACACGCACTTGGTTAGGCCCCAGTCCTAACCAACTTTCCAGCACTGGCATAGCTGTGCCAATGGGACTTGTGCTGCATCCTGCAGTTGAGTGGCACTCATGGAGGCCTCCTCAAGGTAAGAGTATGTTTGTTCCCTTGCCTTGGAACTGCATTGCCCTTATGTCAGTGCTAGAAAGTGGGTTAGGATTGCACCCTTCCTCAGTTGCAGCCTCTTCCTACCACTGCATACGTATGAAACGGGCTACAATCAGAAAAATCTTTGCAGAGGAAACACAGTGTCTCCCCTCCCCAACTGCTTGGCATAAAACAAGAGAGTAGAGAATGGAGGTAAAGTTATTTTTGCCAGAGGTATCAATGTAACTTGAGCCAGTCCTGAAACTCCTGTTACACCCAAGTTTATAGACTATTATGGACCAGATTAGCCTGTGAGCAAACTATGGGCAGCCTGTTTGTGTGAGTGCCTTTGAGTGAGTGTTCTTCCAAAAGCAATTCCCATGCTTTCTCTTGTGCTATGAATTAGGTTTCTTTATTTCCAAGTAGTTCTCACCTCAAGAATGTAGGCCTTTTGCATTCAATCATACGAATGAGCAAATATAAAGCAAAGCAAGGTAAATACTATATGTTTGTGCAGGCTGTTGTGGTGTCCCTGACAAAGGCAATCCCAACAGAAAAATGTTAGCAGCATTTCAATATATTTGCAAGTTCTATAGTCATTCAACTAAGATAATACCACCTCAGGACAAATGCTAAAAACATAGGAACAATAAATCTTTGTGTGTTGCATGAACTGCCTAGAATCTAACCTAGAATTTGGCTACTCCTCACATGCCACTCTTGTTACCTTACTGCTTATCTATAAGGAAAAAACTTGCAACATACAGCAGTCTCCATAACAGTAGGACTTAGATGTTCTCTCAAGACAGCATAGACACTTGGAGACATGGGGAGAAGGTCTGATGGAGAAGGTGGGTCTGTGGAATCATTCAGGCTTAAGAAAAACAAACACAATTTGCATCTTAATAAGTAGCACATGATGGAATGACACATTTCTGTTATCATTGGGCCCTGGTGTCCTCCATTACTATGCTAGGTCACAGTGCTGTCATTGTACTACTTCTTCATCTTCTAGGGCCTCCATGTGAATGGGAACAAGAATTTCCATACCCTAGTGATAAACTGCTAGGGTTTTAGCTTGTTGTAAAGCTACACTCTCTTGTCTGGAGGCTCCTCTCCCAATCCAAGAGGGTTAGTACAAACTGTGATTATTCCATGACAAAGGAGAGGCACTCTACATACCCATATGTTGTGTTTTGAGGCTTTAATTGCCTCCAGTGGCATAGCTGAGGTGGGGCTGGAACTGAAGGGTACACTGCCCCCACAGTGGAGTGGTGGTTTTCTGCTGTCTCTGCTGAGGGAGAGGACCATACTTACCTTGCTCATGTGCAAATGAAGTAAAATTGGCCCTCCTGCCCACTCCCACCTTCCTATGGCTCTAAATGGAGCTGTTTTTGGAGACAAGGCCGTGCATACGCTGGAGAGGGGGTGACAGTGCAGGCACATGGTGTGTGCGCTATGCTGCTCCATGCACACAACCCCAGGAGCCACTGAGTCTAGCAACTGAAAACCTCACCACGTACAAATCTTCCAGGTTCATCCAGATCCTACTTGAAACTGTCTGGCTCTGACAGTAATTAGTGCCCAAACTAGCACAATGGGAATGCAAGCTCTCAGAGGAGAAGGATAAAAGCTTTAGGCTCTGAAATCTGGGTGGGGATTCTCCCTACAACATCTTGGAGTGTATAGATGTATCTCATGCTGTCATGTATCTCAGACAGTATCTCATGCTCCACCACCAAATTACAGTGACTGGATATCAGTAGCAAATGGCCAACTTCAATTTACAATTGGAAGGTTTTGGCTTCCCGGTGAGTGGAGGGATGCTTACAGATAAGTACTCATGTGTTAAGAGTCGGTGTTTAGACAAAGCCGCTGAAGGAATTTCACTTCTCAGTTCAAGGGCAAAATTTTGCTGATGTTACTTTTCAATTAACGTGGGAATAATTAGGTGAAAAAATTAGTATAATTACTCACATTTTGGAAACAGGAATAAATACAGAGGGGACATAGCCTTTGGTTCCTCCTTCTGTAGGTCTTGATACTAACATTGGAGAAAAAAAAACAGTTGGCATTAATTCTGCATCTAGAACTAGAAACATAGTTTTATTATGCTGGTTTTTTTTTAATGCAAATGGAATGTCATTTCACATTTATATTCAAAGAGCTTTAATAAAATTAAACATACTATCTCAAGAATGTTTACATTATTTTCTTAATACTTTGCATTCTAACACTTGAACATTTTATCCCAGAATTATTCATCTGATGTTGTCCTTCATATATCATATGTGCCATGCATGTGTTTGTTTCATAGTTTTCCACATCCTTTTCAATGCTTTCTCAAACTTTTCTCACTTACAATGACAGAATTAACCATCAGTTAAAAATTAGAAGTTAATTTGGAGGGAAAATTAAACGTGTCACATAAAGCATGTGATTTTTTTTTTCCTAAATGAAAAACAACTTCATGAGACTGATTCTGAGTGAAGAAGCGGTGGAACAGAAGAGGGGTGTTTAATTCTTTTCCTGCAGGTCCTTTTCCACTCCAAGTTGCTCCCATGCACCTCGCTCCCTTCTCAAAATTACTCTCTCTCTCTCTGGTTGTTGTTATAGTTGTTGTTTTAAAGAAGTTGGAGAATTGAATATATGAAGTTGTCTTAAAAAATGGGGGCCGCAGCATCCAACACACAACTGGGCAGCCCGCAGGGGACTTTGGTTCCCTTCCCCGGGTAAGGGAAGTAGCCCTGCAATGGGGCTACTTGATTTTGCAGCAGCTCTCAAGCTGACGCAGAACCAAAAAGTCCCATGTCAGACCATATGGTCTGAAATGGGGCTCTGGATCCAGTGGAGCCAAGTTCCATCGGTCCTGCCCCCTCCCCTTTCCTGCCACTCATCAGAATGCCTTATTTGGGCAAAAAAAATCACTTCCAGTTTCCTTCTGGATACTAGAAGTGGAAGTTTGTTTTTTTGCCTTTTCAGCCATTCTGAATCCTGCAGAGTCTGCAGGCGAATGCACATAGCCTTTATGGGCTTCAGAAGGTCCTCTAGAGGTGACCAGAGCACTGCTCCGGTCGCCTTCAGAGGGTTTAAAGGGGCCAAAGCCACAGATTTCATTATCTGCAATTTTCTGTATCCACGGAGGTGGGTGGGTGGTGGTGGTCCGAGAACAGATTCCTCCGTGGATACTGAGTCACCACCTGTATTCATCTTCCTTTAAGACTTGTTCTGAATCTAACAGAATTTTGGACCAAGAAATATGCAAACCATCCTAGAGTTCACATTTCCAACATTTTCTATATACAGCACTTAACAAAGAGAAGTATTCAAAATATCCAACCTTCATTTGGCTGAGAGCTGTAGTGTTTTCCAAAAGCTTTATCTTTGGGGATATCAGGATAAAGATATTTCAGTGGGTTTTCAGGAACATTATCTGCCATAATAACTTTGTAATCTCGTAAAATGTCAGCAAATGGCAGTGCAGTTAAACGACCCTTGTTATATGGTTCAACAGAATGGAAATTCACTTCTCCTGTGAAGACACCAAGGTTGTTAACAAGGGGATATATATCTCCAGGTAATGTGTCATAACTAATTCTTCTCAAATGCAAGACAAATCACAGCTTGTTTAAAATAATCTTTTTAAAATGTCAATTATACTCTGTGCAAAATGAGAACTGAAGCAAACATCTACTGTTTCCTAGCCCATTAAACAGTCAAATGATTTTGCAACACAGAAAACCTTTGTGGTATAAGGCCCAGAGAATGGGATATGAAGCATGTACAATGGTGCTTATTTCCTCTTACATCTAAACAGTTAAGGTCCCACTGGAGTTTCCAAGAGACACTACAGGCAAAATCCAAAGGGGCATCTATGTATGTTCTGAATCCAGTTTTGTTCTGCAGATGCCATTTTGAAAGACCCCATTGCGTCCTTTTTCTCTTGGCTTCTCCCTTCGCTTCCTCTGATACTTCACCTACTTTTGAAATGTATTTAATATTAGAGAGTCTGCTAGAACTTGTCATTTGTTTGCGTTACTGTGTTAACACACCATGTACACTCTTGGCACTATATCAGTAAAAGTGACTAATGATAGAAAGCCAAACTCTCTCCGGTTTGGCACTGCCAATTGGGCAGGACAGCTTTTCAAAAGGGGAAAAAACACTGGAGAGTGTATCCTGTTTTTACACTCAGTTTTCAAAGCACTTCTTGATCCCAGGATTGGGGGGCTGTGAAGTGTTCTTCACTTTAAAATACAGCACTTACCACTTTCTGACTGGTTTACCCAGGTAAAAGTAATCCCTCCTAAGTTGCTTTCGCTAAACCTCAATAAAAATGTTCCAGGCATCTTGTCCTTGAGCAAACCCCGCTCCTTCTCTTTGCTCACAAACCCCATAATGCATCTGCAAATACATCAGAAAACAAATGACAGCTCTACATACATAAGTGCCTATCCAAAATGCCTTTGGAACTTGGCAAAATGTTATGCAGCAGTCCCACAGAATTGGTCAAAGCATTTGCAAAGCAGAAGTTCCATGACAAGATCACCCGGCTTTCAAAAAGATTAACCGGTACAAGGAGCTCTTTATGTGATTGGGGAAGAGGCAATGGGGAGGGGGCTAGACTTGCAGAGGAAAATATTTTGGGAGAGGAAATTTAGATTTATTTATTTTATTTATTTGAGAGATTTATATCCCACTTTTCTCATGCCGAAACAAATGCCCAAGGCAGCTTACAAAGCTCCATACTAGAGTACAAATGAATTTATTACAATAATTGTTCTATGGGCAGCTTGTAGAACCCTGCTCTTCAAGATGGAATCCTTCACAGTATGGTCATCACATATGGCATCTGGGTATGCCTTCCTTCCAGATTGGGACATGGAAGGAAGGATTCAAAACCTTCTCTGCAGTGCCACTTCCTTGTCAAATTTGAAGTGCTTTGTACCTATTTTAAAGTTTTAAAAGTCAGTGAATTTAATCACAGACTTCCTGCATCACACATAGCTTGGCCCTAAACACAAAGTACTCAGATAAGCTAAATGCTTAAATTTGGGACACTTAATGAACATGCCTGATCTTGTCTGATCTTGGAAGCTAAGCAGGGTCAGGCCTGGTTAGTACTTGGATGGGAGACTGCTTGGGAATACCGGGTGCTGTAGGCTTATACCATAGTCTTTTGAGACTGAAGATTGCCAACCAGAGGATCCTTACTAAATGGGCAGAGGCATTTTTTATAGCCATGGTCCTCTTATATTTAGTGGGGGAGAGATGTTCACCCCAGAATAGTGGCTTTCCAGCAGCTATTTGCAGGTGTTTCTTCTGCCTTTGAGGGATAAAGAACCATCTATTTAGCTATATAAACCCTGTGTGAACTTTTTTGTTGAAAAGCAGCACATAACTATTCTTCTTACCCATTTTTCTTTCTTATTAATAGTAGTCAATTTAGACTTAAAACTGCTTACCTCTTCTCTGGGCTGAAATTTAATGTCTATACTAATGACTTTGGGCCCAACCCTATCCAACTTTCCAGTACCAGTGCAGCCTTAACAGTGGGGCATGCTCTGCATCCTGCAGTGCGGGACGACAACAATGGTCAGATGCTGGAAAGTTGGATAGGATTGGGCCCTTTATAAGCAGAAGGGTCAAACTATATCCTCCATGGCCAATTTATGTACAATTACCAAAACACTGCTCACCCATCAATCCAGAGAGGTAGAATATGTTTTTTAATTAGATCCAAGATTGCTTCAAGCCACACCCAAAATGTAAATGATTTACCAGGCAAATGTTCCTGTTTATAAAACAAATTAGATACACAGAAAAAAAAAATCATTAATATGTTAAATACTGTACTACTAATAACTACAAATTTTTGTTTAGCCTCATTTTAAAACAAGTTGCAGTATCTAGGTCACAGGTAGCCCAATTCTACCTAAATTCCTGCCCCCTGCTGAAGTAGCCATGCCACCAGAGGGCATCCTGCATGAGAGGAGGCAGTCCCAGAGACTCCTCCAGGTAAGGAAATATTTGTTCCCTTGCCTGGGGGTAAGCCCTTGATGCCCCACTGGGTCTTCTCCCAACTTTGCTCGCATAAGTCCGAGTGGACCTGGGAAGGCAAATCGAGGCCATGAGGATGAACAGGATATTGGCAACACTGCTATCACCGATACTACCACATTCTTGGGCTCGATCCACCATTCTTCCTTCCCCTCACAGCCCCATTCCATTTCCACCTCTATTCCCTTCCCCACTAACTTAACAGTGCCAGTGGAGCAGTTAGGTTTTTAATCTGGAAGTATTTTATAATGAAGTGTTAATCTAGAAAATCTAGGCCTAGTTCTGGAACAATGCTTTCTTTCCTTCATGGGCCTTTCTTTGATAATACATATTTAAAACATTACAATAATAACAAATGCGTGCAGAAATAAGTTTCCACAAGTAACTTTCCTACCCTCTCTTCTCCAGTACAGTGTCCTACACTCCCTGAAAAGCTACTCCTGAGGAACAGAGTAGTCCTGTTTATGCAAGGTGCTTGTGCCTATTCCTATTTCCTCCTGCAGACCCCAGCACTCCACCCCACACTGTTTTCAAGGGTTCCTCGACCCTCAGGAGTAGTTTTCGAGGAGGCTACTGTAGGGAGGAGGGTAAGGGGAAGTTCATTTGCACAAACTTCCTTTATGTATAGTTGCTAGGCTACAATTCATTCCACTGTGAAATCCTCTCCTTATTTTTACACTTTTAACATGCACTCTTCATCCACACAACAGGACAGGGGCTGTGCCCCTGCTGCTGCCGCCTCCACCTGCTGCGCCACCCTGCCCTGCCTGCCCGTCGGAAGGTTTTTCGAGTTGTGTTGAGTGTCACGTGAGGCTCCGTGAGCCTCCGTGGGTATCCCGGGGAGGCAGGGGTGGCATGAAGGGTCACGGACCTGTGCCCTGGGGAACAATGTGGGCAGATCCATTACTGCCACAGAGGAAGCATTACAGTGAACCTATTGTTGTTTGCAAAGTGGTTTCACTTATGTAGGAGTGTTTACAGGGTTTTTTTGCACAATCAGGTTCACTGTACAACAAATGCACTTTTGTTTTATACTGTGTTTTAGTTTCAATATCTTCCCTCTGTGTTCGCCTCCTGCTCTACACCTCTCAAAAGAGGAAAAAGAAATGGGAAATGAAAAGGAAAAAAAAGAAAAACCATATGGAGTGACAAATAATATGCAAACAAGTTTAACAAGAAGTAATGAGCAGCTCACCCATCTTTCAATAATATCAGATTCCAACATGACCTCAAAAATGACCCATTTCTCTTGGGACAGCTGCATGAAACATGGTTGCACAAGAGCCATATATACCTATTCAACTTTTTTAAAAATGAAATGAGTAATGAGCAACACTACTCTTCCCACACATGCTCATATGATTTTGTGAACATGTGTGCCTTTCCTCTACAGCCTTCTTGGCATCCTTCAGTCTCGGAAGACTATGGTGTCACGCTCTGAATGGTGGTTCTGGAACAGAGTGTCCTCTCCAGCGCGCAAAGCTTGGGTAAAGTAGATATGGAGGATAGACTGTTTCCCATGCAGCAAATCCCCCCTCTCCACGTCGCTGAAATAGTCCAATGGAAAGGCAGAGGCCAATACGATTGGTTCCAGCGGCGTCGCAGGAGTTGCCAGAACGTGACTGTGTTCAGCCATGAACTGCCTCAGAGACTCCGGCTCCGGATTTTGCCTCGAGGTTGTCTCCTGAAGTCTTTTCCATAACTGGATATAGCCACAAGGCAGTAGAGGTTTGGGATCAGAGTTTTCCTTCTCTCAGATGAGCTGCCTTCCCAGGCTGAGGAGTCCCGTCTACCCGGTGGCTGTTTAGTCGCCTCTTACGACAAGTACAGCCAAACTGAGGGCCTATTCTTATCCCCAGCCCCCAGGGGAACCTCTACACCCAGTGTGGGCAAATTCCAGCCTGCAGGCCATTTGCAACCCCCAGGGACTTCCAATCCAGCCCGCAGGGAGCTCCAGTCTCCAATGAGCCTCTGGCCCATCAGAGACTGTTGGACTGCTGGTCGTGACAGCCAGACGCGAGCTGAGGGCCGAGTTAGAGCAAGGCCTTTTATAGTCTCCATGTGCTTTCTGCTTTTCCCTGGGCATTATTTTAGCCCCCCCATTACCTCTGAACAACTTATGTCTCCATGTGTTTCTGGCTTGGTCTGTATATTTTCACTGTACAAGAGATGTGTAGCATATAATTCATAGTTCTCATGTGGTTCTACATGCCTGTATTATAGTTCTCATTGTATTATAAATAAGCTCAGTACAATTCATTCATTCATTCATTCATTCATATATTTCATCTCTAATGTATTCATTTATGTAAATGTATTCAAATTTGAAGTGTAAATTAATTCTTTTTTTCCCCCAGCCCCCAACACAGTGTTAGAGAGATGATGTGGCCCTCCTGCCAAAATGTTTGCCCACTGCTGCGCTACGCAATTCCAGCACAAGTTACATTGCACAATATTTCTAAAGAAAGTGATGCCCAGTAATGAGACTTGCCCATTGTAGCAACGCCCTGCAGGATTGTAAACTCAGTTTATAAAACGTTCCCTTACATTGAAACATTCATTTAGCAAGCTTCCTACCCCCCCCCCCCCGCCAAAGAAAGGTAGCATGGCTACCCATCCACCACAGAAGCAAAACTGTCCCACCGCTTGCAAATGGAATATTGTATTTTGGCCAGTGAAAAGGTACCGATGAAAGTATCCTACAAAAGCTGAAATATCTTTGGGCGTAGTCTGATCGAGTGGAAAGGCTCTGAGAGGCAACAACTAGGAGGAAAGAAGCCTTTTGAAATATATTAACAGACATACCTTACAGAACTTTGACCAGGAAAGCTGATTATCATTATAACTACCTTGCTGTCCTAAAAGTAGGAAGAAAAAAAGTGAGGCCAACATCCTTTCAAAAAATCAGAGGCATTCCTGAAGGGGGACAAAGCAGTACATTTCTTCAATGTACATTTCTTTATATAGGTACACCTGTATAAAGCAGCCTCTCCCCCCCCCCCCCCGACTTCCAAGCCATTCAGGAAGGCAAAATCAAAGTGGAGGAGATAAGGGGGAGGGGTTCTTTACACGAGCATCCCAGCACCTGAAGAAACCTACTGCTTCACACTCCCCCGCAGGAACACTTCTGCAAACAATGATGCTTGTTTTAAATATTACATAGCCAAATTGTTTAAAAAGAAAAGCATACTTCTCAATTGGACCTGCAATCTAAAGAGTACTGCAATGTGGAGCAGGCTGGGACTTCCATATCCCTGCCAGCCAATGAAGGGGGAAAGTTGAAATGACCAGCATGCTATACTTGTCTGGGGGCTCAATCCTAAGCTTTGCACACCGGCTCACCGCTGGTGCACACTGTTGCAAATGTGCTATAAGGTACGTTTGTGAGTCCTAGCATCAGTGCTCCGCGGGTGCTGGCCCAGCACTGGCTGACACTGGGTTAACATTGGCTGAGTGTTGGAGCTCCACCGCTGAGTGGTTGCATGGACTGCTGAGCAGTAGAGAGATCGGTGGAGGTATGGGGGAAAGCCGGGAGGAGGTGTTCTGGAGAGGGGGGAGGTGGAGGGAGGGAGGAGGTTGCCAAGGGAGGGAGTGGGCAGGAGGAAGGCAGGAGGAGGAGTGAAGCTCCACTGGATCCAGAGTCTCCGTGTCAGACTGGCAACTCAACATGGAGGCTCTTGATTCTATGCCAACCTTTGGGTCACCATAGAATCAAGCAGCCCCACTGCGGGGCTACTCACTTTACCGGGGGGAAGGGAAGTGCACAGGATGTGGTGGTAGCTCTTTTCGGTGCTGCAGCACCATGCACTGGGCAGCTCAGAATTGGGCTATGAATCTGATAGAAATAATTAATAGCAAAGTCTAGCTTGCATTTGGGTAGAGTCTGGTTTGCAGAGGTGAATGCTGAAAAGAGCATTTATGTTCTCAGATTTCTTACCTGTTAGTTTCTCTGCCAGCATAACAAGCTGATCAGAATTAAGTCCACGGCCAACATATGATGAAAACTGCCAGCTCAGTACTTCCAAGAGCTGACTCAAAGTGACAGATGGTGGGTTATTAAAGAAAGCCAAGTTCTGCAGCCAAATAAAGATGAACACAACATTTTGTTATATTTTCTTATATTATATTATGGAGAGCTGTCTTAGGGTGTTTGAGGGACCACAGGGTGGAAATAGAAACACAATAAATAATATATCTTTCAAAACAGATGGAAGCTCAGTACTTCTGAATAAAAGGCAAGTTGCCTATACAGGTATAATCTAATTATCCACCAATTTTTCACTGGGGGTTTTATCTCAAAGAGATAAGAAGGACCTTTTAAATTAAAGGAAAAAAGTCATTTAACAATAGCCTCATTAATGTAGAATAGGGCAGCTGGAAGAAATCAATCATTCTCTCTCCAGGCACTTAGAACAGCTTCAGTCTGAGGCAGGTGACCCCTCCCTTCCCATGAAAGAATGCAAACTGGAAATGATTATCACCTCCTCTTTGCATTCTTCCCCACACTGTGCTCCTAGTGAAGGGAGGGGTTGCTGCCTAGGAATAAAGAATTTCTAAACATCTGAAGATTGACTGATTGACAGCCTGCTGACTATGTCCTGCATCATAAAGGTAAGCAAGGCTGTTTTTAAATCGATGAGCAAAGGAACATTGTTTTTTAAATGGATTTCTTTTAACATGATTTTTGGCATCCACATGGGTTCTGGGAATGGAACCACTATGGATACCGAGACTTGACCTATACAGTATATTCCGAGAGGTTTAATAATGGTAAAAGTAGTCTCTCATATCATATCTGTATATCACAGAAGTATCTTTTAACTGTAATGGTTCTGCCTTCACTGAACCAGAAAGTAGAATACTTGTTCTGGTCACATCTGTCACGTACAAGTATGATGTTGGTATCCATGGATATGGCATCCAACTATTTAACTCACCAAGGATGCCAGTAGATATTGGGGTCACCAATTAAATGCCTTTAAAATAAAAAGGGGCCAAAATCTCATTTCTTACCTTTGCCCGATCAAATTGCACAGTTTGCTAGCCTCTCAGGGCTAAAAATAGCTCAAAAGATGCACTTTTGATGCATTCTGGGTAAATGTTGGGAGAAGGAACCTCTGTGTAATCCTGAAGTGCATCTTTTGAGCTACTTTAAGCCCTGAGAGGCTTGGAAACTGCATAATTGAACCTCATGAAGGTAAGAAATGTGATTTTGATGTTTTTTCCCATTTTAAAGGCATTTAAATGGCAATGCTTATCTGTGGATTTTGGTATCTGTGGGGACGTTGGAAACTGCAGTTTGACCTCATGAAGATAAGAAATGTGCTTTTTCGTGCTTTTTTTCCATTTTAAAGGCATTTAAATGGTGATCCCGGTATCCATGGATATCGGTATCCATGGGAGGTTCTGGAACTGAACCCCTGTGGATACCCATGTCGGACTATATTCTAAACTTGTAACACGAGTGATTTTGTGTCTCCTATCTTATTTCACTGCTTTGACAGGCAATGAAGAAGTCCTCAATTTGTGAAGTATATTAATCTATGCGTCCTACTTGCCTTCACTCAAATCTAAAACTAGGATAGTTTTATCCTAGGATCACGTTTTAGCACTTCTTTCTTCCATTACCATCAGTACTTGGCATAAAGAACAAACAAAGAATGAACAATTTTTACTTTGGCTGCAACTCAGATCCAGTGTACTCAAAGGAAGATTTACAAAAGGAAACTTATTATGGATGGATGGAATTCATAATTACTACTACTATACAGTACATATGTTGTCAGAGCAAAATATCACAAGAAAGAAATTATTTCTGTTCTGCATTAGTGGAAAAGAAAAATATTGCTACACAACTTGTACCTGGGATTCATTTGTTGACAGATTGTACCAGATAATGGAAGCCCATGCATTAGGTAACTGGCTGACATTGGAAATCATCACTACTGGTAAGGAACTTGTCTGGTGAAAAAGATACAAAGATTATGTCAATGTTAATATGATACAGACATGGCATAGCCGCATGGGTAATGGACTGTAGCTTTAAAATGAATGCATTAGTAGTACTCTTTTAATGTCAGACAATGGTTGCGTAATCACAATACTTTGCAGTGAATGCATTCTCAAGAACAGAATTTCTGCAGTTTTCTTGGAGGTTCTCTGCTAGATTCCACAGGTAGGACTACTTGTAGTCTGTGCCAACTTGCCTGCCAGGCAAATTCTGCATTTCCTCATTATGTAAGTTAATGAATGCAAATAAGCTTATTTCATGATAAAATATTCACTTCATCTTCAACTAGAGAATTTGGCTTTTGCAGATTTTAATTTGGACTGGTGGCAAAAAAAAAAAGGAGCATGGGTTAACCAAGCAAGAAGTCACTGTCGATCTGTATTGGGTATGAGAAATTAACTGAAGGGACAAATCTTCATGTTGGCTGCAGAACACTGTCAATGGACTCAGCAGGCTTTACAGACACTGTCTGAAAGCTTCCAAACAGGCACCCCAGCAATGATTGCTGGAAACATGCATTTTACGACAATAAAAGAATTCTGTGCCTCGTGCAAAATTTTGCAAGAAATAACAGACAGAGAATAAGAAAAGATAAAAAGCTCTGTGATCAGCATTAGTACTACAAATGGGACTTAACTGGAATTCATCCTGGTCAGCAGAATCCCTACTGATTTTGGAAAAAAGGCTTTCAGGCAGTGCTGATTCCAGGAGGCTAGTACTCTGGGGCAAAGCCCTACACTGGATACCTGGCCCCTGATGGTGCATTAGGTTAGGTGCTACACCTGTAATCTACTGAGGGCTCAGGGGTCAGCCTGACTAGTGGCTCCTCTGATGGACTGGGAGACAAGTGGCTGACCTGGCAGACCCCAGTCCCCACCATGATCATAGGAATTACAAGCAGTTGCTCACCGTATCACTGTCTAATCCAGAGATTTTCAACCAGCATGCCAGAACACATTGGTGTGCTGCGAATGGTCTGCAGGTGTGCCATGGGAGTTTGGGGAGGGTCATTAATTAGTAGGGCTATTGGGGAATGAGCCCCCTGCCGACAGTGTGGTGTGCCTGGTCAGTTGTCCAAAAAACAGAAGGTGGGCCTTGACAATTTTAAAGCATTGTCGGTGTGTCGTGTGATGAAAAGGTTTGAAAATTGCTGGTCTAATCCATAGAATAGTACTGCTTTTAGCTATGTTCACTAGCAATTTTATTTCGGTTTTTCTTATTTTGTAATCTGTCAATAAATCTCATATTGGCTCTTATATGCATGCTTTCTGTCTTGCATTAACAACAGCCATATGTGCACACAGAGACAAACAGCACGATTAAGGCTCAGCAGCACTTTGTCATGTGAGAAAATGCCCATGGCACTGTGAGCAGCAATAGCAATCAAGGAAGGGAGATTCCAGGGCACACAGTAATGCACAACTTTTTAAACAAAGTGGGAGGGAGCAGAACATTTGGATGTTGCTTTAGCTTGGGCCAAATCTACAAAGGCCTTCTAGTCCAGCATTTTGTTTTTAACAGTGACCAGTCAGATGTCTCCAAGAATCCCTACTCCAAACAATGTTTTTTGTTTCTAACAACAACAACAACAAAAAAAACAGGTAGTAAGTAATTTCTGCTTAGTAAAACTATAAGCACAAAATGAAAATGCCCAAGTTAAGCAAAAATGAATACAAAGCTCTAAACGCATTTTAAAGTAGGGGAATAACACAGCTGCTCGAGAGAATTTCTGGGAATCTAGTCCAATTAAGAAGTGGATAAACTAAAGTTTGGCACATAGCTAAAACTATCTAAATTAAGTAACATGCCAAGATTAAAAGTTCAGCAGACAGAAACTTGTTTTAGTCTAGAGATGGGTGTCTTCTTATTGATTTTTAGAAACATATGTAAATGTGTTTTAGAACATATGTTCTATGTTTTTAGAAACATATGATTATTTAATATTTGATTTTGTTATAAGTTATGATATATTTTCCTATTCTATGTACTTTATTTGTATATGATATACAATTGTTATGTGTTGTGATATATACTTGTATTCTTGTTTGTATATTTTTATTTTAAAAAATATTTTGTGGAATTTGCTATATACTGATTCTAGAAAAAAAATTCCTTTCATTTGGTTGGCCCACCAAAAAAAAAAAGTGCAATCATATCTGTCTATGCAGATGTAAGCCCAATTGAGGCTTCTTGCCAGATAAGTGTGTTTAGGATTGCAGCCTATGAACATTCACTTACTTACTTCCAAGTCCATATTCAATCCATATAAGCAGACTTGTGTTTCAAATGTGATAGAGTGTAGCTCTTCGGTTACCATCTGAGGGCCCTGAGGAGAGCAAAAAGAATTTTTAAAATTTGAAACACATACTGCACACTGGAAATTAGAGGTTGGGATTTACTTTAATAGTTCTTAAGATGTACCAACAGTTAACCCTTCGTATTCAGAGAACTGAGCTAGCTGTTTCTTTTTTTCTTTTTAAAGATTGTAACCCTTGCTTCAGGAGGTTTGTGCTTTTTAACGTTTGACTGAAATTAAGAATATCAATGTTTTTCAGTTTTATTGCTCTCACAAAACTGCACAAAAAGAATCAAACTGCTTTTTTTAACATTATTGTAAAAGACTGCTTCCAGTATTAGTCTAAAACTTCTTTTTCTAGCTGTAAATTCTAGTAGAAACAACAAATTCAGATTCTCTCTTCTGTCTTAAAATGATTTGTCTGTCATTGGAGAGATATTTTAGGAAAAATTTTCTGAACATTTCCATATATGTTCAACTGTTTATGTACATGGAATGTTCTTGCATTTCATTGGCTATGGATTGGTGTGCTGTGAAGCTGCCATTAGCAGTCTGGTTTTGTATATATTTTTCAGACATAATCACTGCTTCGGTAGGAGAAACATGATCTCATCCTTTATCTCAGGCTGCAAAATGTGTTGGGTTAGCCTAAGGCGGGAAAAATCAATTTGCTGAAATTTTCTGTGTTGATAAACTAGTTCTCAACTCCCTTCTTAAAGCTTTCTCCCTGTCAGTACAAATCAGCTGACCAGGGGACATTATGCATTCATTTCAAACTCAGTAATGCATCTTCTAGATACAGTATTACATACTTTCATTTTAGATTGCAAAATAATTTATCCAGAAGGGGGAGCTCAAAAACCAGCTTCTATTAAATATCCTTGGGAAGGAGTATGTACAGCTGTACTGTCCCCCGTATCAGCTCTGTTCATCTATTCAGCTCCTGTGTTGGGTTCCAGCTCTTGTGAAGCAAGATCTGCTGTGGCCTTTGCATTTACTGACCCATCTCTGTGGTTTTTGGAAGGACTGCAAAACACACCTCTTCTGCCCAGTGGTGTTCCTGGAGGGGGGGGGGTAAAATGGCAAGGTTTTTCAGGCACAAGGATACCTGTGTAAAGTGCTCCTGCCCCCTTGTCTTTAGAGCCAGTCACAGCTGCAAAAGACTCTGAAGGCAAGGGGGGACCCTTTACACAGGCATCCCTAAGTTTAAAAACTTAGCATTCCACTAAATCCAGGAGGTGCCCACATGGCTAATGAGCCAAGTTAGAGAGGCTGTAAAGGGCAAGGAAGCTTCCTTCCGTAAATGGAAGTCTTGCCCTAATGAGGAGAATAAAAAGGAACATAAACTGTGGCAAAAGAAATGTACGAAGGTGATACGGGAGGCCAAGAGAGACTATGAGAAACGCATGGCCAGCAACATTAAGGGGAATAATAAAAGCTTCTTCAAATATGTTAGAAGCAGGAAACCTGCCAGAGAAGCAGTTGGCTCTCTGAATGGTGAGGAAGGGAAAGGGGAGATAAAAGGAGACTTAGAGATGGCAGGGTAAGACGGTGGAATGCCTCATCAAAGATAGGATCTCAAAACACATAGATGAACAGGCCTTGCTGAGGGAGAATCAGCATGGCTTCTGTAAGGGTAAGTCTTGCCTCTTTACTCTTAAGTCTTTACTGCCAGGCAGTAAAGAAGGCCAATTCTATGCTTGGGATCATTAGAAAAGGTATTGAGAACAAAACGGCTAATATTATAATGCCGTTGTACAAATCGATGGTAAGGCCACTCCTGGAGTATTGTGTCCAGTTCTGGTCACCGCATCTCAAAAAAGACATAGTGGAAATGGAGAAGGTGCAAAAGAGAGCGACTAAGATGATTACCGAGCTGCAGCACCTTCCTTATGAGGAAAGGCTACGGCGTTTGGGCCTATTCAGCCTAGAAAAGAGGCGCCTGAGGGGGGACATGACTGAGACATACAAAATTATGCAGGGGATGGACAGAGTGGATAGAGAGATGTTCTTTACACTCTCACATAATACCAGAACCAGGGGACATCCGCTAAAATTGAGTGTTGGGAGAGTTAGAACAGACAAAAGAAAATATTTCTTTACTCAGCATGTGGTTGGTCTGTGGAACTCCTTGCCGCAGGATGTGGTGATGGCATCTGGCCTGGATGCCTTTAAAAGGGAATTTGACAAGTTTCTGGAGGAAAAATCCATTATGGGTTACAAGCCATGATGTGCATGTACAACCTCCTGATTTTAGAAATGGGCTATGTCAGATGCAAGGGAGGGCACCAGGATGAGGTCTCTTGTTATCTGGTGTGCTCCCTGGGGCATTTGGTGGGCCGCTGTGAGATACAGGAAGCTGGACTAGATGGGCCTATGGCCTGATCCAGTGGGGTTGTTCTTATGTTCTTAGCATTTTGCCCTCCCCGTCCAGGAACACTGTCGCTTCTGCCTAGCTGTTGATATGACTGTTAGTCTTCTCTGTTTTGATGTGATGTGTTTGTGTTGTAATACATGTATGTATGTTAAGTAATGACAACAACAATTTCTTCCTACCTCATTTCCCTTGTTTCCAGAACATAATTTCATTTCTTTCGGTTGCTTAAAAATAAAGAGACCAATATTAATATACAAAGAGGGATTACAAATCGATTTTTAGTGATGCTATTTTATATTCAATTGTGATTGTCCAGTAACACGATGTGTAACATCTGATGAAGATAGAATCTTTCTGAAATCAATATTTTCCTGTTTTCCTGAGTTACCAAAACAGCCTTTAGCATTGCAATCCTAGAAGTAAGTCCCTTTGCGTTCAATGGGGCTTACTACCAGGGAAGCGTATACAGGACTGCAGCTTTAGTGGCCCAACCTGGGGATTTTTAGAGTACATTTCACAAAATTCATGAGAAAAATTAATCAATACCCTGCTGTCTGTATTTTGCCATGTTCATGGATTATTTTTGCATTTGTGAAATTTTTAAAAAGGCATAGAAAGGTATCATGGTGGATCATTCCAAGGTCAATTTTATGATGTATGATTGTGCCTTAAGTATATCAGAAAATATGCAGCAACTGTTACCCTGCACATGCCTGATCTTGTCTGATCTCAGAAGCTAAGCAGGGTCAGGCCTGGTTAGTACTTGCATGGGAGACTGCCTGGGAATACCAGGTGCTGTAGGCTTATACCATAGTCTTTTGAGACTGAAGGTTGCCAACCATATCAGAGAATAAATATTCCAGAGATACCAGGATGCAATCTAACAAGTCTACATGCAAAGCCAGCATTACCCTACTGCATTGCACTTGCACTGTGTTGTGACCAGGTCATTAATTCCAAGGCAGGCCTTTCTACAATTCCCCAACAAGCATGGAGGAGCTTTTCTATTAGGCACCCAGAACACAGTTTACTCTTAGGAAACTGTTGCACAAGGAGCCAGGGAAAAACTTGCTCCAGGATGTTCACACAGAAAGCATAGAAGGGCTTGTCTCAGAATGAAAGTCTTACCCATGATGCTGCATGCCTACAGGGGGGAAGCACTACTTGCTTTCTCAGGGCAGGTTCACGCACCACTTTGCATGTGCAAGCTTTGCAGAAATGTACTCCTGGTACTTTTAGCCAAAGTTCTGTTTTTATAGATCTGTTTAGCTGTTGGTTTGGTTAAGGTTGGAGACAACAGAGCATTAAGCCTAAAGTGTTCAAAATAGAAATACAAATGTAAAAAGTGACAGACAGTATGTTTGTCACATTCACCTTTCACGTGTTTAAAAAAGGGTACACTTGAAAAATGGATGTGTGAAAAGGTTCAGATGCAGCACAGATTGCTGTGACCAGAGCAAATCTTGGACTGTGCTGGTTTTGTGCTAGAGGCCAAGAAAATGTTCACTTGGAGAAGTTTTTGTTTCTAAGTCCAACTTTGGTGGTGTTTGGGTCTTCGTCAGTGATTAGTGTGGTAGTGGTGGAGGTGAAGGTAAGGATGCACTTCTTGCTTCAGTCAAACCAAATTGAAAGAGATCTACCCAAGCATGGAAAAGTCCAAAAAGAAGAACGCAGTTTTGTTTGTAAGTTCTTCATATCTGTTTCATAATTAATGTACTATCTTACCAAATGTCGAAATTCCACAGAAAGACTCCCATTTGCAGATTCATCCATGTTCATTGCTTTGACATGTGTGCCACAAAGAACAAACCTGCGATTGCTAGAAAACACGTAACAGTAATTTACCCAACAGCAGGCAAAACTACATGGAATATACATTTATCAAAGGTATTGCACCATTCAAATGTTCTTACCTTATAACAGAAGCATTCCTGGATTTGAAAAGAAAGGAAAGAATTATTGTGGAAGCCTTATACATACAGGATGACTAACTGAACCATGCAATGGGGCAAAGATTTAATAATGTGTCTAATTTCAGAGTTTGTTCACACAATAACTGCTATTCAGAAACTGAAAATGCAGTCCTATCCATGTTCACTTGGAAGTACAGGTTGTGCCTCATTATCCACTGATTTGACTCACCACTGACACCAACGCGTCCACCTTTAAATGCCTTGTAACAAGGGGGGGGGGGAAGCACCAAAATCCCATTTCCTACCTTCGTGCTGTTAAACTGCACTGCTTGCAAGCTTCTTTGGATTAAAGATAGCTTTAAAAACCCAGTACTGGGGTTCTTGCTGTTCCATTGTCGCCCCAGAAAGCATCAGTAAAGAGTGGTGGTTTTCAAACTGGGGTGTTGTGACGCCCCAGCCTGAGGGCTCTGGCCTCTGCCCCCTTAAGGAGCGGGGGCAAAGACAAGGCAGGGAGGAGGCAGCGACATGATCCCCAGGATCGTGTTGCTAAGTGGGCTGCAGGGACTTGGTTGGACTTACCAGAGCCTCCTGCAGTCACCCGGGGGTGCGGGGAGCCGTGCACGAGCGTCTGCAGGACTCCCCAGTCTTCTTAAAGTGAAGTAAAACATTTCCGGTTTTGCAGAGGCAGAGCGTGATCACTCCACTTCACTTTTGGAAACCTGGGGAGCCCTGCAGATGCTCACACAGGGCTGGGAGGCTGCAGGAGGCTCTGGTAAGTCCAGCCAAACCCCTGCAGCCCCCTTAGCGATGCAATCCTGGGGATCACGTTGCTGTCTCCCTTGCCTCCACAAAGATTTACAGGCTCTCAAACTCTCCCTGAGAGAGAACCACTGAGAGTTTGAGAACCACTGGTATAGAGCAAGAAACCTGGAAGTGGGTTTTTTTTTTACTTTTCCACTGATTTTTTTTTTTAATCCACTGAAGGTTCCAGAATGGAAGTCCAGCGGATAACAAGGCATGGCCTGTAAGTTTCACTGTGTTCAATGAGACCTATTCCCAAGCCAATGTCTGTTATTCACGACACTGCACAGTAACCATATATATTCATGCCATATAAAAGTAATTACTGTACATATAATACCACCCAGTCTTTTGCACATTCGCTTTATCTCATGACGACAGTAACTGTTGTATGAGTAACTAGTACTTTTTATGGAAGGTTAGTATATAAATACATAAAGTACAAATATATAATCAAAATTATGTAAGGTTGTCCCAGCGATTTTCAACCTTTTCCATCTCAAGACACACTGACAAGGCACTACAATTGACAAGGCACACCATTAGGTTTTTGACAACTGACAAGGCACACCATACTGCCAGTGGGGGGTTCACATGCTGCCAGTGGGGGAAAGACCCCCATGAAGGTCTTAGTACCTTCATGCCACCACAACACCACATGATCTCACATGTACTCTCTGACCATGACTTCTATGTTCTGAACCATCTACGATCAGTTTTTTTCGTTATTAACATTTGTTGATTTTTTTTATTATATAGCAATTCCAAATAGAAACAAGTTGAGAAAAAATAAGAAGAAGGAAGAAAATTAAGAAGAGGAAGAGTAGGTGCCAATCTGCTCTGTTTTGATTGTTTGATTAGTCAGATCACACTGACTATGATAACAGAGAAAATCAGTTAAGATAACGTTAGTCCTAGAAGTGGGTCCCAAATGAGATGAAATTGGTCTTTCTTTTTGTCTGCATGTATATACTCTTGAACATCACCAACATATACAACTCTGATAACCACAGGTGAAAATCAAGGGGAAAATAATTCCTTTCAGTGGGAAAGGATAAGACACTTGACCATTCCCAATGCTCCAGCAACCCACAATTCAATGCAATGAGGCTGATCCTATGTGGTAGGAAAATAATGTAAAAGAACAAGAAAATCTTTGAAGGTGACTGTAGTTTTCCAAACCATATAAATTATGTTCAGTACCTTATCTCAAAAAATCTGGGGCAACTCCACCACACAGGATCAATATTAACCCAGTAAAGGGTATTTGATAACTGATTCAGGACCCAATCCTATCCAATTTTCCAGTGCCAGGGCAGCCGTGCCAATGGGGCGTGCACTGCGTCCTATGGTGGTGAGGCAGTCAGAGGCCTCTTCAAGGTATGGGAACATTTGTTCCCTTATCTCGGGGCTGCATTGCGGTTGCACCAGTGCTAGAAAGTTGGATAGGGCTGGGCCCTTAGGCTGCAATCGTTTGCATCTAGGAGGCAGTTCTACTGAATTAAATGGGACTTGTTTCTGAGTAGACATGCACAGGATTGTGCTGTCAAAATTTTACACAAGCATTTCTAATAAAATTTGAATTTTGAGACATAACTCCATTAAAAAGATGCCACCAGCTTCCTTGCACAAACAAGAATTTATGTTGGTGATGAATTTCAAGGACACTGAGTTTGCATTCTGGAGGCGCTGACTTTCAGGTTCACACCAATAAAGAACTCAAAGAGAACCACAACTCAAGTTGTCTAGTTTGTTGGGGAAAAAGTACATCAGCTCAGGAATGTGGAAACTTTTTCATGCGTAACACTGCTGTGGAAGTAATGATTCAGCCACCACCTACACTAGTGCATCCTCATTGTTATAGTAAAACCATGTAATTTGGTTAATCCCCTATCTGCTCTCCCCCAGTTTTTAAACATTTGTTTGTAGTATCCTCCATAACTGAAAAATAAGAAAGTGAGAGTCTACAGCTAAAAACCTAAAACACCTAAAAACAAAACAAGAAAATGGTAAAAACCTGATCTAAAAAAATGCAAAGTAACCAATTGCTTAATAGCTGTATGGCAAGCCATCCTAACAATGCTGCTTATAATTTTTTTAATTGATTAAATTTTTTTTAAAAAAGGAGGTCTGTCTACTATGTCCATTCACCTGCATGAAGGTTTATTTTTTGAAAATATTGTTATTCTGTCTTTTCCCACCTGGGAGGTGCTCAAAGCAGCTTAAAATTAAGTTAGAAAAAGCAAGCAATAAAATAACAAACAATTAAGCCATAACAGCAATCATAAAAGCAGCATTAAAAAAAATCACAAACACATTGGGTTGCATCCACAGTAACTAGTAATTAAGCTACTGCAGTGCCTGTAGCATAAAGGGGGTCCAAAATTTAACAAAAATACATATAAATATTAAAACAAATTATTTACTTGCATCGCAAACTAATTCAATTTTTTCATTGGCTAAAGTCCTTACTAGACTTCCGACTCGTCATGAGTAGGATTTCAGTTCCCCCCCCCCCCGCCATCCTTACGGAGAAAACACAGAAAAACAAATGAAAGAGGGTGCATCTCATCATTTACTTAGGCAGAATTTGGACATTTTGTGGGTGCAGGCATTGGTGCAAACATCTCAATTTTAACTGAAAAAAGAATGGGGGTGTTAAGGGAGAAGAAGGGTAGAAAAAGAATGCATAGAGTGTTCAAGCTGAAGATTCACAAGGAGGTCTGTATGAGGCAGAGAGAAAATTCAATTTAGGGCAATTTGCTCTGCAAGTTGGATGGTAGGCAGTAGGAGTAGAGTCTGAGGATCTGGACTGGACCGTGGATAGGCAGCTGTGTAAAGCTGCACTATTTCTAGGTTTCTACTTTCTAATCTGAAACTGTGATGGTGGCTTGTTTATGTTAGAGGTCTTTGATTGGCTTTGTACATTGCTGAAGGGGAGCAAATGCTTCCCACCCCCATGGCATAAAATGTGCAAAGATAGAAATTCCACATTTACTGGTCTAGTGACATGACTTTCTCCCGCTGTGATCTTGGGTAGCCTCTGCCTCTCACGACACCCCCTCTCATTTGCAATGGGCCCCTGGTATTAGGTTTGGTGGGCCGCCTCCTTGCTAGTGATGCCACTGGGTCCGGGACCCCTGAACATGCAGGGACCATAGTATTTGCCACTTTCACTACTATGTTAATCAGGCCCTGATAGTAATGCTTCCATGAATGCAAACTCCCTTCAGAAACAGAAAGAATATTTCTATTGCATAAAGGGCCCCTTTTACTTCCTCTTGATCCCATACACACACAAATAGCACCTTCTATTCTCCAAAGGAAACTGTGTTCATGGTTTTGGAAATGGATTTGGAAATGGATTTCCATTTCATAGTAGCGTTACTTGATGCAAACCACTGTGGATTCTCGAATATCAGTTTTTCAGATGTTCAATATTCCCACATTCAACATAATGTTTGATAAGTGTTAGAGCACCATGATAGGTTTCTCACTTCCTTTCAAAAAGTTGTATTAGAAAATGCACTTTTAAATGATATGGTAGTCTCATGATTTAAAAAGTAAATAACACATTTATAGTAAAAAAAAATGGATCCCACTTTAGTATTCTCTTAGCAGTTCCATATTTTGTTCAAATATAGGAAATTGGTTTTTACAATCCACTGTTAGTCAATGTCAGCATACCAAGGGAGGGGGTCTTGGGCTCCTGCCCATCAACTGGATCTCCATTCATATTGGGGCATCATCATATGTAAGGCCTTCAGGGCCACATATTCCTGGCTTGTCTTCTTAGGGATGTCCTCCTTTTCCTCCCACAGACCTCAGAGCAGATGCAAAGGGGGGGGGGGTTATAGTCTCTACTCCCCCTCCCCCTCAGGGCCTTATCCAGCCTCACAGGGCTATGCAACCTTCTTTTAGTCTCCAGCCCCCAGCTAGACCTCTCTCTCATCCCTGGCCCTCTCCTTATATTTCCCTGGCCTTGGCTGGGTAGCTACCCAGTTCTTGGTTCCACCCATTCAGCCTGGTCACCTTCTGGATCCTAAGCCCCCTCTTCTAGGAGACAAGAAAAAAGTGCAACCTGCTTAAAATAAGAAAAGAAAGGTGTTGTTCTGATTGATAAATCAGTCATAACCGTGCACGATTTAGAAGGATTTAAATATGGTCTCAGGTTTCCATTAAGCTGGGAAATTGTATGAAATGTTACAATGGTCTGAAGAAAGAATAGAATTTTGTATCAATTACCTACTTGTCAATAGTAGCTTTCACTTTGATCTGGTAGTTCAGCTCTGGCAATTTAATAAGCAACCTAGCAAATAAAGAGTGTAAGCTTTAGATTCAGAAGACATGACATCATTTTACAGCAAATGATGTAACTCATGAAAAACGCTGTAACTGCTTAGCAAATTAGTTCTCTAATAACAAAGCAGTTCTTATGGAGGTCAAAATAAGCAGGCAAGTTAGGCAGAAGGAATAGCAATTCAAGTGTATGTTCTCAATTAGATCCATTATGTTAATTGGGAGCATGAGACATTCAAGTGCTTTGGGAGAGACACAGGATACAATCCTCAGGGCTTGAACCTTCATATGGAGCGATCTGTTTGTACACTTATTCCATTAGCACTCCCAGCTACAAAGCTGCTGTTTTAAATAAAAGCAAAAGAAATTTTGTCATACAGCATGGACATAATAATTAGTATGGAACCATGAAAAGTTTAGAAGTCATTCTAGAACACCACACAGATTTTGGAACATAGAAATTGTGTAAATGACAAATAAGTCATTATTTGATTTTTCTCTGTAAACTGCTTTGTGAACTTTTCTTTGAAAAGCGGTATATAAATACTGTTAATAATAACAATAACAATAACAATAATTCTTTACTTACCTCAGTTTAACAGTGAATTGTATTAAAGTTTTAAGAACCAAAGGCCTCTGAGGATGAGTTGGCATACAGGGCTGTCGTTCAATTACAAACGAACTAAAACAAAAGGAAGTATGTTATCTTCATAAATGTACTGTAATGGACAAATAGGTTTAGAGCACAATCCAGAGTGCTCGTTGAGCCAGCGCGGTTCCCCTACACTGGCCCAGGACTGCTGCAAATGCAGCATAAAGCACAAAGGCCTGTGCTGGCTCCTGGAAGCCAGATTCAGGCCCCAACCTGATAAGTTTGTGCCAGCCCATGCTTACTGGGAGAGTGTGGCAGGAAGGCGGAATGGAGGCAGGGAAGGGATGTTTTTGGGCAGGGGGAGGGTGGACTGGAAGGCAGATCAGGCCCTGGGGTGGGATTAGCCATGGCAGCGCAGGCCAAATCCTAACCCCCATCCTGATCAGCCTTACACAGGCTGCTTGGATTTGTGCCCACAAAATCGCTGATGCAGATCTGAGTAGCCCCATAGGGCTGGGTGGTTGCTCGAGGTAAGGGGAAAATATCCTCTTACCCCGAGTTGCCCTCCAGCCAGCACCTACCTTGCACTGGATACAGCATAGGCCACTCAGCCTGTCTGTTCCAGCGCAAGTTAGAATTGGGCTGCTTGTGAATCACTGAAAGATAAGCAAGATACTCTCATCTCATAGAGACACATTTCCTTTAGCATGCCAAATACCTTCCTATCCAATTCTAGTTTCAGACAGTTCTTGAGTGTATTAAACATTTTCATAACTGGAACTATAGAAATTTAAGATGGCTTTCAGTGAAAATTGCACATAAAATGTAAAATAGCTTACATACTTTTTGAAGAGGTTGTAAAGCAAAAAGTTCACTCTTTCCAACAAATGAGGTCTTTGCAGTGGAATGGGATCTCCTTCATAAGTGAGCTTAACCAAAAACTCATCCAGCTTCTCCAGTTGTCTTCTTATTTGAAAGAGACTCTCCGCTAATAATGTGAAACTGAAAAAGAAAGGTTTAGCTTATGTCTCTCTCTCTCTCTCTCTGGAGTGTTCTTTGTAAGAAATATTATCAATAAATTATTTTGCTCTGGACTCTAAATTCGTATGTAATCTGCCTTGGGCCTATGTTTTGACATGAGAATAATTCAGAGAGAAAATAATTCATGCTTAAATCCCATCCTAAGTGCTGAAAAACAACCATGTGCTTGCCAGGACATTTAACAAGACAGCTGCAGTAGGGAGGTGCAGAGAGAAGGGGGGAAAGGACACAAAAAGACACGGGTGGGAAACTCAGCAGGTGCATGTTAGTTGGCCTTTAATGTCTCATATCTCAGGCTGCAAAATCATCAGTGGTTGACTATTAGGAGACACTAATGCAGCCGTCTTCCCCGGGTGGAAATATCTTGTCAGGCACTTGTTTTTCAAGTACTTGTGGTAGAAGTGTCACAACTGGCTTGTTGCCTAACAGTCATTCCTCAGATATGGGGGTGCTTACTGGGGTGGTGACATCACCTGGGTGGTTCAGCTGCAGCAGTGGCGTCGCTAGGAGGTATGGGAGGTACATGCCACAATGAGTGACGCACTTGGGGGGGTGACAACACTACTGGCCAAAAATTTTGGTATTTTCAAATCATACCATAATATTATATAGCAATTGATGCATCATTTCATGCAGAATGCAACGAAACAAACAGCATTGAAATATCTCTATTCTATCAAAAGTTATAGCCTAAAAACCAGCAGCGGCAGGCGTGGGTCAATGGTATATCACCATGACCACTGCCTGGCCCACTGCATGGGAGGAGGGCCATCATAGGAATGATAAGCTGGCCTCCTGCACCAGGTGATGCAAACCCTAGTGGTGCCACTGAGCTGCAGCCCCTTATTTATCTCACTGCAAAAATCCCGTTTGAAAGAGCCCTTTAAACTGCAAGTTATGTCTGTCAAAGTTACTTTCATTTCAGACAAATATATTATTAGAAAATGTAGGACAATGAATCCTGTTAACGTCTAAGATCAAACTGTATATATGTACGTTGGGTTGCAAAGAAGCTGCAACAGCTACACCACCACCAGATTTCCTGTTGTTTTTACTGAGAAACCAGAGTCCAACATTTACCAGTTTTGCAGCTGATCAAGCCCACCATGTAGAGGGCCTCCGATGCAGGCAATTTGCTGCCGTCTCTTCCAGTCTAATAATTCTTCTAAGAGCATGTTGTTCATTAAGTTTTCAACTTCCTTTATTAGTTGTGCCATTTTATTGAGAACGTCCTAAAAGAAACAGGATGTGTGTGTGCATATATGTATAATACAATCTAGTTAGGAAAAGTAAGAAGCTTTAGAGGTGTGAATTCATATCTCATTTTTCTCTCAAACAAAACAAAGCAACAACAAAAAAAGTTAAGAAGTTGTTAGTTTCTTTTTCTGTCTCCAGTTTCTTCAACATTAATACTGAAAAGGCAGATTCTTCATGCTTTTCACAATCCAGTGGCCTAAATTTGGAATAGCTATAAGTCTGAATACCATATTGATTTTAAGAAGGTTTTAATTTCCAGAGGTGAGCAACATTAGCATTTTCTATAAAAGTAACATTTCCTTAGGACCTGTTTTGCTTAAAATAAGACTGTTGTGCAGCCTAGGGTCAGCCCTCCTGGTGCCTGAAGCAGCAGGCACCTGTACAGCCTCAATGCTCCCCCATGCCATCTTTATGTGTGCACAACCCCCATGACTATAGGTGGAGGAAGTGCCCCTGACCGCCCTCCTTTTACACACCGGGAATGCAGTGTGCAGCCTCCCCTGCTGCATTTATTTATTTATTTATTTATTTATTTGATTTGTATTCCGCCTTTCTCCCCGAAGGGCACCCAAGCATACTGCTTCTGTTTGATAGGAGCAAACCTGTACCACTTCCATTCATATCAGACGGAAGCAGTGTAAAGTAGGGAGGATTCACTCCTGGTAAGTCAACTAAAGGGGCAGGATGGGCTCCAAATTGCCCATCAGGTCAGAGTCAGGCAAATAAGACAGGGAGAGATGATCAGGAGAGCTTGAAAAAATCCAGGAGGAAAATATATATTCTTTAATGAATTAAATCACACAATACGACAACCTTCCAAAGTAGCTGAGCTTTTAGAAAAGTTGGAAGGTTTTCAACATAATAATTTCCACACTGTTGAACAAAACATCTGGAACACGTTATGTTGTAAGGAACAAAATAACCATTTGGTAGATCTTATGCTGAAATTTGCAATCCTTATTACAAGATGGTTGCGCATCATTTCACATGCTACATCCCTTATTCAGGCCCCAGTCCTACCTGGGATCAATTGCAGCCGATCTCACAACCTGCTGCATTGAGTCCTGGTCTGGTGTTGCAAAATCTGCACTGCAAGTGTGCACCTTGGACTCACTAGCACCAAGGGCTATAGGCCCCACGTGGGCACCAGCAGCTCTCACAGCCTGTGCCGGAGCAGGTAAGGTTGTAGTGGGGGTGGATCAGGCTGGTTTGGGGTGGGGAGCAGGCCAGGTAGGGGGTAGTTTGAGAACAGAAGGGCAGGAGGGGGATCTCAGTGGCAGCCATGCATGCTGGGATACTATTCACCTATTCCTGGCCTGTTGTGCCCTCTGAAGTACCATAGTAGGTCAGAGAAGACCCACTGACAGTGAGGCAGTTTATGATTTTTACTTATTTCTCCCATGCAGTCTGGTCATTCTCCCCCCACTCAGAGCTGTAACTTATCGTCCCAGCACCCGAGGCAGTGATGTCACAATGTCATGACATCAGGACGCCATATTGTTGCTGTCCAAGTTGTTTTGCTGGGCTTCTTAAAACTGTCCTGAGTCTGCAGGGAAAAGCCATTGCAATGGGCTCATTGGAGCATGCATAGCAGCTTGGCTAACTGGAAAAGCAGAAGCCCATGGCAGCACAGTACAACGGGGTAGATTGGCTGCACCCCTTGGAAAGTGACAACGAGTAGAGAGGAGGTTATGAGGAGGGGGCAGAAAGATCACTTCCAAAGGAGCAGCCCCTTGAACAAAGCACACTAGCCAGGATCCAGCCCCCAGGCAAGAAGTCTCCCAGGGAGTAGGGCCTGAGATCTCACAAGATCTCAGGCCAGTCACCTGGCTGGAAAGCATGGGGCCGGCTGGGTCAGCTACTGGCTTCATAAGGAGCCAGGCAGGCATAGGAAGGGGTTGCTCCTCCTTGGGCTCCTGCTTAGGGAGGGTGGCTCAGGGAGGTGAAAGCAGTCCCTGGCCTGTCGAGCTGCCTTTACCCAGCCCCGAAGGGGACAGAGAAGTCTCAACCAGGGATACCTGGCCCCTAGCTCGAGGAGGGGAAGATTCCTGGCATTCTTGGAGGGTGCAAGAGCCTCATCAAGGCATCGGACCTCCTGGCCCCCTGGGTTGGGGAGACCTCCAGCTGGGCCAAGAGGCTGCCATCAGCTCCAGGTCAACCATTGCAGCCCCGCAACTGTGGGGTGGCATGCAGACAACCCCGGGGCAAGGCATCACCCCTCTGCCATGCCATCGCACAACATAAAGGCTGCGAGGGGGGGAGCCCTTGTGATGTAACAAGGCCCCCTCATGAATGTAAAAGCCTTGACTGCAATAAACTGCCTATCACAACCCCTCTTCTGAACTTGACGTCTTCTTCCTTGGCGCAATAAGTTTGAGAGGGCCCTAAACTATCAAACTACTACACCATCCTGGTTCTCATTCTCTTCATAATTTTTTTTCCAAATTAGAAATGTAAGTACCTTATTATTATAGTCAAAGGAATCAGTTCAGTCAAATAAGCTAACTGGGTAAGAGGCACTTTTTAAGTGGGTGCTCTTCTTTTATTTAGCAGGGGGAGAGTAAGTGGCCCTCCTCACCCCAGCACTGTCTTTTCTCATGGCTGTCTGCTGGTGTTCTTTTGCATCCTTTTAGATTATGAGCCCTTTTGGGACAGGGAGCCATTAGCTGTTTGTTCGATTTTCTCTGTAAACCACTTTGTGAACTTTCCATTGAAAAGCAGTATACAAATACTGTTAATATTATTATTATTATTATTATTATTATTATTATTATTATTAATAATAATAATAATAATAATAATAATAATAATAATAAGCTATTTTGGTATGATGGATAGAGTGTTGAACTGAAATAGATGTGAGTTCAAATCTATAGTCAGCCATGAAGCTCACCAAGGGCGCAATCCTAACCCCTTATGTCAGTGCTTTCCAGCACTGGCATAGTGGTGCCAATGCGGCATGTGCTGCATTCTGCAGTTTGGTGTCACTCACAGAGGCCTCCTAAAGGCAAGGGAATGTTTGTTCCCTTACCTCAGAGCTGCATTGCCCTTATGTCAGAGTTGGAAAGCACTGACATAAGGGGTTAGGATTGCGCCCTAAGTAACTTTGGCCCAGTACTCCAGAGGACAGTGATCAGAGTGATGAGGCAGTGCTAGGAATGCTGCTCTAAGATGGCTGGAGGAAGGACAGGATATAAGCAAATAAACAAACATTTAAAATAAACAACCAGAGAGCATCTGTGGGGTTGCACCCATCTCAGCTACAGGTAGTTCTTTGTCAGGCCTGTTCCAGACTCTCCGGAATTTTCTGCTTCAACCTCAAAGTTTTTGGTTCAATGAAAATAAAGAGTGTACAAATGACAAACTCTTTACTAACCTTCCTCCTGTAGTCTAAGGTATTCAGCATTTCCTGCAACATCAGCATCTCCTGCTTCATGACAATACTGTTTTTTTCATTCTGTTCTAAAAGAAGATCCAAAATAGCACATGTACAGTAACAGAGGAAACTCCCTAAACAGTTTGTGCACTATTTGCTGTACCGCAACCTTTCTAGATGGGAAATGGTGCAGGAGTGTTTCAACAAAACACATTTTCTGCAACATACATGCAGATGGCTGTAACATTCCCCCAGCACAGTTTTAACTAAAATGCAAGCTCTGGGGGCCTGTAATTGGGAATGGAAAGAAGGGGGCTTCACCCTTTCTCCATTAGCTATTTATTTTTCCAGTCAAATTTGCCTTCTGGATGGGTTTCTCCCCATATGGAGGGGAAAAGATACAGATGCCTATATCTTTTTCCCCTGCAGGGGGAAAAACTGTGGGGAGTGATTTAGAAGGGGGAAAAACAACAGCAAAAGGGTATTGCACCTTCTCCACCCCTACCATTCTTCTCCTGACTTCAGCCTTGTGGGACTGCTTAGGTTAAATAAAAAAAAGAAAAGAAAAAAGATGGGAGACATTTACATGAATTGTATATTGTGCCTGCTCTGGCCCTAAAGTCATACACAGTACATTTTTTCACATAATTCAAGTTAAGTGCTATGGACTGCCCAATCCTAAGCCCAAGAGCACCCAGGGCTGCAGCGGTGCTGAAATGACTACCGCAGGATCCAATGGGTTCCAGGCTAGTACCAGGAGTCTCCCTGTGTAATACAGCCCTGGCGCCAATGGGTCTCCTCAGATCTGTGTCTGCTTTTGAGCAGGGAGGTGAGGATATGGTGGCAGTGTCTGCTGCCATCTCTGCCCCACTCCTGGGCCCGATCCTCCCCTCCCTCTACCCCATTCTGCCCACTCCCCACCTCAACCCTACCCTGTGAAGACTTACCGCTGGTTGGTGCTGGAGGAACACCGGCCAGCCATTCATGCAGTGCTGAGGCCCAGCACTGACTGACGCTGGCCTAGCTCTGGTGGCCCCTCTTCTCAGGGTCCACAGATATGCCTCACAGCATGTTTGTGACACCTAGCACCAGCACCGGAGCTCAGTGCTAGAACTAGGGCCGGTGAGTATTGGGCCCTAAGTCTCATTTCATTGCTTTCTACTGAACTTCATGTTGATAAGGTTTTATTGGATTGTGGCCCTAGTAATTAAGAATATATTAACACTGCAGTCTTGTGCACACTTCTTTGGGAATAAGCCCTAAATAACTTACTTTTAATCAAATATGTTTAAATAGAGCAGCTGGACTTTTTAACTTAACCCCCCAACATACACTCCCCAAAAGCAAGGGTTTGGACTGTAATTTTCCATAGACATTTTTCACCATCAGCGGCTACAGTTACACAGGTTCTGTAAGCACACATACAAGATCAAAAAGCCAACCATCGTCTTCCACAATGTCTTATGGAATGCTTACCTATGCTCTGCAGTGTTTTATACCTGAAGTCAAACTCTTCTTGCAAGTCTTCTAAATATTTGACATCATGTTCAGTCATCTGTTGTTCAAATTGAGATAGATTTATAGATATATGTATAGAAGTAGATGTAACATTGACTTCTGGAATAACAGGGAATTAACAATCATATTTCTCCAGAAGATGTGGTCCTCTCTCAATGAAAGATAGCTTCTCTTGAGGCTGCCTCCCACATTCACTACATGAGGCCATGCCCCAAGTGTGTGAGCTTTTCTGCCTCATGCTTATTACTCGTACATACCCAACATCACCAGCATAAGAACAGAATACAGTTCTATTGATTACTTTTTTACCATTGTTTAAACTTTTTCCTTTCCTGAGGATCTGTAAAAACTTTTACAATTTTTTGAACTTGAATAAAAAAGAACAGTTGCAGTATTGTTTGTACTGCTGTCAACAAAGTAGGCATTACTATTAAATTTTGACCATTTCCTCCTGCTTTCTACCTTGGCACACTTTGGTCTAGGTCCAAAGTCTCAAACATGCAGTGGTTCTCAAACTGGTGGGTTGCGACCCACCAGTTCGTGTAAAGGTTCCCCCAAGGGCAGGAGGTCTAGTCTAGAGGGTAGAGCCTCCGTTTGCCTGAAGATAACATCCACAGGTCGCCAGTTCGAGGCCACCGGCACCGTGCGACCTTGAAGCAGCTGACAAGGTGAGCCGAGTTATTCCATCTGCTCTGAGCGTGGGAGGATGGAGGCCAGAATGTGAAACCAGATCAGAAAGAAACATCTGAAATGTTGTGGTTCTTGAAAGATAGAACCTTCTTTCAATTGTAAAAATCCCTACGGGGATTTAAATAGCCTGCCTATGTAAACCGCCTTGAATAAAGTCTGAGAAGAAATCTGACGACCAAGAAAGGCGGTATATAAATATCTGTATTATTATTATTAATATCTCTTTAAGGGGCAGGGGAAGGGGGGAGACAGGGAAGTGATCCCCAGGATTGCGCCCATATGGGGGGGTCGAGGAGGGGTGCTTGTGACTTACTTTATGAAGACAGGGTTGCAGCAGGAGGTGTGGGGAGCCCTACGCAGCCCTCTGTGGTGCTCCCTGAGGCTTGAAACGTTCAGAGAAAGCAGGCGCAAAGCACTTCTGTTTTGCAGGAGGTGCTTTGCGCCCACTATCTCTGAAAGTTCCAAGCCTCAGGTTGCGCTGCAGAGGACTGTGCAGGGCTCCCTGCACCTCCTGCAGCCTGCTGCAGCCCTGTCTTCATAAAGTAAGTCACAAGCACCCCCCTCACCCCCCCTTAGTGGTGTGATCCTGGGGATCGCGTCGCTGCCCTAGCCCTCCCCTGCAAGAACTTACTGAGGGAGTAAAGCTCCCTCAAAGTTTGAGAACCACTGACCTAGAGGCCTTTTAGGAGTTTTCAATATGTCCCATGACACGCTCTGCAGAAATAACAGAACCATTTTCAAGGGGAGGAAACTGATGCTTTTAACAGGACAAGGTGGTAGACACAGCATGGCTGCTACTATATGCTCCATCATCACCATCTTGGTGTGTAAGGATTCACGCTCCTGTTTTTGATGGCTGGTGAGGAATACTCTTGGAGATGTGCATGCATAAAAATATGCTATTATCATTGCTATTCAAGCTATGAATATGAACAGGCAAATTGAGAGAGCTTCAGAAACCATTTGCCGTGTTTTTGTCCAATTATTGCCTAATTGAAGTGAAATGGATGGTTTTATATCAAATTAAAAAGGGAGTAACATAGATATACAAGACTTCTAGTCCTCTCCTGAATTAGGAATTTGATGCTCCATCCTGTTATGAGTTTCGCACCCCTTGTTTAGATTATGTGGGTTACAGAACATGTTTACTCAGAAGGAAGTCCCATTATAGTCAATGGAGCTTACTCTCAGTTAAATGTGTATAGGATTGCAGCCTTAATCTGTGGGACAGGAGTGCATGGATGACAGAGAGAGAGAGAGAGAGAGAGAGAGAGAGAGAGAGAGAGAGAGACTGAGGGCAGTTCTACCTAAACTTCTGTCCCTCCTTCTGCTTCTAAGAGCCTCCACATATACATCAGGATAAAGTAGTCAAATCTCTGTATGCCATGTCTGAGGTTCTAGAATGGACTGCATATTGGGGGCATGCTTGCCAATGCTAAAAATTTTCCACAAATAGAAAATCAGCAGAGATGTCAAAGTGATATGCTAGAACTCTTTCCCTGATGTGCTAATTTTCTATTTTCAAAAACTGTTGTTTTGTGTGTTTTTTTAATGCGGGGGAGCATTCAAAACTGGCATCCGTCATCAGTGGTCCTAAGTGGTACAGTCCACTCCGTCACTTGCTTCCACTTGATTCCACTGTATGCACACACTCAGCCTTGATCGATCTGTATAGCAAGCTCATACAGGTTAACCTCTATGAAGCATTCCTAGTATGTGATTCACAAGTGATAACCTGTAATTTATTTTTATTTTTTCACATTTTTATACTGCCCTTCCTCCAAAGAGCTCAGGGCGGTTTACACAGCTGCTCCTCCCCTCCTTCTTGTTCTCAAAACAACCCTGTGAGGTAGGTGAGGCTGAGAGAAAGTGACTGGCCCAAGGTCACCCAGGAAGCTTTGTGGCTGAGGGGAGATTTGAACCAGGATCTTCCAGGTCTAAGTCCACCACCCAAACCACTACACCACCCTGGCTCTCAATGACTAGTAATGACTTGCCTGTGCACTGTTCTTAACAGCAGACACCTTGTGCTCCACATTTCTTTGTCTTTCTGAACCCATGGAGTTCTGTAATGACTTTTCCAGCGGGCCCTGAAAAACAATTTGAGATGAGTTCAGCAACACAGTTTTTTTTAAAACCGAACATTAAGGACCAATCCTATTCAAAGCCTGAGCCGGCGTGCATTTCACTGGCTCAGGCTGACCCCAAAAGAACAGGTAAGCCCTGCACATGGGGTAGAACAGGGTGAGGAGAGGGCACGGAAGGGTTGGACATGGTTGGAAAAGAGGCAGAACAGGGAGGAGATGGGGCAGGGTGGACAGATCAAGACTGGGAGGGGGCAAGTTTGGCAAAGGTAGTGTATGCCAAATCCAAACATCCTTCCCTGGTCTGATCTACCTGGGCCGACCAACTCAGTTTTGTGCCAGCAATATCGCTGACGCAGAACTGAGTTGACCCATTGTGGTTGCTGGGCTTACTCTGGGGCAAGGGGACAAATGTTCCCTTACGCTGAGGAGACCTCCAGCAGCTTAAAATCCCTCATAGGATGCAGTGCAGCCCACACTGGCACTGCTGCATCGCTGCACAGGAATTTAGTTAGGATAGGGCTGCTCATGACAACTTAACTCAAAGAGCAGATAAAGGAGCAGATTCTTTAGCTTCATAGTCACTTTATTCTTAAAATAACCTGCATTTTTAAAGTTGCCATTTATGTGAGATCCCTCATACAAGTCACTTCTGTGGGAAAATCATGAAATGGACAATTATCCAAGGGTGCTCATGAAGCAGACATAGGTATACAGACTAGCTGGTTCCAAAGCTCTCACATTCTCACATCTGATTTGAGAACTGGCATAACTATCAATGCTTCCAATGTCACAGTTTCCATTACAAAGGTGACTAGTGTAGTCAAAGGCATCAGTTATGGGAGCACCCCAACTATTTGTGGTTCTCTTTCCTCATTTTCTTCCTGTTCTGTTTCTGTTTCAGTATTTGATGTTGGGTTTGGCACTGCACCACACCACACATGCTCTGAGGCTCCCCAAGACTCGGTGAACGCACTGGTAGAGCTCCCCAAGCTCATTTCAGGAGTGCAAAGAGTTCCGGAGACCAAAACATTTGAGAAACACTGGATTAAGCAACATGCCCTGATCAGAGGACAAAGGTATTACAAATACATAAGAGTGTCCCAGCTTCCATCTGTGAAATATTGGGGAGTATGCAACTTGCCTACAATCTCAGTTTTGGTTGTAACTAAACATGTGTCAAGGATGGGTTTCAAGACTGCAGCCAATGGCCACAATCCAGCATAGAGTTAGATGCGCTTAAGCCTGTTAAAATCAATGGTCTGATAAGCACCTAAAATTGTGCTGGACTGTGGCCTCTGTATCTTGAAGAAAACCAAAACCTCAGTAAACCCAAAGGAAAGTTACCTGTACAGGCATGCTGGCTGAGGCCAATACTCTCCTTTCTTCTCTTAAGCAGTTTGAAACAATAACTGCTACATGCATAGGATTACTCTGATATTTTCCCTGAAAACAATGAGAGAGTATATCAGAAACAGGCCAGGCATATAGAAACAGGTCAGGCATAGTCCAAACATATTGCCAAACATTCAGTCTTGCTGACCGTAACCTTGTAGTCACTACAGACAATTCCTATTATTCTTAACTCCCTTATCAGTGAGTTGCATTGCTTGCCTGTCATCTACTTACATGCCCTAGACACCAACCCTCCAAAGATGTGGGTGATTATTCGTAAACACTGAACGTAATTACATATATGAAGCAACCTTATACGGAATCAGACTATTGGTCAATCTAGCCTAGCTAGCTGTCTACCCGAACAGGTAGACTCTTTCCAAGGTCTCAGACAAAGTTCTTTGCCTGCTCTGTTACTAAGGCTATTTTTGCGATGCCAAGGACTGATCCTAGAACCTTATGTATGAAAAAGCATATGCATTACCATAGAGCTCAACAGCAAAATTTATTTCACTTCATCCCCACATCTTCCTCCTGTGCTGACCTGCTTCATGCACACTTTCTTATTTCCTATCAAACACCCACTCCCTGGTCCATCTGAAAGGTATTTCATTAGTCCTTCTTTTGCATTGGTTCCTTATAGGCCACCACACAGAGAAAGTGCCTATTGTCCTTGCCTGGCTCAAGATAGCTATGACTTCACTTGGGCTGCAATTCTAAACATGCTTATCTGAGGGTAAGTCTCACTGAACACAGTGGGGCTTACTTCTATGTAAACATGCATAAGACTGTGCTACAAGTCACAGATTTCAATACTAGGACTTAGTCACAACTGACTTCAGTTGAACTGGAGTGTCTACTTTTAAATGTCGACTGGTACTAAATAAAGCTGCTGCAGCTGCTATACCTTTTCCTCAGCAACTCTAAACATTGGTTAACCTATTTTTATGCTATTGCTACATAAATATATGTGTTTACACTGTAAAAATAGATATGACATAGAGAACAGGGTGGGGAGGGGAGGAACAGGGGGCGAAGAGGCTATGATGGCGTCTGGCCTGGACGCCTTTAAAAGGGGATTGGACAAGTTTCTGGAGGAAAAATCCATTACGGGTTACAAGCCATGATGTGCATGTACAACCTCCTGATTTTAGAAATGGCCTATGTCAGAATTCCAGATGCAAGGGAGGGCACCAGGATGAGGTCTCTTGTTATCTGGTGTGCTCCCTGTGGCATTTGGTGGGCCGCTGTGAGATACAGGAAACTGGACTAGATGGGCCTATGGCCTGCTCCAGTGGGGCTGTTCTTATGGAGTGGGTGGATCTGGGGGCATGCTGGATCCTATCCCCTATGGCAGCAGACTCCACATCTCCTTTCTCTCCTCAGACTTGCGCCAGCTAAAACTCTGGCACAGGTCCAAAAAGATACAGTACATGTCTTTTTGGTGTGGCTGGAATGGGGGAGAAGGATAGGATTGGGCCACTAGTTCTTCAGTTCTAACAAATTTAGGGGAGCCTAATTCTGCTCTGTTTAATAAACAATTATTTGCTTTGCAATTCATTCTGACAGAACTTTGTCAATAGTGCTAGTTTTGCCTTCATAAGGCCACAGTCCTTTTCCTCATTTAGTGGGTAGTGCCTCTTTCACTAATATGGTATTACTGCTTTGCAAGCTTACTTTTTATGCAGCCTGATTCTTTGCATAATTAGGCCAACTTAAGTCCATCAAAATCAAATGAACTTAAGCAGGCCAATCTTTGCACAGACAGAGCTGTTAGTTATCTTCCTTGGCAGTTGCAGTACCTTCTCTGTCTGTGATGTGAACTGATGCAAACTGAAGTATGTTGTATAGAACAGTGGTCCCAAACTTCTCCTTGGAAATTTGGGAAACACTAAGTCTTTGCGGGGGTGGGGAGAAGGCAGTGACATGATCCCCAAGATTGTGCCACTGCAGGAACAGAAGGGGGTTTCCACTAACCTCTGCCTGTGCCAGCCTTGGAGGGGGGGAGTGCATTACGTATTCTGATCGTTATTTTTAACTTTTCTAAGGCTTGGGGAACCCCATAGAGGCTTCTGCAGAGCTCCCCGCACCCCCTGAAGGCCAGAACAGGTAGAAGTAAGTGGGAAAACTTCCCCTCTGCCCATGGTAGCAGTGCTATCCTGAAGATCATGTTGCTGCCTTTTCTCCCCCCCCCATTCCTTAAGGGACCAGGGGCAAGTGTTTCCCAAGCTGGTGGGTCATGACCCACCAGTATGGGAACCACTGGTCTAGAACCGTGCTGTTTGTTTTTCTGGATTACTTAACATAGAATACAAACACGTGATATTGAATATGTAATGCTTTATATTTAATAGCGTTACCTAAAATACCACATATCCAAGAACACAACCCTATACTTCATGTTAAATAATCTGGAAACAGTTCTGAACTCAATGCTGCTACTGCTGGTTAGAATGATAACTTCAAAAGCATGCATGATAAAAGTGGGAGTGGTCCAATCTCTAATCATCTTGGATGCGAATATGGTAAGATGGTTAAAGCTTGTTGAGGGTTATCTACACCATATTAAGGGCCCAATCCTTTTCAACTTTCCAGCACTGGTCCAGCTGCAATGCAGCCCGAGGTAAGGGAATAAATATTCCCATATCTTGAGGAGGCCTTTGTAATTGCTTCCCCACCACAGGATGCAGTGTACGCACTATTGGCACAGTTGCACAGGTACTGGAAAATTGGATAGGATTGGGCCCTAAGTCATCCTGAGCTTTGAAGTTTACCTACCAATAATGTTTGTTGAGTTGGCACCTATTATTTCAATCTCTCAACATTTGCCAAGTTGTGAGCCTAGCTTGCAGTTGGAGATCTGCCATTTGGCATTATGCCGCAGGCAGCACAATATGACCCTGAACCAGTTTGATCGCAACTTTCTGGAGAATTGTCTAAGATCAGATTATTACCATTGGAAGCTACTGGCATATATTTAGAATGATTTTATCTAGGTCGGCAAGAGGAAGTGTATTAAAAACCTCACACAGCCCAACGAATACCTGCAAGCCACTGTTTTTTTCCCCTCACCACCCACTTCCTCACATGAATACTGGAATAGACATTTTCTACCATGATAGTCTCAAACATCAAAAAACACAAGTTGGATGTGCTCATCCAACTACGGCTCAAACTTTACAGAGATACTGACAGATTGTGTTTGCAAAACAGCACCTCACACTTTCAGTTTAGTCCTCGAGTGTAGAATACAGGGATCATCCCTTCAAAAAGCAGCTCCATTTACCAAGGAAATCCCGACAAGCACAATAGGATAATGCGATAGGAAGTACTGGTTGACATCTAATCACCCAGATAAGCAAGATGCTGTTTGTTTTATTTAAAAAATATATATCCTGGAGACAATAATCTCACCTGAAGAACTTTCCTGATTCTCTTCAGATTGTGTATCAAGAGGAGATTCTTCTCTTGGGAAACACGGTCTAAATGTTCATCCAGCTTTATTAATAAGTTCTGCAAGAGGATGGCTGCCATAGGTTCATTGTTACAAGCAGCATCCCTGTGCAATGCAAGATTTTTTATATGATACACAGATAAAAAAATTAATGATAAAAATACATACAAAATAATTTGATCAAAGAGAAATATGAGGCCTTAGATGGATGATCTGGAAACACTATGAATGTTCCTTTTTTACAGTTCCAAGCACATTTAAGGTCCAATCCTATCCAACTTTCCAGTACAGGTGCAGTTGCAATGCAGCCCTGAGGTAAGGAAACAAATGTTCCCTTACCTTGAAGAGGCCTCCATGACTGCTCTTCACTGCAGGATGCAGTGCACACCCTGTTGGCACGGCCGCATCAGCATTGGAAAGTTGGATAGGATTTGGGCCTTAGAGTCAAACAAACATGACCCCAATATGTAAGTGAAACTTCTAGTTTTTGTTTTATTTTAGCAAATAGTTTGTGGAGGGGAGGGTTTCCATGGAAGCTCCATTAAAAAATAGCATGCAGGGGGTAGGCACTTGATTAGGACTGGATCAGGGCAAAGTACTAAGGCTCCGCACCCCAGTTTTGGAACTTGTCTTTTCCTTCAGCACTCTACTAAAATAAAAGAAAAACTAGATCTAGTATTTAAGATCACATCTAGTTTGTCCCTCAGGAAAAAAAAAAGTTCCATTGAATTTGTGGGACTTCTGAGAAAATATGATCAGGCTGAAAAAGCCAACAGAGATCTTAACAGTTTTTAAAAAAGAGGCTTGTATTCTAAGAAACATGTGGCATTAAAAAGAGTAATGGAATACAGGATGTAGTACTAATTATATGCAGCTGAAAAATATCCCTGTAAAAACTAAAAGTAGTGACATTTTAGACTTATCAATACCCTGTCAGCTTTCGTCAGGAATATCTACAATACTTAGAGAAGTGATAAACAGAAATACTTTAGATGTGGTATGTACGGCTTGGAATCTTGAATCTTGGATATGATTGCAACTCACTCTAATCCAATGTCACTACCCTATGTGACACAGGGCCAGATCCTATCCAACTTTCCAGCCTGGTGTAGCCGTGCCAATCGGGTTTGCGCTGCATCCTGTGGCAGGAGGGTAGTTATGGAGGCCTCCACAAGGTAAGGGAACATTTGTTCCCCCACCTAAGGGCTGCACTGCTGGAAAGCTGCACTGATACTGGAAAGTTGGATAGGATTGGGCCCATAGACATTAGACTGAAACTTATACCATGCAAGTTTTTCCAAAGAATATATTAGACTGCACACTGACTGTTTAGGAAAGACTTGGCTTGCCATTATGGTGCATTAGATGCTGATTTTACATATGCAGCGTGGTGCTGTGAGCATCTAATAGATTTTTGCAGGGATAGTTTACTTAAACAGTGTAGAAGATCACTGCATCATTTCTCCCAAAATAATATTTGCATAGTAGCTAGAAAATTGTATATACTTTCTGAAATAAAATAAAAAACAACAGACAAAATACATTTATTTCTAGAGCACTTTCAATAGCAGAGAAAATTATATTAATGAGATGGAATGATACATGTCAACCTAGAATTGTGTTTCAGTTGGCTCCAAATGACAGATCTGGCAGGGAGGAAATGAACTATTTTGTAAAGATCTAGGTAAACCGAGGGTATTTGCTTCTATCTGGTTCTACTTTGGGGTATATTTTTGAATTTCTGTTGTAGGAATTAGGCATACTTATTGAATAAGAAATCATGCATGGCAACAGTATTCACAGTATGCTATATTTCCTTTAATATCAATCAGGCATTCCAATTAATTTTGGCTGTAACAATTATTGATACAGAATTTTATTGTGACCGTTGTATAAAATAGAAGTATGAATGGAAAAAGAAATCAAGAAAGTAGTGCAAGCTTGCCTTATGTGAACAAAGTATGTTCTCCAAATAATAAAAATTTTTTACATTGACACACAGTAGCAAATATAATACTGTACATACAATATCTGCCTGGATGTGAACTCACTAACATTCAAGTCATTGATCTTACCAGTCCTGGTTTTCAATCCAATGTGCTAATAGATGTCGGACTTCCATGGGAAACTTGTCATCATAGATTTGGTCTATCTGTTCCAAAAACTTGGTTTCTAGTTGTTGGACCCGACTCCATTGAGACATACTAAAAAAGAAGACAATCTGTTTTTATGCTGTTCCTTCAGTGTTCATTGTGGGCTGAGAGATCACCTCCTAAAATCTTTTTTTAAGAACTAGCAAGCAATAGCAAAGCTATCTGCTCATTTATTAGCCCAACAGAATTCCACATTACTTGTTGCCAAATACGCACCCCCCTTACTTGATGATGTGCCAGCCTCTATTCTTCCCATTCTCCAGTGTTCTGGCTCAGCGCTTTCCCCTCTACATTTCTTCTTCCTCTCCCACTCTCCCTTTTCCAATCCAGGGAGTGGAAGGAAAAGGATGAGCAGAGGAGGTGCGTATGTGGACAGAGGTGAACACCCCCCACCCACTAATCTGCTTCTGCTCTGGGGCTTTCCCAGGCCTCCCAATGGAGGCATTAAAAATGTCACTTCCAGTTTCACCAAGAAACCGGAAGTGACTTTTTTAGCTCTAGGTCTTGGTCTCAGCACAGCAGAAGCCTCTGCCAGCAGACATCTGTGGCCTCTTTGGGGTCAGAGGACCCTCTGGAGGCAAAGGCAGCTGTCCTCACCTCTGGAATGGGTGCATGCGGTGGGGGGGGGAGTGCAGGCAGGCAATGGACCCAAACCATGGGTGACAGAATCCACGGATATGGGGCCCCCTGCATATCATTCTACAAATGCAGATCATATGTTTTATTCAGGCTTTGCACTTATGTGCTTTGAGTTTCTGTTCTCTTGAAGTCTGGTTTTTTTTTTTTAGGTTTTTTTTTTAGCCTGCTAACCTGTTTTTTTTTTAACCACTTCAACAACTCAAACTTTCTCAGCACATTTCATGCAGTAGGTTCTTGCTGACAAAAGCTCATCGCACAACTTCTAACTTGCACGTTGCCACAGGATGTCCACAAAGCAACTTCTCATGCTGAAAGATGCATGATATACTGGCTAACTGGCCAAAGAGGTAGCTTCTAAAGTGATGTCCTCTTATATTTAGCAGGGGGAGAACAACTGTCCCTCTTCACTCCAGCATGGCATCTTTTCCAGTGGCTGTTGCTGGTGTCTGTTCTAAAACTCTGAGTCCATTTATTGATTTATGCAGCTATGTAAACTGCTTTGAGAACAACTTCTTTTTGACAGGCAGTATATAAATAGTCTTAATAATAACAACACTGGCAAGGTGGGAAGTGGTGCTAGAAAAAAGTATCGCATCAGGCAGGGTCATGCAAACCAGTAGCAATCTTTTATTCAGGCAGTGAAACAGTGGCAGGCCCCGGGTAATTCCCGAATCTGCCATTTGTGCTAGCAGAATCTGCATGGCACTCAGCACAGTCTGTTAAACCAGATGAATGAAAAAGTACCCTGTGATGATCCGGTAAATGTAACCATTGCATCTGAGGCTGCGTATAAGCCCTCTCTCTGAATATGGCCTTACTCTTTGTTCATGTATAGGGTTCATCTTGCATGAACATTTTGTGCCCAACTGCTGCATGAGAGGCAGAAATGCAACAGGTGAAACTTACTCCATTACTGCCATCCCGATACTACACCTGTTGTATTTTGGTATATCATGCAGCTGTTTAAGGCAGAACCACCAGCCCCCACCAAGAGTTTTCTGACACCTTAAAGACAAATTTATTAGGGATACAACATTAAGCCAATTGGTTACATTAATTGATATACTTTTTAAAGAGGCTCCTAATTCATCAGGCAGCTGATTTCACCACCACTCTCACACACACAGACACAGATTACACAAAACAAAACTATATTTTTTTATTGCCAACAATGTTTGAATGAATTCAGGGTATTTTTGGGGTGCTGAATCCAGGGTATTTTTGGGGTGCTGAATCCCAAAATAGCATCAGTTTTGCCTGACTGGCTCCAGTTTTGGGGGAATGGCATAGCCACCTTCTATTCAAGCAGCTTCCTTGTGAGGAAGCCAACGCCATGGCTGCTTGAATCGGCATAGAAGGTGACTATGCCGTACCACCAAAACTAGAGCCAATCAGGCAAAACTGATACTATTTTCGAACTCAGCACCCCAAATATACACAAGAACAGGTCTAACTTTTAAGGCAGCAGAATGTGCGTTGGCCTGTGTTATTTTTTGTGCACTTATAAAAAGTCCAAACCAACGCACCACCTTCAAAGAGGTTTCCCCCCTTTTCTCACACACAGGAAATGCCTCTTCAAAGATGCTACTACCTGCCCCAGCCGCAATGTACAAATGAATCATCTAAAAACAAAAGGAAGTGCACATCTGGCTTCAGAACTATCATTTTGGCCCCAGATGTAAACTTCCACCCATGCAAGCAATAAATCAAATAACACAAATCTCATACCATTAACTACAATTTAAAAAACAGCAGGTGACTGCATTATGATTTATTGTGGTATCATGGTTTTTATGGCCCACATCCATCCACAACAGCTTATGACATCAAAACACAGAGCCTACACTCTGTGCATGTTTACTCAGAAGTACTAAATCCCATTCTAGTCCATGGATCCTACTCCCAGGAAAGCGTGGTGAGGATTGCAGCACCAGCTTTATTTCTGCCCAACGTTGCATATGCGCAGCGGAGACCAAATGTGTACACCTGCGGGCAGGACAGACGTGGGTTAACTAGCACTAAGGCACTTGTTCCCAACCTGTGGGACTTGTTCCAGGGACCACAGGTGGTCTACGAGACCCTGAGAAGTGGTCTGCAAGGTCTCAGGGGGAAAAAAAATTGCCTTCAACCACTTCCAGTGTCTTGCTGAACAAGCAAGCTCCACCAAAGGCCACCAAAGAGGGTGGAGACTGCCCACAGCCAGAGCCACTTGTCAGCTGTGTCTGTGGGCAGTCCATTCTCTGTCCTCCCTGAGAGTCTATAGGGGAGTCCCTTGGGAGACAGGCCACCAGAGAGGGCAGAGGCCAGGCCACCCACAGCCACATGTGGTCCACGACGCTTCCAATTTTTGCTTTGGTGGTCCGCTGGCTCCTAAAGGTTGGGAACTGCTGCACTAAGGGAATCCCCTGCCCTTCACCTTCTGAGGAGTTGGGACCCACGTGGGCAAAGGGAGGGGGCCTTACACTCAGGGCACTCAGCGCCCCAGGCACAGGTGGCCTCCCTACAGAATCTCCCCCTGAGGCGCTCTCAGCGCTGGCAGCCAAGCCAAGCCCCGTCCCAGCAGCACCTGCCGCCTCCCCGCTTCACTCACCTGGCCCTAATCAGGGGGCGACGGCGCGCGCACAACCTGAGGCGCTCTGACTTGGCCAGGCGCTTGCAGCTTTGCGCGCCCTGCCTGCCTGCGCGTAGCTTTCCTGTGCGTCAATAAGGGGGGGAGGAGAGATAGTGAAGCCGTCCAGGCAGGCAGGATGCAGGGAGGGGAGTTCCCTCGCAGCCTCTGCCTCAGAGAGGCTTGTTCTGAAGCGTCAGCTTTTCCCCCTCTTCGCTCTCCCCCCCACCCCTTGCTTGGGCTCCCTCAGTGCCTCATTCGCGTGTCTGCCCAGGTTGCATCCACGCAACAGGGAGCAAATGTGTACACCTGGGGGCTGGGCAGAAGCGGGCTCAGAGGGCTTCTGAGAGGAATTGCATGGGGGGGGGTGCAAAGTTTCTTCTGGGCACCTTCCCAAAGAGGGGGGAAGGGGAGAGGAACAGAGCAAAGGGAGGGTGGTGACAAGGTGGGAAGAAGTGGGGCAGGGAGGGAGTGAAACAGGGTTGGGGGTTGGCTTCCCAATGTGGAGCCCCAGTCTACCCTGCCATGCAGCGTTGCAGCTTGATATAGCAATACGGAAAACCCAACACACTCCTAAGTCTCTTTCAAATCTCTGAAATATAGAAAATCATGCAGAAGATTAGCATCATCATATTTAGGCTCACACTGGAATGGCAAGTGCCCTGGGTGTACCAAAACTTGCTTCTGCAGCAGCTGTAGTCTTGCAGCTGTGTCCCTGAGCTCCTATCTATACTCCTTCATGGTAAGTGGATCCACAAGCCAAAGATCTAATGTTACAGACAAGTTTCCTCCCAGATTTGACACTGTGTTTTGTATACATTCCTTAGCCCAGGGTAGATGTCTTGCAGCAGCATCCACCCCTGCCAGCTTCCTGCATGGGCAGCAAGTCTGGGTAAGATAGGAAAACATAAGATCCTCGGAAATTTCTAGGCCCCCTTTTTGACCCTGGATCCAGGTACAAATTACCCCCTTTGACCCCCCTCTCATGGGCCCTTTTGTTTAATTGCACTGAGATGCTCTGTGGCTCATAATTGCTTGAAAGATAGATCTTTTCTGACTCATGAAGGCAGTGTGGTGTAGTGGTTATGGTGGTGGGCTAGAGCCACATTCAAGTTCCCCTTTGCCATGAAGTTCCTGGGGTAGACTAGGCTGCGCTCACTCGCGCTTTCGCTCGCTCTCGCTCTCTCTCTCTCTCTCTCTCTCTCTCTCTCATATAACCTACCTCAAAGGGTTGTTATGAGGTTCAAAATGAAAACCATGCATGCTATCCTGAGCTCCCTCAAAAGTGAGTGAGAACAAGATAGTTAATGTTTAAAAAATATGTCAACACTTTATATCCCAACTTTCTACCATTTAGGCCTTTGTATCAAGGTGACTTACAAACATCTTTCAGTCTATGTTTTGTTTCAACAGGGCCAAGCCTCTGTACACAGATTTCTCTGTCTTCCAGTCTAAAATAATCCAGCTCTCATCCTACATATGCATACACAAATGCTTCCAGGAAAGGCTCACTGCCAGGGTCTACCTATCCCCCAAATGATCTGGGAGATCTGAGAGCTGAGCAGCTAACAATGTCCAGGAGTTCATAAATCTAAGCCTTGCTTTCCAACAGCCTCACACCCTTTGCCTGAGGGTGTATCCCTGAATATTACTTGTGTCAGGGACTGATTGTGGTGACCTAGAGATGAGGGAAAGGTACAGAATATTTATTCAGAGAAACGCTTTTTATTATTACCACCTATTGAGGCCTGCTTATACATTGCTTGCTAACATGTAATTCTAGCACCTTTTTTTTAAAAGCATCTTTGGGAGGATAGAAACTAGCCAAGCAGGAGTCACAGATGATGCTTTGCTTTCCTAAAACAGATTGCCATGCTTTCCTAGAGTCAAGCCATAGTGGTAATACAAGACTTCAACTACTCTGGCATTTGCTGTAAGTCTAAGGCTGCAGTCCTATCCACACTTCCCTGAAAGTAAGTCCTATGGGCTGAATTAGGGCACAAGTGTATGCATGTCTACACAGAAGTAGTCCTATTGTGTTCTATGGGACTACTTCTGTGTAGACATGCATATACTTGTGCCCTAATTCAGCCAAGGGTGAAAGTTTCAGTACTTTCCTGACTTGCTTGGTGGGCAACTTCATCATTTACAAGGTGGATGAAAGAATGAGAGAGTCTGTGATCCTGGACTTAATCTTTACCAACAGAGAAGAATTGGTAGAAGAAGTGAAAGCTTTCTGTAAAGTTGAGCAAGCATTTTGGGGCCAGTGATGTGCTTAGTAAAATCATGCCTAGTTTGGCCCATAGTAAATTCTGCAATTCCATCACTTGTGCTACACAGTAGACAAAAAAGACAGACAGCACCTTCCCACACTTTGCATTTAGCGCAAAGTGCTAGAGGCACAGGAAGTGTCCCAGACAAGGATTCATTAAAGAACAATATTATAATAGAATAAAAAGGCAAGATAGAATTAAACCAGCAAACCATAGGAAAACAAATGCCAATGTTGCTAACATAAAGAACAGGAAAATATAACAGTCCTAATATGGTGCGTAATGGTCAAACTACACATTACCAGGGATGGGAAAATCCAGTGGGGCTTGACTTGAGTCAAGTCTAGAGTCACCACCCCCTTGACTAGACTAGAAAAAGAGTCATATCAAGGGCACTTTCTAAGTCACTGACTGCCCAATCCTATGCATGCCTACTCAGAAGTAAGTCCCACTAGAATAAATGGGGCTTACTCCCAGGAAAGTGTAGATAGAATTGGGCTGTGAGTCATCCTTTCACCACTCTAAAGGACTTGAGTTGCCCTGCCCCCTTTAGAAAGCCCACCATGAAAAAAAAAAGGCTGCTGCCAGGCTCTGTGTGTGTGTGTGTGTGTGTGTGTGTGTGGGAGGGAGTGGGAGTTGGCTTAAAGACTCCCCTGCTGCCCCTCCCCATCTGTAAAGGGTGAGAGCAGGGACAGAAGTGGCAAGAGGGAGGAGGGTTACACACAGCTGCTGCAAGTCTTACCAGGATGACCCAATCCTTTGCAGCTCTACTCAGAAATAGTTCCACTGTAGCCAGTCATTCAATGAGGCTCTCTCCTAGCAGCTATGCCATGCATTTGGCAATTTGGAACTCCCTACTGCTCACCCTAGTCTGAATGCTGGTCCCACTAAGTTTTATCATGTGGCAAAAAGCAATCAGACCCACACACAGGCAGACTTGAGTCTGCATGCATGGGGATGAGCCCCAAGTCAGGAGGCCCATGACTCAAGTGTTTTTCAGAGTCTTCCAGAGTCAATGAGTCACCGAAAAATGTACATTTTCATGACTCAAATCTGAGTCGCTGACTCAAGTTCCCATCCCTGTACATTACAGTATATTAGATGCATAGTTTGGCTATGTGCATGAAATTGTGGATTGGGGAGGGGGTATTTAACCTTTCTCATCAGACTGCAGTCCTCCCTTCCTATGGCTAACAGCAGATCCAAGGGGGCTGTGTTTTGCTGTGTTTGCAGGGCAAGGAGAAAAGATCAAATGCTCCCTCTCCATGTGCCATGCTCCAGATTCAAATCATTCCTTGTAGCACCTTTTTTTTTTAGTTAAAACAAACACAGACGAAGGCCCAAACTGTAGCCATGTTTAATGTGTAGCTTGGCTGTCAGTATGCGGTTCCACTGTAGCAGAAGCATTCAGATCTTCCTGTACTCAGAATCCACTGTAGCACCCAGAATCCACAGAAACATCTAGATCCTCCTCAAATTAGATTTTGTTGGATGGATTTCAGTTGCCGAGACCTGAAAATGTGTTCGAATGTTGGTACTGTCTCCTAGATCCAAACCCATTTTGGGCAGGACTGCTTTGCAATGGTTCCATGCCCCTATTGAGTGCAGATTGAAGAAGATGGTAGAATGTGACTACTCTTCAAATTTTTGGCATGGCATTGTATCATGGAAGCCCACAGGTTCCATATCATATGCTATTCAGCATCTACTCTACTACTACTACAGCGTAACTACTAGGATACGCTGTCTAGAAATCTAAGAACAGCCCAATCCTAACCTAAGCTGGAACAGGTAGGCCAGTAAGCCTGTGCTGTATCCATTGCAGGGTTGGGGCTGGCTGCAGCTCAGCCCAGGACAAGGGGATTTAATTCTCCTTACCCCAGGTAATGTGGCAGCAGCCCCAGTGGGGCTACTGGAATCTGCTCCACCTAAAGAGGTGGTGTGGTTTCTAGCAGCCCAGCACTGTGCTGGGTCACCCAAGAGGGGGGTTAAGTGCCAGATTCTGGCTCCACCTCCCCTCCCAGCCTGCCCACAGGCCTGACCACCCTCTCCCCTCCCCAGAAGACCCCAGTTCTGCCCTCCTTCACCTCCCAGACCTCCACACTGGCCTGACTTGGCTGGTGTGAACTCACCCATTGCTGGCAGGGATCTGGTGCGGGGAGGCTGGTGTGCATCCTTGTGCCAGCCTCCCTGACTCACAAGGAGGCACAAACACAACTTGCACTGGCCCAAAGAGCAATTAGGATTGCGCTCCAAGAATATCAGTATGCTGATGATATCCAACTCTGTTCCTCTTTTTTATTAGGGGCCCCAATGTAGCAGTGACGTCTCCAAGGCACTCACAGAGGCTTCCTCAAAGTAAGGGAATGCTTGTTCCCTTACCTCAGAGCTGCATTGCCCTTATGTCAGTGCTGGAATGTGGGTTAGGATTTTACCCTAAATAGTCAAAAAGTGCTATACAAATGGAAATTCTATATAAAAATATAGTAAACTTCAAGAAGAATGCTTGCTAGAGAAACATCATCAGTCTGCACTCTCCTGTCACTCGTCTGCTCTTGCCCATCCTCAATAAGCAACTGGAAAGGCATTGCTATTTTTCATACTCCATAATCCTCTGTAATGAATTCACATTTCCTATTATCCCATTTATGATTAACATCTGATTGCACATATTAATTTTAATATGTAGAATCCTGTCAATCAGGAATAATAATTAATTTGTTTCCTTATGCCTGTTATTTTTTTAAAGGTCAAATGGTTTTGCATGTTGTTCAATGAATATGCATGGTTGCCAAATGATGTTTGAGAATATACACAACTTGTAAGCATAAAGTTACCACATAGTCAACTTTATTTGCTTATCCCTTTTCCATATGCAGATATGCTCAGTGGTTTACAACAAATTAAATGACAAATATTTAAATAGAGAAAGAATGTTAATACATAACAAAAACAAGCTATCCCTTAACACTTCATGTAAACCTTTTACTAAAATAATAATATAGCAAACAGGGCATTTTATATATTGTTCGGACACTACACATATTCTCCATTTAGACACAACACATACTGGAGAGTAAATGAGTGAAATCCTTATCTTCCAACAGTAATTGGAAGTTATGTATATTGAACAGACAATGTATGGCAGGGGTGCTCAATAGGTGGATCGTGATCTACCGGTAGATTGTGAGGCAAAATGAGTAGATCGCGGAGCCCTGTCTCTCCAAATTGTTAATATGTCAGTTTCGTCTAGTGACTAGACCACATATTTAGCTGACACTAAACTGACACTGAAACTGACACTTTAGCTGCTCTTCAGGCATGCAGCAACAAAACTGACGAAACTGACTAGACTCCAGCAGGGGCTCCATACATTAAAGGGGGTGTCTGTCAGACGCTTCCTTCCCCCCTGGTAGATCTCCGGGCCTTGCTGGGTTTCAAAGTAGCTCTTGAGCCAAAAAAGTGTGAGCACCCCTGATGTATGGCATTTTGATATCATACTGATCTGAGTTCTGATGTAGTTGTAATTGCATTCTTATTTATGTTTTAATTGTTTTTAAGGGTACGTAGTTGTAGTTGAGCAGTTTCAGCTGCCCTGAAAGTGTTATTGAAGCTTTAGGGGTGGGATATTAAAATGTTTTAAAAGAATAAACATATACAATTTCCTATTATTGCTGCTGGTAGGTGTATATTCTCCACAGTGCCCAGTAACTGTGTACCATGTCCCATATTTATTATGTACATTCTCTACTTACCTCACATTTGTCCTAACTTGAAATGAATGCAACAAGACCTGGTCTGTGCATGCAAGGTGTAAAATGGTCCCTTTCATTACCTTAGCATTCTACCATCCTGTTCTACTGCATGTGTAAATCAGACCCCAGTCAGCAGGGGAAGAGCTGAGGTTCTGTAGCAGAAGCAGCAATATGAAAAGGCTCCTGAAGTGTATGAAGATTGATAACTACCTTAGATAAAAGCTGTCTTGCAATGGATAGAGCCCAAGGGGGTGAGATGAAAGAAACCAACATGCCAAAACTACTACACAGGGAGACCAGCTGGCTGTTTCAATCAATTTCTGCTTTTGAGTCTGATAATCATGTCCTGATCTGGTTGTATTCTGGCAAGTGTGTAATGTTCTTAACCTCAGGCCAACCAGGATAAATAATGTGGTGCTTATGCACTAGGGGAGCTGGTTCTGGTAATGCTAAATCAATCCAACCAAATTTATAATGGCTCCAGTCAGGTGTATGTGAAGCCATTTCCCCTCCAAGGATGAGAAGACATGATAAACAAAGATACTGCTAATAAAACACCTAGAGAAGAGGTATTGGTCACCTTTCAGACTCTATAGTCACTGTACACCCATGCCAAATGTACATATATATTCCTTTTGGTAGCCAAAATAGGCACAGTAGATATGAAAACAAAACAAAAAAAAATGACCCATTGCAAGCAGCAAAACAGTAAAAAAAAATAGCACTTGCAGAATTCTTGTATTAAAAATAGTTGTTCAAATTCATGTTGCTATGAATACAAATAGCCAGCAGAGGGCTCTGATCACCACTATTTTACAGACCATTGAGGAGTTGTCCACTAATAACTCCAGTGGCAATCCTTTTATTAAATCTAGTGAGTTATAGATGTGTGAGGGCCCAATCCTATCCAATTTTCCTGTGCCAGTGCTGCTGTGCCAATGGGTTATGCACTGCTTCCTATGTTGGGGAGGCAGTCACAGAGGCCTCCTCAAGGTATGGGAACATTTGTTCCCTTACCTCAGGGCTGCATTGCAACTGCACCAGTGCAGAAAAGTTGGATAGGACTGGGCCCTAAGCAACACTCTTTACAAAAGTCTAGATTAAAAATAAGTAAAGGAAATCGAAATGAAGCCAGGTTTTGTGATTAGGCCCATTTTGTCTTCTTTTTCCCCCTGCTAACAGAAAGTCAGCACATTAAAGATAAATGATCTAATTCAGTCCAATCCTTGTTGTCAGTGGCAGCTCCAGTTTTTCAGAGGGCCCCACAATGGTATGCTTCTCTCATGCTTTGAAAAGTACATGTGCATGCCAGCTACCCAGTAATCAGGCAGCAGAAGGCAGCTCCTTTATGTTTATTTTATTTATTTTTTATTTATTTGAGAATTTTATATTTGCCTTTCTCATGCTCCATAATAAAGCGCAAAGTATCATAACAAGTAAGAAGCATTAAAAACATTAACAATGAACAGTGAAACATAAAAACAAAAACAAAGCCCTAACACATAATGTTGAGCCATTGGGGGAACAAATGAATTCAAGGAGGCAGTCAAGTCATAGCAGTATTTCAGAGGTATGGAGGGCCAATGTCTACTCAGCAATCAAATGCTAGACGAAACAGGTATGTTTTGAGCCTTCACCAAAAAGCCATGAGGGAGGGAGTAGTTCTCAATTCCCCTGGAAGGGAATTCCATAGTTGTGATGCCACTACAGAGAAGGCTTGCCCCCAAGCTGCCACCTCTCTCACTTGGGACAGAGGCAGCACTTGTAGAAGAGCCCCCTCAGATGACCTAAGAGGGTAGGCTGGAATGTATGGAAGGAGGTGGTCTTTTAGATAGCCTGGACCCAAATCATGGAGTGCCTTAAAGGTTGTGTAGGAGAGAGAACTTCAACAGGTACAGCTTGTCATCTGTGAGATGCCCAAGCTGCACCTGCTGAAATTCCCTCTTCTATACAATTGTCAAAGGTCCAGGATCCCTAAAGTTGAAAGTTTGCCCACACCTGGCCTAGAGCATCAGAGTGGAGGAGGAAAAGCAGTGAAAGTAGGCATCCTCTGCGAGCCTGCTGCCTCAGGTGACTACCTCAGTCAGTCTTATGGATGGTTCAGCCTTTGCTGGGCTTAAGACTTTATCACAACTGCATGGGATGAAGCCATGAGACAGTGATTCTGTTGCCAATTTATGAATAGGCCGTTGGTTGTTGGGCAATGCTGCATCTGCCAAATTTGTGTCACATTGGGATTCAGGGCACAGGAACCCTGTAAGAAAAAATGACAACCTACAGAAACCTTAGCAAGGCTCTGATTCAACCTTATTGAAGTTGATGATGTTAATTGAAATACTACTAACACTCTTGAAACTAAGTGCACTCCTAGCCTCTTTGCTCAACCTGGGTCACGAGGCCAATATGAGGATACATCTAAACACCATCTACTTATCAGGTACTTCACCTGTTGTTTCACAATGTATCTGAAGAGCTCAAGTTATTTCCTCTGGGGCCTCTTATTGCTTCATGCTCTTATTGCTTTACTCATATTTAAATGGCAAAGCTAAAGGGTGTTTCACTGAGGTCAGCTAGTAACTGAATTACTTCACTATCTATCATTCATGACTCATCAGCTACCTGTAGGAAGTTCACAAGCAGGAGAACAAAATTATACTTTTCTCCCACCCTTACTCCGATACAACTGGTATTATTCAGAGCATACTGCCACAGGATCTGGAGGTAGCATATAGCTATCGTGATTACTAGCCAGTTATAGACCTGTCCCCTCCATAAAATTTCTTGCTGTCATGAAGGTCTCCACACGTAGTTGCACCATGAAAGCTGGTGTAGCATACTGGAAAAGTGGCTTATGGTGCAATCCTATCCAGGATTAGGCCAGTGAGCAGAGGAATTTACAACAGTAGAACAGTTCCACTATTGCAAAATGCTTATAGCGGAGGTCCACCGCTGAACCAGGAAAGGAAAATCTGATAGGAATGGGGAAGCAGAATAGGGTGGAGATCAGGATGGAACAAGGCTGGAAAGGTGAAAGTATTACCAGTATATATCCTATCCCCATTTGCAGCCTCAATCTGCCTTCCTAGGTCCACTTGGCTTTGCACCAGCAAAGTAGCTGATGCAGATATGAGTAGATCCGGCAGGGCAGGGAGGCCTTACCCTTGGGCAAGGGAACAAAGGTTCCCTCCAGGACCCCCACGCAGGATGCAAAACACACTCCAATGGAACAGATGCATTGGTGGGTGGGGGATTTAGGTAGGATTGGACTGTAAAAGGACAATCCTATACACACTTTCCTGGGAGTAAACTCCACTTAAAACAATGAGACTGACTTTTGAGTAAATATTAATAGGATTGCACTGTAAGCTGTGAATTGGGACTTTCTGTTATTTGACACTTGCCTGTACCATGAACTCACCAAGTGGCCTTAGGAAGGCCACTCCCTCTCACCTCCACCCTCCAACCGCAATATGGGGATTACAAGATTGTAAGAATTGCATGGTAATACGTATAAAGTACTTTGCAGACTTGAGAAGTGCTATACAAATGCTGGCTCTTTATTTCTAATTTGGACCCTTGCCCTTCATAGCTGGCCAAGGTCTACTGAGGTTAGGACAGGGCCTCGGAGAGGAATTTAATCAGGGGGGTACAAAGTTTCTTTTGGGCCCCTTTGCAAAGGGGGAGGGGTGAAACAGAGTGGGGGAGGGTGATGATGGGCAAGCAGAGTGGGGGCAGGGGGGCAAAACAGGATGGGGGGAGGGTGAAGACAGCTGGAAAAGTCTTCTGAGCCCTGGTCTACCCACCCATTAGGCACTGGCAGATATATGGCTTGCCAGTAGCTGCAGATGCAAGCTTGTGATAGTGTCCCCAGCATCCCATGCAGGCAACGTCTGAGTAGATAGGAAAATGTAAGAGCCCCCACCTTTGGCTCCTGGGCCCCCTTTTTGACCCTGGGCCTGGGTACAAATTACCCGCTTTACCCCCTCTCCTAGGCCCTGGGCCAGGAAACAGGTTTTTTTTTGCCAGTGTAATACATACCTGGAGCAGGGTGATTCATCCTATTCTCATGAAGCCATCAATATGCAGAGAGGGCTTGCTTACCTTAATATCCGTGTCCACTTCCCTTTCACTGGAAAGACAGTATAGCAACTTCAGACATTGCTGGATGCCACACCTTGATGCATTTCAATTTGGTTTCTTACTTGATGATGAGATAGAGATTGGTTTGGTTGCTCTGGCTGGTGAACTTGGATCTTGAGATTGTCAGGGGCAATGCAATCCTGTAGGCTTTTCTCAACCTCTCAGCACCTTCAGATATTACTATGAATCATTCTGCTATTCTTTCATAGTGACTCCAGGCTTCATTTAGTGTGATGGGCCTTGCTCTGTGATGGTCCAATTCTTTCTGTCCAATAGAATGCAGAAGTTGACTACTGGACATGCTTGCTCTCTGCCAAGGAGGCTGGATTGTGGAGTTTAATGGGGATGAGTGTTGGCACTGATCCTATTAAAATTTAATAAATAATAACAACAACAACAACAACAACAACAACAACAACAACAACAACAACAACAACAACAACAACAACAACAATAATAATAATAATAATAATAATAATAATAATACAGGTATTTCTATACCGCCTTTCTTGGTCCTCAGATTTCTCCTTAGACTTTATTCAAGGCGGTTTACATAGGCAGGCAATTTAAATCCCCGTAGGGATTTTTACAGTTTGAAAGAAGGTTTCTATCTTTCAAGAAACCACAACATTCAGATGTTTCTTTCTTGATCTGGTTGCACATTCTGGCCTCCATCCTCCCACGCTCAGAGCAGATGGAATAGCTCGGCTCAGCTTGTCAGCTGCTTCAAGGTGGTCTCGAACTGGCAACCTTCGGATGTTATCTTCAGGCAAATGGAGGCTCAGCCCTCTAGACCAGACCTCCTGCCACTGTAGTTTTAAAGTGAAGCTTCACAACATGCTGAGGATATCCATCTCTAAATTTCATTTACCCACTACTGTCCAACCGAATCCTCAACTAGTGTAATGAAGCTGAATGAATGCAGAGAAGTCAAAGGTAATGCTAGCAGTATTGCCTTGGATCTTGGAGTGGGTGGGTTTTACTACTAGATTGCAATTGCCCCACTGGAACAGGCTGAGAGTCTGGGAGCTGTATTTGATCCAGCTCTGTTTTTTTAAGCAGGCTGCTACAGCAGCAAAGAGAACATTATCAGCTGTATTTGTTGTATAGACACCAGTCTTTCTTGGACCGAGAAGATTTTGCAATGTTAATCCATGTTTTTGTAATCTCCTTGCTTGAATACTGTAATGCACTGTACGTGGGGCTGCCATTGATGACAGACAATTCAGAAGCTTCAGCTAGTACAAAATACTGCCATATATCTCTTGATGAATGAGAGATTGGCTGATTATGCTTGCATAATTTTATTCTGACTGTCAATTTGCTTTTGAGTTTAATTCCGTGTCCTGATGTTCTTTTAAAACCTTTCACAGCTTGGGTTCCATACTGGAGAGAGTACATCTCCTGACATTAACCCCATGCCAGCTTTTTAGGCCCTTGCTTAAGTTCAGATTCTACCTCCTCTTAAAATAATATCTGTTGTGACATTTATAACAGTTGCTAGAGTTATGGAACTACCTCACTTCCTGAGATGTGCAATTTCCTCTCTCTACTGGCCTTCTAAAAGGGGTACAAAATGCACCTCCTCCATGTGGCTTTTGGTTCAGTTATGTACTTTGAACTGTTTTATTCTGCATCAACTTGAGGGTAGAAAAAGCAGCTAACAAGTGACTTTAATTAGCAGCCCAGTCCTATCCCTGGTGCTGGCGCTCCTTCTTGTCCCAGTGCTGTAAATGTGCTTTATGACACATTTATAGCACCCAGCACCGGTGCTGGGAGAATATAGGATTGGGCCCTAATTGTACAGAGAAGCTGAATACCTGTAGCTGTAAGCCATTATATGGGCAGGAGGTCTGGTCTAGAGGGTAGAGCCTCCATTTGCCTGAAGATTAACATCCACAAGGTCGCCAGTTCGAGGCCACCGGCACCGTGCGACCTTGAAGCAGCTGGCAAGCTGCAGCTGAGCTGTTCCATCTGCTCGGAGCGTGGGAGGATGGAGGCCAGAATGTTAAACCAGATCGGAGTGTAACAGCTTGAATGTGGTGGTTCTTGAAAGAGAGAACCTTCTTTCAATTTGTAAAAATCCCTGCGTGGATTTAATAAGCCTGCCTGTGTAAACCGCCTTGAATAAAGTCTTGAATAAAGACCAAGAAAGGCGGTATATAAATACTGTATATTATATTATTATTATTATTTGATCAGTGAATCACAGTGTGTGAGGCATCTCTGTTCAGATAAAACACTGCAGTGTTTTTTGTAACAAGTGGTATTTTTTTCCAGGATGAATGGCAGCGTGGGGGGGACGGGACACAATCTGGATTGGAACCATCATAGAGGCAGATGGATGCTTCCTTCCACCAAAGCCATAGTCCTGATACACATATGTTAGATCTTGCTGCTGTTTACTGAAAAAAAAGCTAGAACACTAGCCCCAATCAGATTGCTTAAAAAAAAATACTGGGTTTTACCTTGAGAGTTGGCACTGGTGGATATCTCTAGTTTCTGACCTTGTAGTTTAGGCAAGTTATACCATGGCTCTGTTGCTGTTCAGAAGAGTGAGGCACTCATGGGGAATTAAGACTGGCCACATGGTTGAAAGGTATAGACATGTGCATATACAAGCACATACAAGCACCGCATAGTAGGTTTTTAAGCAGTTACTACATGTCTCTTGGTCAAGTGACTCCATTCTTAGTTGTGACATGCTGGTTGTTACTGGTTTTATGTTTCAGATTATCTATGCTGCATCCTATCATTTTTAAAGTATGTAATTTCTGTAAGAGAATGGTGCACCATGAAAGAATGACAGCGATCATATCATTTATACCGTATGATAGCACTGCATTCAGGAATATGTGCCACAATGTGCTAATTTATCCCTTGGTCGTGATTCATGTAAGATTCAGGAAAAAATTCCAACTCGATTAACAATCTGTTATTTATGACGTCTTTCACAAGTTTAAATAATTGCCTGCCAAATTTCTCTTCCATAATGTTGCAAAAGAATGTTTAAATCGTTAGTCATATCAGGGTTAATAGATTTCTTCCCAGGTCATGTTTCCCTCATACAGAGAACCTTAATAGCTCTGCTTACCCTGGACAAAAGTAATTCATTAATGTCACCAGTGGGAAGTCTTAATTCATACCAAGTAGTAGGCAACCTTCAGTCTCGAAAGACTATGGTATCGCGCTCTGAATGGTGGTTCTGGAACAGCGTCTAGTGTGGCTGAAAAGGCCAATTCGGGAGTGACAATCCCTTCCACACTGGGAGCAAGTGCAGTCTGTCCCTGGTCTGTCTCCCTGGCTATGGGCCTTCCCTCTTTGCCTCAGACTGTTGGCCAAGTGTCTCTTCAAACTGGGAAAGGCCATGCTGTACAGCCTGCCTCCAAGCGGGCCGCTCAGAGGCCAGGGTTTCCCACTTGTTGAGGTCCACTCCTAAGGCCTTCAGATCCCTCTTGCACATGTCCTTGTATCGCAGCTGTGGTCTACCTGTAGGGCGCTTTCCTTGCATGAGTTCTCCATAGAGGAGATCCTTTGGGATCCGGCCATCATCCATTCTCACGACATGACCGAGCCAACGCAGGCGTCTCTGTTTCAGCAGTGCATACATGCTAGGGATTCCAGCATGTTCCAGGACTGTGTTGTTTGGAACTTTGTCCTGCCAGGAGATGCCGAGAATGCGTCGGAGGCAGTGCATGTGGAAAGCGTTCAGTTTCCTCTCCTGTTGTGAGCGAAGAGTCCATGACTTGCTGCAGTACAGAAGTGTACTCAGGACGCAAGCTCTGTAGGCCTGTATCTTGGTATGTTCCGTCAGCTTCTTGTTGGACCAGACAAACTGGTAATTCATACCAGTTACAAAGGAATTGTAATAGTTTTGTTATCTTACTACTGTGCAACAAAGTCTGCCTAGACAAAAATCCTAGATCTCTATTTGCGATTCCTAGACAGAGCTGCTCCAAAGTATTTTGCTGTACCAAGCAACCTTTGTACCCCAATATCCCTTGCAATGTTGTGAAGATTGTTGGGGTATAACGTTTCAGCATGCACACTGAATTCTCAAGGGCTCCTAAGCACACTGCTCAAATCTCAAGTTCATTGGCAACTCAACAGATAATGCTGCCCCAAGCAACTGCTGGAGCTGCTTGTGCCATCAGCCTGCTTCTTCACTTATAATAAAATTGGAAATATATACATTGGCTAGAATTAAAATGGCTTTGCTCCATTTACTGTGATCCAGGATTGGCTACAATCTAATGTACCCTTAGGTGAAATAAAGCCACTAAACACATTTGGATTTACTTCTGAACATGCATTGGCACAAGTTGCAAACGTAATTAAAGTATCAGAGGCACAAAATACACAATGCAAATAAACTGTGATTAGCAAAGTATTTACTATGATAATTGGTTTCTTACTGTGGCAAGTTCTATGTGAATGTAAGAATAAGTTCTTTTTTCTGACTATCCTGAATGTAACGCCAGTCAATTTCACTGGGAGTCCCTAAGCTGTGGGAGAGAGAAAGAAAAAAATTATCTTTTACTATACTATTCATTGGTTTATAAATTTACAGACTGCCCCCATCATACTTTTTTTCTGAATTAAAATGGGCCTTCTTCCTAAAGAAGGTGCTGTAACCTAACTGTGAGCTGCCGTGGAAGCAAAGCAGGTATTGAGCTGCAACTATGAAGCATGGCGATTATGTCACTGCCCGGTGCTGTTGATCCTTCCAGGAGATTCTAATAGCTGAGTCCCAATGGGAACTGTTGCCTGTTGGGAGCAGGTACCTGACCTTAAAATGGGCCAGTGGAAATAAGAGAAGATGGGAGAAAAAAAAACAAAGGGCAGATGGAGGCTGGCTGGGAAGGATGCTGGAAGAATGAAAGAGCATGGAATTGGGGGAATAAGGGTGCTATGCGAGGTGGAAAATGAACAGAAGGGAGCAGGTGGGAAAAGGGCCATGGAAGCTCTCCAACCCTTGGATGTTCCCCAAGGGTCTATCCTGGGACTGGCTGCCCGTTTGTTTCCCGGCTGAATTCAAGGTGCTGGTTATGACCTTTAAAGCCCTAAACGACTTGGGACCAGTGAGACTGCCTTCTTCTGTATAGTCCGGTCCATTCTCTGAGGTCATCAGAAGTGGCCCTGTTGGTTGTACCATCTTTGAAAGTGATGAAGGGGATGGCAACCAGAAACAGGGCCTTTTTGGTGGTGGCACCTGCACTATGGAATTCCCTCCCCTTTGAATTGAAGACATTCCTTGTTATTAATGTTTCGGCGGGGCCTGAAGACTTTTTTATTCAGGAAAGCCTTTGAGGCCATATAAGGGCTACTTTTATAAATTATGTCTTTTACTGCATGCTTTTAATCTGCTGCTGCTATGTATTTTATCTTGCTTTAATTTTTTAATTGTTTTAATTTTTAATGTTTATTTGTATTTTACTTTGTATTTTAAATTTGATTGTTAGCCACCTCGGGTGCCCTTTGGGGAGAAAGGCAGAATACAAATCTAACAAATAAATAAAAATAAACAAACAAACTGTGTTTCAGTGTACCTAATGTAAAGTAATGCACACTGGAACAAAAAAAAAAAGATCAAAACTTCACATATAGGTTAATGGGTTCTGAGCGGTCTGTGATGGATCAGGAGAGGGATCTTGGGGTGGTGGTGGACAGGTCAATGAAAGTGTCGACCCAATGTGCAGCGGCAGTAAAGAAGGCCAATTCTATGCTTGGGATCATTAGAAAAGGTATTGAGAACAAAACGGCTAATATTATAATGCCATTGTACAAATCGATGGTAAGGCCACACCTGGAGTATTGCATCCAGTTCTGGTTGCCACATCTCAAAAAGGATATCGTGGAAAGAGAAAAGGTACAAAAGAGAGCAACTAAAATGATTACTGGGATGGGGCACCTCCCTTATGAGGAAAGGCTACAATGTTTGGGGCTCTTCAGTCTAGAAAAAGGCACCTGAGGGGGGACATGATTGAGACATATAAAATTATGCAGGGAATGAATAGAGAGATGCTCTTTTCCCTCTAACACAACACCAGAGCCAGGGGACATTGGCTAAAATTGAGTGTTGGGAGAGTTAGGACAAAAGAAAATATTTCTTTACTCAGCATGTAGTCTGTGGAACTCCTTGCCACAGAATGTTGTGATGGCATCTGACCTAGATGCCTTTAAAAGGGGATTAGACAAATTTCCAGAGGAAACATCCATCATGGGTTACAAGCCATGATGTGTATGTGCAACCTGATTTAAGAAGTGGGATATCTCAGAATGCTAGATGCAAGGAATGGCACAGGATGCAGATCTCTTGTTGTCTTGAGTGCTCCCTGAGGCATTTGGTGGGTCACTGTGAGATATAGGAAGCTGGACTAGATGGGCCTATGGCCTGATCCAGTGGGGCTGTTCTTATGTTCTTGCAGGGGAACTGAGTGAAGAGTTAGGAACTGTTCTTGCAGGGGAACCAGAGTGGATTTGCTTCCCTGAGGTCAGAACCCATGAAATTCCTAGGCCAACCCTACCTAGTATCTGCCACAGTGGAGAGCCAGCTCCCCTGTTGGACCTAGAGTAAAGGAACATTTAGATTTTTCGGACTATGTAGACAAATAAGGTGCCAAAACTCTCCTTTTGTTGACCCATTTTTGGCTGAATGTTTGGTTTACTTTAATAAAACCTGTGGAATTACTTCCCCTTCAGCCAGGTGTTTTTGTAGCTGCCCTACCTCCACCTCCAGAACATGGGACTTCCTCCGTGGAATGGGGGGAGGGAGGCAGAGGGCCTCACAACATCCATTTTGTGACAATTTTAGTCATCCTTTCTACATCTTTGTCACAGCAATTTCCTACATCATTGTTAAAGACTTAAATGATGCTGAAGGAAGATAAAAATGTCTTGAATTTAGTTCAGTAAACAAATCATCTGAGAGGAATCCAATTCATCCCAGAAGAGCACAGGTCCATCCAGACGCTAAGGTAAGTGTAATATATATATCCTTAGGATTTACATCAAGTAAAGTCTGAAAACACAGTACCTCTTTCTCACACAGTCCAAAGTCAGACAATATTAACATTGCCGCCACCACAACAGCAAAGTAAATTGTCTTGGATCACTTTCCAACATTAGGGCTGGTCAGTTAATCAGGTGTAACTTGAAGCTTTGACATGATTTACAACATGTTGGTAGTTCGTACTGTAACTGCTTTGTGCTACTGTTATGTATTGTATAATAGCATTAAGCTGTCCTTGGACAAGACCCCATTGTAAACAAGCTATCTAACTCAACTGGGATATCCTGTAAAAATATTATAATGAAAACAGACTCTGACATTGCTCCAAAGAGCCAGTGTTCTCTCTGTTTTTGACTCCAAACACCACTCAGCTTCCTTCTGTAAGGAATATTAAATGTTGTCCTTTAACCCTAACAGTGCTGAACTTATTATCTATGTGGATCACTTCATTTCTTATTGGTCAAAGCTTTGGCCTCTCACTCATCCCTTCCATCAATCAGATCTGAGGATTCCAGTCTTTTCACCCAGAGAATGAACCCTCTGGGAAAACTAATTGTGGAAACTAACATAAAAATTAATTGTGGAAGTTACTCTTTGCCCCTTCAATTTTGTGTTTTTCTGCAAATTTAGAAACAAGCTATTGTATCTCAAAAACTTTAAAAATTAGTGATATGTTGCCAAACCCTTTTCTACCCTAAACCACCTCTTTTGATTCAGTTATGCCACTGTGAATGATTGAATAGGTCAAATTGGACATGGAAATGGCTCCCAAAGAGAGATCTGTTCTATTCTACAAAAGTCAGAAAAACTGGTAACAAAGTGGACACATATGTTTGCTGAAGATTTGATCTGATTTATTAAACTGACACAGAAGCCAATTATGCAAAGTTCTTGCACTTCAATGGGAGTAGCAAGTTACTCAATCCTAAACATATTTGCTACCTACAAAGACACCAAGATTAACAGCAACAGGTATCTTGTCGTCTTATGTATAGAGGTGTTTGAAAACAGTGTTATTTTTCTCAGAAGTAAGCTCATTGTGTTCAGTAAGACTAAGGGCACAATCCTATGCATGTCTACTCTGAAGTAAACCCTGGGGTTTACTCCCAGGAAAGTGTGTATAGGATTGCAGCGTAAGAGCACAATCCTGAGCACTCAGTCAGCCGGCGCAAGTCCCTTGCACCAGCTGAGGAGTGTCACAAACATGCCATAAGGCATGTCTGTGCCTCTTTTTGAGTCAGGGAGGCTGGCGCAAGGACACACTCTGCCCTCCCTATGCCCGAGCAAGCCCCAGCAGAAGTGAGTTCGCACCATTGGCGCAGGTGTTTGGGGAAGGGAGGGCATTTCAGGGATGTTCCAGGACAGGAGGAGGGTGGGCAGCAAGTGGGCCGGGTCCAGGAGGGGAATGGGACCGGCCTCTGGCACTTAGGCTAGATCCTACCCCCTAACTCTGGACTGCTTGGAATTGCACCAGCTATTTGGCTGGCACAGATCTGAGTAGCCCCATTGCAGTGGCTTGGGCAGTGCTTGGGGTAAGAGGAAAAATACCTCCTTGCCCCCAAGTTGTGTCACAGTCATCTCCAACCCAGTGCCAGATGCTGCTCAGACCAGCTGACCTGCCTGTTCTAGCACAGGTTAGGATTGGGCTGCTAGGCTGTAATCCTATTTTATTCACCAGAAACAAACTATGTACGTGCTCCCAGAGGCATCTAGTGGGCCACTGTGAGATATAGGAAGGTGGATTAGATGGGGCTTTGCCCTGATCCAGCAGGGCCCTACTTATGTTCTTATTCACATTTTTCCCCTCTGGTACCAAAGTGTCATAAGCTGTCTCTTCTGTAATGAAATTATTTTGATGCATTTCAGGTTTCATGACTCATAGTTACGTTTCAGGGGTATCCTTGGTCGTCAATTGTTCAAGTAAGAAGAGGAAATATATTTAGTCTTTGAAAATGATAAATGTAATTCTGATGAATGGTGAGAACAAAAGAAAATGAACATGACAAAAATGTAAATAAAAAAATATTTTCCCACTTTTTTAATGTGGAAGATCAAAGAGTTTTTAAAAAAATGCATGGACATAAAAATTGTTAACCAAGGGTATTGTATTAGTTGCTGTTGGAAACAGAATCCTAAACCAGTTCCCTTCTTGTATAAATGTTCTCATATCTCCACTTCCTTTCTGAGAAGTTGGCTTTCAGAGCAGAGTTGTATATTAAACTGGATGGTCATTTAGTTAGGTATGGAACATTAATTTATTAGTTGTAATTTTATTGAAATAAATTTATACATAATTCAGTCTACGGTGGTGGTACTCAAACTGGTAGGTCGCGACCCACCAGCTCGTGTAACGATGCCCTGTTCCCTTTAAGGGGTGGGGGCAAGGGGAAAGCAGTGAAGCGATCCCAAGGATCATGCCCCTGCAGGGGATGGGGGGCTATTTTTAAACTAAACATATGTCCTCTCAGTGTCCGGGGGTATGTGTGTGAGCACCACAGAGTGCGTGCAGGGCTCCCTGTCGCTTCGAAATAGTGAAAGTTGCAAATGTGATTAAGTGGAATTTCCGGTTTTGTCCCACCTGCAACTTTCACTATTTAGGAGCTGCGGGGGGCCCTGCAAGAAACTATACAATTCTATCCAAAGGATGTTCCAGAAATTGTAACAGATTGGATATCCAAAACGAGATCAAAAGATGCTGGGTAACTACTACAGTATGGCATACATAAAGTCTAGGAGTAAGAGGCTCCATAGGATTTGCTGCATCATTAGGTTCTAAGAATAATACCAAGGCTGCTGGGTTTATCAAACAGCCAAAGCTTTGAAGTCCTTCCCTAAAACAGTTTAGCACTTCATCAGTTTGAAATAAAATGCTTATTATAAGGTAATAAAAACTTGGCACGATTGCCATTTCAGAAACATAGTGCATTGTGGGCCATGAGTACATGAGAAACAAAGAGGAGGCCACCAATGGATTGTTTCTTATGTAGCTTTACCAGCAGTAGGGAAGACAAAGACACAGCGAAGACCCATTACTTCTGTCTTTGCCTTTTCTCTTTCCTTATTCTGGTTCATTGACAGCTGTGACAGTAAAAATGAAGCTTATGCCAACCCATGGTTGCAATTGTCACTATGGATTTGAACTCATTCACCATTTTAAAGCCTTCTTATGAGAAAAGAGTTTGAATAAGAATAATTTTGCTCAGCTTTCCTAATAACAGATATTTGCTAAACCTCTTTACATGGCTAATGTTTATACTTAGTTTTCCTGCAATTGAATAATTTTATGCACCTTATTATTAATGAAAAAAATAATGAGCTAATATTATATACATCTAGCCTGTTTCCCTCTGATTCCCTGAACTCCAGAGCTGGAGTCTGAAAACCTGTAGCACATAGTTGCACAGAGAACTGAATCCTCTGTAGAACATATCCACACAAGCTTTCCATATGGATTCATGACATAGTATTATTCCTAGGAGTGATTTTATTATGGGGAAATATACCCCTTGAATATTGCTTTTAGCAGGGCTGTGGAGTTGATACCCAAGACCTCTGACTGAACCCACCCAAAATTGCTTCTGACTCCTGGACTCCAACTTCACAGCCCTGAGTAAGTTTGTGGAAGCAATTTTGGGTGGGGTCAGAGGTCTTATGAACTGACTCCACAACCTCAGTTTTTAGTAAACAATACCACCAAGAATCTGTGTATTTGATTTAACTGCCTAACACACTGGGTGGGGTATCAGGAATGAATTTTCCACCATTTTAGATTGGCATGATGCTTTGGTCATTTTGGTCTTCCCCAACATATGTTTCTTAACTCATCTGAAACTATTTGTCCTTCAGGTTGTCTTCCATGTATCTGCTTGCTGTGAATTTATTGAGAAAGGTGAGCCATTTAGCAGGGAGACCTGACAAAATGATTTTTGCCAGTTTCATGTGGAGTCCAATAAGAACCAGTTTTTTGTTTTATAACCAAATGCTTTGAAACCTGCATAGCAAACACACAAATCATTCTCATGCCCTTTCTACACATAAATTCTAGATTCATGAAATATAATTTAGACAGGCAGTCTTAGAAGGACAAAATTAAAAAAAAAATCCACTTTGCTTTGGCCAAGCAATTGTTAGGATGGATTCTGTTGTTTCTAAGTTAATTTTTCCCCCTTTCCTCTTGGTCAGGAAGTTATGAAAACGAGGTTTAACTAGAGCCAAGGCTCATCAGGGTTTAACTTGGCAGTACCATGGCTCAGTTTCAGAACATGAGAATTATTCAAGGCACTCTCTGAGCACAGGCAGAATGCTTCCTTCACAACTGAACGAAATTCACTAAGTAACCACACAACTGTCATCCTCACATGATTAGAAGGGCAGGGCTCCTACACTGGTGTACCTTCTGCATCTCTCTTTTCACAGATGAAACTCAACAAGATCACTTATGCTTCCCTGGGCACAATCCTAACCAGGTCTACTCAGAAGTAAGTCCTATTTTGTTCAATGCGGCTTACTCTCAGGAAAGTGTGATTAGGATTGCAGCCCCTGTCTCACATTCATACAAATGAGCACAATAGTAATCCCCCCCCCCCCGTTTATTGCTCCCAGTGCACAACACAAGTGTATACCGGGGGAGAAAGACAGGATAGAAACACGACATAAATAAATCTATCACCTCAAGAGAAAAATAGTGTTTATCAGTCAGGATAATATTCCGTCTCACATTCCTACTTCCTTGCTCACTATAACACATGTACTTAAGCCATTTCTGCCCAATGTTGCATTTATACAACAGGGAACAAATGTGTACACCTGTGGGCCAGGCAAAAGTGGATTAAACTGCAACAAGACATTTTAAAAAAGGAAACAAAAAGAGGATAGGGAAGAAATCCATATTCATGCACTGTGGAATAAATTAGTAGCAGCCGGATTCTATGACCTGTCAAGAAATGCCCTTGAGAATAATCTAATCCAGTGGCTCCCAAACATTTTAGCACTGGGACACACTTTTTAAAACAACAGTCTCAGGACCCACCTCACTTTATGGAACTAAAAAATTTCACTTCACCAGTTGCTCAAGCCTCTGTTTTTATCCTTTTTATTATGGTGGTGGGGCACCACCCTCTGGAGTATTTGTTGAGCTCTGTGTTCATTGGGTTGGTAGCATTCTTGTGGCCTTGCCCTTTGTCTGGCCTCCAATAACAGCCAAGGCAAGTTTGCCTACTCATGAATATACACACATGGGTGGCTCAGTTTCGCTTTCCATAGGGCTCAATACAGTTTCCTTGCCAGCTTGGGGGGGGGGGGACTTCCTTCTCGAGAGTTTGTTGGGGCCTGCATCCATCAGATTGGGACCGTTCTGGTGTCATTGTGAGCCTGTCCTTCAAAGTGGACTAAGGCATGTTCACCTACTCATCTTGTCAGGACCCACCAAAAACCGGGCCTCAAACCACAGTTTGGGAACCACAGATCTAATCTGAAATACCTCCATTTAAGAAAGCAATTCTGGATATTTATATTTAAAAAAAGTCAGATAAAGAATACCACTAGCCAGCTCTGTACCAGTCTGCTGCGTCAAAGGGGTTCCAACAGGTTCCCAGCCCAATACAGCCAGACACCTATTTTTCGATTGGTTTTGGTTATAGTCCTTGAGGCTGTGAGGTGTTTCTTTATTTCAATTAATCTGCTTAACCTGAAGAGAAAGAAATGTGTCATTTTGCTTGTTAGTCGCTTGCCCAACCCATCCTGCTCTGGCAGGACTATAAAAGCAAGGAGTCATCTTGAACTGTCTTCCCTTCCCATAATTTCTGCACCAGTGGGAAGTTGCCTAGTTCCCACTTCTGAATCATCAAAGGGGTATGTGCTTGTTTAGCAGCTTTAGATTGTGACTGTTCAAGCTAGAGGTCACCTGGAGTTGTGAGGCAACAGTATTCCCTTTCATTTGACTAGCAGCCAAAAATTAGGCAAGAGGCATGGAGGGAGCAAACGAAAATGTAATGAATTGTGAATGAAGAATGAATGAAGACTTCATTTATGTTCTGAGAAGTCTTCTGTGAACATACTGGAACCAGAAATACAGCCATCTTGGAACTAGCAAGCCTAGGTTGTTGCTTATTGGTTGTTTCTTGAGACATTTCCCTCTATGCCAACGGTCACTAGAGTTTCGCCTCCATATCTATAACAAATATGAGGGCTCAACCTGGAACACATGACATTTACAAAAGACAAGAGCGCCTCTGAGCAGATGCAGAGTACAGCCCTTTCCATCACTGAGGAAGTATAGAGCACCCACAACACAAATGGTTAAAGGAAGGGCTCCTAGTTTGATAAGTAGTGCATCTCCCTCTCTATTTTCAAGAATTTAAGCATGGTTCCCCAGAAGGCTGGCCTTGCCATGAAGCAACCTGAAACTATTGCACGAGCAGCACCCTTGAAGGGGCATACACAAGCCCCTAGCCCACTTGTTTCCAAACTGTGAGCTGTGGCTCTCCAAGAAGCTGCGGAAACCAGGCAGGGGAGCCGTAGAATCCTCACAGTAAACCTGCCACCCTATACAACATATAGGATTGTAGCCCTAAGGGTGAGCTGAGGCCAATGGCCCAGTAGGTCAAAGGAGCCACCAGTCAAAAAGTTTGGGAACCACTGCCCCAGCCCAACTGTTCACCATCCCCTGCAGCCTGTTGCTTTACTGAGAACTCTGATCTGTCGTGCTCAGAGGAAGCCAGAAGAGGTTCTGCTGGAGGAAGAAAGGAAAAAGCTGCATTTCCCCACTGGTAGTTATGAAGCATGAAGTAGGCAAGGAGAATCTGGAGCCTACCCCCTTTCCCTATCAGAGCTCTGGGCCACAGGCTCGCTCCATCCTCTGCAGGAGTGTGTGCTTTCCCATTCATTTCAAACTGAAGTGGTGTGGAGGTGTGTTCAGTGCTCAGGTTAGTTTAAACCAGTGTTTCTCAAGGATTGTCCTCAGGAGTATCACTTCACATGGTCCACCTATTTGAAGTACCAGTGGAAGTAACTGGTGATGATGGTGTGGACAGGAGTGCTTTTTCAAGAGTATAAAAGCATGCTTTGGAGCTCTGCCTGCCAAACTGAGCCTCCTACTGCTGTTTGTTGTGTCACATTTCCGGTCTCGCTGCAGGGCAGCAGGTGTCCAGGGGTCCCACGAGAACCACCTCAAGTACCACTGCTGGTACCCATAACTGGTTGAGAAACACTGGTTTAAACTCAATTTTACCTGGCCCACAGGTATACGCATTTGATCCCTGTTGCATATAAGCAATGTTGGGCAGAAATGGCTTACACACACACACATTTCTCCAGTAAGCAAATGGAAAGGGGGTGGGGGTGCCCACTGGTCTCTCTAAGGGAGGTGTATGCATGCAGCCTATCCTGTTTCAAATCAACAGGGGCAACAACACATGCTTTATAGTGCACACTATTTTCCCGGCTTCTGTCTGAAAGAAGTAGGAGCACAATGTGCTTTCCAACATGTGATGCCGCTCATTTGAAACAGGAGTGGTGAGGAGGAAGGAGCTATGCACAGAGCTCTGGCAAGTAAATGGAAAGGGGTGACAGTGGTGGGAGAGCCTCTCTTTCCTTTTCCTGGCTATGGGTTCTTCCCCACCCCTTGCTTGCTTGCTGCATTTTCCTGACTATAGGTGTCTCCCCACTCCTTGCTTGCTGCTTCCTGGCTATAGGCATTTCTCCACCTCTTGTTTGCTTGCTGCCATTTCCTGGCTATAGGCGTTTCCCCTTCGCTTGCTTGCTGCCTTTTCCTGACTATAAGCACATCTCCACCCCTTGCTTAGTTAGAGGGGCTATAAATGGGTAAGGAAGCTTCTTTTCATAAATGGAAATATTGCCCTAAAGAGGAGAATAAAAATGAACATAAACTGTGGCAAAAAGAATGTAAGAAGGTGATAAGGGAGGTCAAGAGAGACTATGAGTAACACATGGCTAGCAACATTAAGGGGAATAATAAAAGCTTCTTCAAATATGTTAGAAGCAGGAAATCTACCAGAAAAGCAATTGGCCCTCTGTATGGTGAGAGGGAATGAGGAGATAAAAGGAGACTTGGAGATGGCAGAGAAACTAAATGAGTTCTTTGCATCTGTCTTCATGCCAGAAGACCTTGGGCAGATAGCACTGCCTGAATGGCCCCTCCTGACCAAGGAATTGAGTCGGACAGAGGTTGAAAGATAAGATGTTTCAGACCTAATTGACAAGTTAAAGATCAATAAGTCACTGGGCCCAGATGGTATCCATCCAAGAGTTATTAAGAAAATGAAGAATGAAGTAGCTGATCTCTTGACTAAAATATGCAACTTGTCCCTTAAAATGGCCATGGTACCAGAGGACTGGAGGATAGCAAATATCACATCTATAGGCCAGTCAGTCCAACATCTGTTCCAGGTAAGATGGTGGAATGCCTCATCAAAGATAGAATCTTAAAACACATAGGACACAATCCTAACCAGGTCTACTCAGAAGTAAGTCCTACTTTATTCAATGGGGTTTACTCTCAAGAGAGTGTGGTTAGGATTGCAGCCATAGACGAATAAGCCTTGCTGAGGGAGAATCAGCATGGCTTCTGTAAAGTTAATCTTGCCTCACAAACCTTTTAGAACTCTTTGAAAAGGTCAACAGGCATGTGGATGCAGGAGAACCTGTGGATATTATATATCATGACCGGAAGTGACATCATCAAGCAGGAAGAATTTTAACAATCCTAGGCTGCAATTATACCCACATTTACACAGGAATAAATGCCATTGCCGATCATTCTTAAAAACATATAAATAGTAGCCTGTTAAAAGTACAGATCTGTAACATTTCACCAAATGCAGTCACATACCACGGTAGCATCAAGTCTAATATATTAAAAATAAAATATTGAAATGAATGGGGACCCACCTAAAATTGGCTTGTGACTAGGTGGGTCCCGACCCACAGTTTGAGAAACACTGGGTCAATGGTTTCTGAACTGTCTGTGATGGATCAGGAGAGGGATCTTGGAGTGCTGGTGGACAGCTTGATGAAAGTGTCAACCTAATGTGCAACAGCGGTGAAGAAGGTTATTTCTATGCTTGGGATCATTAGAAAAGGTATTAAGAATAAAACGACTAATATTATAATGCCATTGTACAAACTGGTGGTAAGGCCACACCTGGAGTATTGCATCCAGTTCTGGTCGCCACATCTCTGAAAGGATATCGTGGAAATGGAAGAGTGCAAAAGAGAGCGACTAAGGGTCCAATCCTATCCAATTTTCCAGTGCCAGTGCAGCTGTGCCAATGGGGCACGCACTGCATCGTCACCGGTGCTAGGAAATTGCATAGGACTGGGCCCTAAAATGATTGCTGGGCTGAGGCATGGCCCTTATGAGGAAAGGCTACAGTTTTTGAGGCTCTTCAGTCTAGAAAAGAGGAGCCTGAGGGGGGACATACAAAATTATGCAGGGGATGGACCGAGTGGATAGAGAGATACTCTTCTCTCACACAACACCAGAACCAGGGGACATCCGCTAAAACTGAACGTTGGGAGATTAGGACAGAGAAAAAAAATATTTCTGAACTGAGCGTGTAGTTAGTCTGTGGAACTCCTTGCCACTGGATGTGGTGACAGCATCTGGTCTAGATGCATTTCAAAGGGACTGAACAAATTTCTGGAGGAAAAATCCATCACGGGTTACAAGCCGTGATGTGTATGTGCAACCTCCTGATTTTGGAAATGGGCTATGCCAGATGCAATTGTATTGGCAACCTTCAGTCTCGAAAGACTATGGTATGGCGCTCTGAAAGGTGGTTCTGGCACAGCGTCTGGTGTGGCTGAAAAGGCCAATCCGGGAGTGACAGTCCCTTCCACACCAGGAGCAAGTGCAGTCTGTCCCTGGTCTGTCTCCCTGGCTATGGGCCTTCCTTCTTTACCTCTTAGCCTCAGACTGTTGGCCAAGTGTCTCTTCAAACTGGGAAAGGCCATGCTGCACAGCCTGCCTCCAAGCGGGCTGCTCAGAGGCCAGGGTTTCCCACCTGTTGAGGTCCACTCCTAAGGCCTTCAGATCCCTCTTGCAGATGTGTCTAGTCTAGTATTGCATTTAGTGATACCAACTTTCTATGCAGAGAAATTAATCATGCACAGAAAGAGACCAGATGCAAGGTCTCCTGTTATCAGGTCTGCTCCCTGGGGCATGTGGTGGGCCACTGTGAGGTACAGGAAGCTGGACTGGAGGAGCCTATGGCCTGATCCAGCGGGGCTGCTCCTATGCCGGCTTGCTGGCCCCCTCACCAGGGGTGCGCCGCGCGTCCACCGGAGCGCAGGAGTTTGGGCGCGCTGTTCAGGCGAGAGGAGACGTTTGCCTGCATCCCGCCGGTCTCTCTCGGTGCCAGTCCGTTCCCGCTGCCCAGAGCCGCTGGGAGGCGCTCGCCTCCGCGGGAGAAGCCCCTGCGCTGCAGTAGGTGTGGGGCGAAGGCGGTGCTGCAGCCCCTCCTCGAGCGCGGCCACTCCCAGCCGCGAGGTCGCTGGCCGGGCTCGGCACTCGTTGCCTGCCGGGGAGGGGGCGTGCCTGCCTGCCTGCCTGCCTGCCTGCCCTTGCAGCCAGCTGCGCCGCCCGGGAGCGAGCGGGGCTCTTTGCTTGCCCGGCAAGAGGGGTGGCTGAGGGAGAGAGCGCCTGCCTGGAGCTGGGGCGCGCGCGGGGAGCTGCTCCTGCCTCCCAGGGTCGCTCGTGCCGAGCGGAGGCTGCCTGGAGAGGGAAAGGTAGGCAAGCGAGCCGCCTCACTCTCCCTCGTGTCGCTTCTGCACCCCCCTTCGGACGCTGCGGGGCTTGGCGCGCGCCTTCAGGTGCTGCAGCAGCAGCAAGCTCTCCCCCTTGCAAGTGCAAAGGCTGGCGGAGTGGAAGCTGCTTGGTGAGGATGCTGGGGGGCTGCAGCGATCCTGGGGGGGGAAGACGTTGGGACGGGGGGCAGGCTGAAGGGCTGCTGCCCTTGGAGGCTCTTGGCTCTGGAGCATCTGCAAGGGTAGCCTTACCCAGAAAAAGGGGCGGTGTGGAGGGATTTCGAGGATCGGAATGGGGTTACCTTTGAGACGGGGGGGGGGTGGGATCAAGGGACCTGGAGAAGGAGTAGTGTGGATTCACCTAAAGGGGATGCTTAAAAACGGGGGGGGGAAGCTGCTTTGGGAAATGTGGATTGGAAATGTGTGGCATGGCTGAGGTCTGGAGGAGAGAGAGGGGGTCGCAAGAATCCCTGGTGGTGGGCGAGGGTTTGAGCATAAAAGGGGTACTGCTGGAGGCAGGGAGGCAGAAGTGTGGGAGCAACGAGTGGGGGTTTGGATTATGATTGGGCGAGGAAGGAGAAGGGGTGGCTGAAAGTGATGGGGCAGGAAGGCTGCTTGGCTTGTACGAGGAAGAGGGGCGCTGCAGCAAGGGGCTGTGGACTGACCATACTCTCACTCTCTCTCTCTGTGTTTATGTGGGGTAGGCTGGTGTCCCCATCTGGGCTTCTTTGGCTGGGACAGCTAGTAAGTAGCTCTAAACAGAACATTACCAACAGCCCAAACCTATGCATGTCTACTCAGAAGTAAGTCCCATTAGAGTCAATGGGGCTTACTCCCAGGAAAGTGTGGAGAGGATTGGGCTGTAAGTCATCGTACCTCTGGGTCAACCCTTTCTCCTCCCTGTCTCTCTTGAGTTTGGTTTTTGAAAGAAACTCTTGGAAACATGTTCCCAGGAACACTTCAGTTTTTCAGGGATGAGGTGGAAGTGGCTGACTGATTTCCTTTGGGTGAAGTTTGATTTGGGGTGTTTGTCTTCCTGTGAAAGAGACTCTCTCATGTCCTTCCTTTCATTTCTTGCAGGGTCTTTGTTTAGTCTCAAGGTCTTGGTTTCTCTCTCTTTCTCTCTCTCTGACACACACACACACACACACACACACACACACACACACACACACACACACACACACACACAGATTCTGTTGGGGGGAGGGTTTCCTCTGTGCCCCCCCCCTTTGTGGCGCCTGTGAAGGGATTGAAACCAGATTTTGGGCCAGTTGAATCCGTTGAGCCACTAGGGTGTGCATGTAACTCTTTGTCATTAGGAACCTTTTGTCCCAGATCTGGACATCTGTGCCTTGTTGAGGGGGTTTGTTCCTTTGTTTAAGATTCTGGAGGTAGCTATTTAGTTGCAACAAGTTCTCCGCTAGTGGCATGGCTGTAGCATGGCAGTAGATTCCCGCGGCTGGCTGAGACTATACTCTGCCTTTCTGTTGTCTTATGATTGCCTCCTTTTTTATGAACAGAGGCTATGCTTGTAAACAGCTGCATCAGCTGCAGAAATCAACAAGTGAAGCTTTTCCTGGCATGGCGATCCAGTGGTGGCAAAAACTTCCTCTGTGTGTGTGTGTGTGTGTGTGTTTCTTTTGCAGCTGCTCAAAGCACAGAGCCTCTTATTAAGCAAGCAAATTAAAAAAGTGACCCTATTTCTTACTCCTTTCTTCACCTTCTCCTTAATACATATGTGTGCATGTTTTATTTTTAAAGAACAAAAATGACCTGGAGATTGCATCAGTTTAGCAGTGAATTACACAGGGTTGCTTCTTTCTGTCCGTTATCTTGAGGTTGGCTGAGCCATACTTAACACAGGAGTGCCTGAGTAGGAAAATCGAATGGAAATCATTTCAGTGAGTTCATTAGTTATGCAATGTAACATTGCCCTGGAATTCCCTTCCAAGGAATTTTTCTTCTCTCCATATATTTAGAATTGAAATTAAAGCAGGCTTGCAAATAAATAAAAGTTAACAAACCAGTTTGCCCATTATTAGAGGTGTTTGTTTCTGGTGAGTAAGATAGGATTATGGCCCATTGTGTTACTGAACACAATGGGCTCACTTCTGAGTGAAATAAAAAACAGTTTTCAGACACCTCTACCCATTTTTTTAAAAATATATTTAGGGATTTATATTCTCCTGTTCTGGCCTCAAGGCAGGTCCTTGTTCTTACTTTGAAAATCACCTATGGCCCCTTCTTTTCTCTCTTCTCATTTCTTACCATTGTCTGACATTTTCTTCTCCAACTTTACCCCCTTTCAGCTGTCCAAGGGTCTCCTGCTCCCACAAATGACTGCCTTTTGTGCCTTTTGACCTCTTACACCCCTCTCCCAGATCACCTGTATGATGCATCCTCTTATTGCAGGGCTGGGGCACCTTCCTTATGAGGAAAGGCTACAGCGTTTGGGGCTCTTCAGCCTAGAAAAAAGGCGCCTGAGGGGAGACATGATTAAGACATTCAAAATTATGCATGGGAAGGATAGAGTGGATAGACAGATGCTCTTTACACTCTCACATAACACCAGAACCAGGGGACATCCACTAAAATTGAGTGTTGGGAAAGTTAGGACAGACAGAAGAAAATATTTCTTTACTTAGCGTGTGGTTGGTCTGTGGAACTCCTTGCCACAGGATGTGGTGATGGCATCTGGTCTAGTTGCCTTTTAAAGGGGATTGGACACATTTCTGGAGGAAAAATCCATCATGGTTTACAAGCCGTGATGTGTATGTGCAACCTCCTGATTTTAGAAATGGGCTATGTCAGAATGCCAGATGCAAGGGAGGGCACCGGGATGCAGGTCTCTTGTTATCTGGTGTGCTCCCTGGGGTATTTGGTGGGTCACTGTGAGATACAGGAAGCTGGACTAGATGGGCCTATGGCCTGATCCAGTGGGGCTGTTCTTATGTACTACTTTCAGATTTCTACTCAAAGCCCACTTTTCTCCTGAAGCTTTTGACACTATACCCCAGTCCCTTGACCCTATATTGCAAATAAACCCAAGTATATACACATGAAATAACTGTGCAACTGCAAATCCTTACTATAAAGTTGTTTCATTTTAAAGTTGGTTAGTGGTTCTCAATCTTTTGACGTATGTGGCTGCACATTGTAGGGTTATCAAAAGCCACTTCTGGGTTGTGCCAGCCCCGCCACTCATTTTCTTGGCCTTGTGGGTAGCTTCCACAAGGCATTCTGGAGCACATCAGTGCTTTGTGGCATGATAGGAAAGTGCTCAGTCAGCCCACCACTTGAAAGATTGTTATTGAGCCCACCTATGCTAAAATTGGTTTCTACAAGTCATTTTGCTTAAAATTGCAGTTTTCAAGAACCTATTGGCAACTTTTAAGTGAGAACTTACTGTATATTCTTCCCCTGTTTACCCTGTCTCTGTTCCCCTTCCTCTTTTGTCTCCCTTGTGTCTATTTCTAGATTGTGAGATCCTCAGGGCAGGGGCATGGCCTTTCATCTCTTGTAATGTGCCATGCGTATTGATGTCAAAATAAACTAATAGTAGCTTGGAATCCGCATAAGCTCTCTACTTGCCCAAGGAAAAGCATGTTAGTGGATGTTTTTGAATATTTGTGGATATTTTTGAATCAATTGAATTAGTCATTGCTACCTTTTTACTAGAACTTTCGAGTAAGTTAGTGAACTCATGAGTTCCCTAAAAGACATGGGGGTTGTCGTATTTTCCCACTTCTGACATTGAGGAACTTGCATCTCCTCTGCCCCATAATTATATCCATGATTACTCTGCATTTGTGTTTTGACTTGTAAGAAACTTAACTTGGATTCTGTGTTTTTTTTCCAGTACATATTAGTGAGCCATTGCATAACTGACATTCATTTGAACATATCCAAACATTTGTTGTTTTAATTTTAACCTCTCATTCTAGCAGTGTCGCTGCATGATAGTTCTTCTCTTTGCTCATATCACCACAAGTGGAAAAGGAATTCTGGAATTCCGCTTCCAAACAGGAATTTGGGCTTTATTAGTGCCAAGAACTTTTTGATTCTGTGACTAGTGCCCTCTAAAAGTAAGTAATGTTTGGGTAATCCTGATAACGCTGCAAAGTTGGTCAGTTTTACTGCTAAGTCATGATTTTTTGTTGTGGTTTGCCAGTCTCTCCTATTATCTAATCATGAGTTTTGTCTGGCATTAGGTGACCTGTCTTTCACTATCAAAGGGGGAGGCATTCTCCAAACTAGTTCTCATTGATCTAATACAGGGGTGTCCAAAGGAGGGCCACATCATCTTTCTGACACTGTGTCAGGGGCCGGGGGAAAAATTAATTTACATTTAAAATTTGAGTAAATTTACATACATTTACATAAATGTATGTATTAAAGATGAACTTATATGAATGAATGAAGGTCTTGCAATAGCTCAAGGCCTATAAAAGGAAAGGCTGGCCTTTCCTTTGCTGCCGCTACTGCATCACAGATGTGAAACTGCAAGCAGTGGAGGGAGCCCGCATCCCACAGCTCATGCAAGAAGTCAAACAGTCGCCCTCATGCTGAGAGCAGTTGTGTCAGGCCAGTGTGGGCTCCAACAAATCTCCAGAGGGCCAGAGGCTGATTGGAGACTGGGGGCTCCCTGAGGGCCGCATTGGGAGTCCTCAAGGGCTGCAAGTGGCCCCAGGGCCAGGGTTTGGGCACCCCTGGTCTAACACATCTGTGAAATTAAGACAGTTTTAAGAATTCCCTTGGAATTCCAAATTCCTTTTGCTTCCATTTCCAGTTGTTGCCATTCCTATTTTGGTTATCCATGATTTATTGCATATCGTTCTTCTCTCCTGTACTGTGCTTCAGTCTTTGGCTGGAGAGGCAGCTTGAAGTGGTGGTGGCAGCCACTGTCTGGAAACAATAAATATCTGTTGCTATGGTTGCTTCATTAATGTTACATCACTATTTGCCAATAATTGACCACACAACAATCTGATCCTTCAATTTCTCATTATAATTGGCAGAATTTTCCTTGGGCAAAGGAATAAAGATGGATGTTTATTTTAGTGGTGCTTGCTCTGCACAAATGGTGGAAAAGGCTCTTTAAGCACTTCGTTGGAATGTGCAGAGCTCTGTTCATTCATTCTTTAGTCAGAAGCTCCCACATTCTCACAGTACTAAGTGTCTGTTGGCAATTTTAGAATTTTTCATTTTTCACTCCACAAATGATGCAATTTTTCATGGAATGGGAATACCCTGTCCAGATATGTGTCTTGTAACTTGCCATGTTGGCAGATGGGGAAGGCTTAGTGCAGAGCAGGATGCAGCCATTTGGCGTAAGTTAGTTTTTCAACAGTGCTGTTAGAGGTGTGAGAGAGTGATGTGGGAATGTAGTTCTCTCCCTTGCAACTTGGTAGCATCTGATGTCCAGGATTGCCGAAAAAAGCTAAGACCATATGCACATCACCTTTCCTAGGACCTGGTGTTACTGATCATGAGGTTAACAGGAGGTGCAAAGGGAGTGAAGCTTTAGTGGTTCTTGTATTGAACATAAGCAACTGTCTTAGATTGAGTCAGACCATTGGTTTATCTAGCTTCCTGTTGTCTGTCATACTGACAGAGCATCTCTCAGGAGATTCAGACACCCGTCTTTCCCAGCCCTACTTAAAGATGGCAGGATTGAACCAGAGACCTTCTGCATGTGAAGCAAGTACTCTGCTATTGAGCTGTGGTCTTGTGTTGCTGAAAGTAATTTTGGAAAAGTCTCTCACAACATATTTGATCTCTGAATCTGCATCTGTATGTGCATGCTGTTGCAATGGGGCGTGAGTGTGTGAAGGCAGCCCACTAGCAGCTGGAGCAGAGATGCTAGAGATGATGTACCTTCAGATGCTGATTAGGTCAGCAAATGTGGTGCAATGACTGGGATGTTAGACATGGCTGTTAAGAATTCAGGTGCAAATCCTCACTCTGTTGAAGCTCATTGAATGGCTTTGATTAAGTGTTAGCTCTCTGTAATTTATTTGATAGGGAAGCTGTGAGACCAAAGTGCAAATTGAAGAGACTGAGATATAAATGCATTAGTAAATGTAGGCAAGCAAATTCTATGTTTCTTTTTCCAAGCTAAAGGGTTATCTTTCATTTTTACTCATTACCTTACAAACAATCCCCTCCAAATGTTTGTTCATAGTCCAGTGATGGCATGACACTCTAGTGTCATTGACTTGAGTCTTATCCCTGTGAGTGTGACTCATTAGTTTAAACATTTGGGGTTATCAGCAGCAGGGCTCATCTTGTATGCTTGGGATTTGTCACATTTTTCAGCATGCCAGAAATTGTTTGAAACTGAAACACAGCTTTCTTGCATAAAATCTCTTGTCCGTGCTGTGATGCAGTTCATCATTATTTCCACTGCACTGTTTGGAGAATGTTAATGTTAACTGAATGTTAATGTCAGTGTTAATTGAAGTTGTAATCATTTATTTCTGAGAGGTGGAGTTGTAATCATTTATTTCTGAGCGGCGAAGAGAGCAACTTCCTCATCACTGTTGTAGCGCTAGCTCTCATTTTGCATTGATACCTTGATAACTGTACAAATGCAATAGAAAAAGGAAGAGAGAACTTCACTTCAGGGTGAAAGTCTGCTTGCTCCAATTCCCTGAAGCAGTGGTTCTCAAACTTTTAGCACTGGGACCCACTTTTTAGAATCAGAATCTGCCAGGACCTACTGGAAGTGATGTCATGACCGGAAGTGACATCACCAAGCAGGAAAATTTTGAACAATCCTAGGCTGCAATCCTACCCACGCTTTCCCAGTGTTCCATTGACTATCATTGTTAAAAGCATATACATAGTAGTCTGTTAGAAGTACCGATCTGCAACATTTCCCCAATGTAGTCACATGCCATGGTAGCATCAAGTCTTAACATATTAAAAATTAAATTTTGAAATTAATGGGGACCCACCTGAAATTGGCTCTTGACCTACAGCAGTTTGAGAAACACTGCCCTAAAGGCAGCTCCTTGTGCTAGTCCTCATACAAGCCAAAGGAGTGGTGAAATTGACTAGGGTTGGAAGCAAGCAGCTTCTTATCTAGTTACTGTCCTAAGGGCGCAATCCTAACCAACTTTCCAGTGCTGACCTAGCCACAACGCAGGCCCAAGTTAAGGTAACAAACATGCCCTTGCCTTGAGGAGGCCCCTTGACTGCCTCCTCACTGCAGGATGCGGTGCACACCACATTGACACAGCTATGTCAGTGCTGGAAAGTTGGTTAGGGTTGCTCCCTAAAGGGATCAACCCCTCAGGGATGTATGTATTTTAATGACAGAGTGTGTGTGACAGAAGTAGCTTTGGACTCTCTTTTCTTTTAAAGACCTTGTATAACTACTTGTGTGGTATGTAAATAAGCACCAATCCTTTACATGTGCATGCACACTTGAGATTAAAAAGTTGAGTAGTTGCAAAACTGTTCTGAACTTGGAGTGGGGGGGGGGGTTCTGCCCTCATCGGCACTATCCGATATGTACCTGAGCCATCAGCATAAACATTTCTTTCAACACCATTGGCTGCATGATGGGTGACTATTTTCAGCTTTTCTAAAGTACAGTTTGAATTTTGTGCAAAAACTTGCAAAGTGCATGGCTCACACTCCACTCCACTGGAGTGGGGGGGGGGGGAGTGGAGGAGAGTACATACTGCAGGCAGTGAAAACTTCACAGTGTTGTTTCTAGGCATCTGAAAAGCTATATGATATCACCTCAGTAGCCTGTGACCTCCTCCTATCCACAATTTAACTGTGACCTGGATCCATACATCTCATTTAGTCAGAGATAGGAATAACATGCAGCAGGAAAGAGTAATTAAGAAACAGTCTTTTGAAAGATGATCATCATTGTTTCCCACTAGAGTTTTGTAAAAGGCTGGCAGCGCATAGAAGATATTTTTAGCTGTATGAAAATGTGTGTGTGTGTGTGGGGGGGTGTCTCTCGTGGTCCTCTGAGTTTATCACATTTCTGAGCATAGTGGGAACAGAGGTTCTTCATACTTTCAAATCTCATCTTTCTCCAGTAGC